>NC_092875.1:270958850-271295350 GCF_028372415.1 Notamacropus eugenii
AACTTTGTCAAATTTATCAGAATATGAACTATTCCCCAATTGATAAATGGTCAAATGATAGGAACAGGCAGTTTTCAGATGAAGAAATCAAAATAATTTAGTCATATAAAATGATTTAAATAATTACTGACTTGATAAATGCAAACTGAAACAATCTTGACATGTCATTTTATGTCCATCAGATTACCTAAAATGATTTAAGTGGAAAGTTACAAATGTTAAAGGAATTGTGGAAAAATTGGAACACTAATTTTTTGTTGGTGGAATTGTGAACTGATTCATCCATTTTGAGAGCAATTTGGAATTAGGTTCAAAGAGTTATTGAATTGTCTATACCCTTTGACCCAGTAATACTACCAATAGATTTATTTTCATATATGACTAGGGGGAAAGGAAAGGAACCTATATATTCTAAAATGTTTATAGAAGCCCTCTTTGTGGTGGAAAAGTATTGGAAATTGCAGGGATAGCAATCAATTGGGGAATGGCAGAACAAGTTGTGGTATATGATTGTGATGGAATACTACTATGTGATGAGAAATGAATTTGGCGATCTTAGAAAAAGATGGATAGACATGCATGAAATCATGAAGAGTGAAATGAACAGAACCAAGAGAATGAAGTATATATATGTGTGTGTGTGTGTGTGTATGTATGTATATACATACATATATATATATATAACAATACTGTTTTAAGAACAACTTTGATCAGTCATTTTAAATATTAATACCCAAATTAGCTACAAAGGACCTATGAAAGGTGTTATTTGCCTCCAGAGAAGTAATAAATGGAAGTATGAATATAATGATTCTACACACATACACACACACACGCACACACACACACAAACATACACTTTATGTCCAATGATAGCCATTTGTAGGACGGCGGGGGGGGGGGGGGGGGAAGAACCGAATAAAAAAAAGAAATTTACAGAATAAGTTTTTTATGTATCTAAAAGAAATATCAAGTTGTGCACAATGGATTTGCACTTTTATGTTCAATCATCTGTTGATGTTGTTATAGTAGTACTATTTTATAAAAAATGCTTATTCTGTAAACTAAAAATAAAATAAACATTTTTTAAAAAGAAAAAATTTATATCAGTAGTGTGATTTATTTACTAGTTAACTACATTGTACCTTTTACCTTTCATTTGATGAAATTTACCTGTTGAAAGGAGATTTTCATAAATATATGGCAAATTAATCCCTATGTTTGACTTCATAATTATTTGTATAGCTACTGCTTCACATAAAGGAAATATTCTAAATCAAAATTAATTTTTAAAATATTTTATCATCTAAGCAAAGATTGATTAATGCCTATTAAAAATGAATATTCAAAGAAAATCAATTTTGGAAAAGTCATTGACAAATGTGCTGAAGTTAAGAATTGCAAAAAGAAATTATATTGCTATGATGTTATTAATTATTGCAGGAGATCAATATGTAGGTATGAGTTTCTTTTTCTCAAAACAATATTATTAAAATGTTTTAATAACCTACTACTTTTCCCCTTTTCTATACCAAAATTACTTCATTTAAAATTTTTGCTGTATGATTACATTGTGTGAAGTTCAGTAAAAGAAAAATTTCACTGTTTTTCTTTTCTGACCATTATTATTCATTTCATTATTATTACTGAAAATAATTCTGTTACACAGCAGATGTAAATATTATCTCATCTGGGTACCTAATAGGGTAAGTACACTACTATCTACAACAATATGCTGAAATTATGTACATGAATTCAGTAATATTTTTTTAAAAACTTTTGAGCACCCAGAAAAGTAATAAATAGGCTATTTTATTTTAATAAAAGCAGATAATCTATTTTTAAAAACTGAGATCTAAGGATAAAAACTGTGAAATGAAAAAGTTTAGAGGTGGTTAAATGGAATGTTAAAAGAAAAAAGCTTTTTTAGCATCTCCTCAAGAAATCCTCTTAATTTCTGAATTGCTTTCATTTTTGGCTTAATAAAAATGGTGAGAAGAGTAAAAGAAAGGTTTCACTTGGGAATCTACTGACTACACCTAAAACATAAACTATTGTTATTGTATTATAATAATGTAATCTCTTAAAGAACTTTGGATATAGATATTAACAAAAAAAAATCTAATCATACTTTGACCCTTAATTTCTATTTTTGTATATAGCAATTGCCTCATGAAAATCTCAGTTATAGTTCACAAGAAAGTTTTGTTATGAAATAATATCCATGGTCTGTGAATTTTATATTCTTTGGCAATCCTATGAGGGAAATCAATCCAACTCCAAAGAGTTTATGAGACAGATGAAAAGAATATTCTTTTATTAAACAAAAGAAGTAATTTTAAAAAATTAAAAGAAGTGCAAATTAGACTAGTAAAGCATAATGAGACAAATTAATAGGATACTTCATGAATTATAGATGTAATTCTTTTCATTATGTATGGTGATATAACCAATACTTCCTGAGTAGGATATTTAATATTTAAATTTATTTATTTCTAGTCTTCAACAGGCATTTTCACTAGATTTTGAGTTCTAAATTTTCTCCCCATCTCTCCCCTCTGCCCACCCCAAGACAGCATATATTCTGATTACCACTTCCCCCAATCTGCCCTCCCTTCTATCACACCCCTCCATTCTTTTATCCCAATCTCATTTATTTTCTTGTAGGGCTAGATTTCTATACACCATTGCCTGTATATCTTATTTCCCAGTTGCATGTAAAAATAATTTTTAACAATCGACTTTAAATCTTTGAATTCCAACTACTCTCCCTTCCTCCCACCACACCATCCCCATTGATAAGGAAAGCAATTCAAAATAGGTTATACATGTGTTGTAATGCAAAACACTTCCATAACAGTCATATTGTGAAAGACTAACTATATTTCCCTCCATCCTATTCTGCCCTCCATTCTCTTCTCTCTTTTGATCCTATCCCTCCTCAAAAATGTTTACTTCTAATTACCTCCCTCCTCTCATTTGCCCTCCCTTCTTAAATCCAACCCACCTGCTCATATTCCCTTACTCCCTACTTTCCTGTAGTGTAAGATAGATTTTCATAACAAACTGAGTGTACATGTTATTCCCTCAAGTCAAATGCAATGAGAGTTAAGGCTCACTTTTTCCCTCTCACTTCCCCCCTCTTTCGCTCTACTGAAAAAGCTTTTTCTTGCCTCTTTTATTTGCAATAATTTGCCTGATTTTATTTTTTCTTTCTCCCAATATATTCCTCTCTCATCCCTTAATTTTATTTTTTTAGATATCATCCCTTTATATTCAACTCACACGGTTCCCTCTATATGTATATAATCCCTACAACTACCCTAACACTGAGAAAAGTCTCAAGAGTTACAAATATTATCTTGCCATGTTGTAATGTAAACAGTTCAACTTTAGCCGTCCCTTGCAATTTCTCTTTCCTGTTTACCTTTTCATGCTTCTCTTGATTCTTGTGTTTGAAAGTCAAATTTTCTATTCAGCTCTGGTCTTTTCATCAAGAATGCTTGAAAGTCCTCTATTTCATTGAATTACAATTTTTTCCCTGAAATATTATACTCAGTTTTGCTGGGTAGGTGATTCTGGGTTTTAATTCTAATTCCTTTAACTTCCAGAGTATCATATTCCAAGCCTTATGATCCCTTAATGTAGAAGCTGCTAGATCTTGTGTTATCCTGATTGTATATTTCACAATATTCGAATTGTTTCTTTCTGGCTGTCTGCTATATTTTCTCCTTCACCTGGGAGCTCTGGAATTTGGCTGCAATATTCCTAGGGGGTTTCCTTTTGGGATCTCTTTCAGGAGGCAATTGGTGGATTCTTTCAATATCTATTTTACCCTCTGTTTCTGGAATATCAGGGCAGTTTTCCTTGATAATTTCTTGAAAGATGATGTCTAGGCTTTTTTTTTGATCATGGCTTTCTGGTAGTCACATAATTTTTAAATTGTCTCTCCTGGATCTATTTTCCAAGTCAGTTTTTCCAATGAGATATTTCACATTGCTATTTTTTCATTCTCTTGGCTTTGTTTTACAATATTTTGATTTTTCATAAAGTCATTAGCTTTCATATGCTACATTTTATTCTTTAAGGGATTCTTTTCTTCAGTGATCTTTTGGACCTCCTTTTCCATCTGGCCAGTTCTCCTTTTCAGGGCATCCTTCTCCCCATTGGCTTTTAGGATCTCTTTTGTCATTTGACTTAGTCTGTTTTTTAAGGTGTTATTTTCTTCCACATTTTTTGGGTCTCCTTTAGAAAGCAGGTGACTCGTTTTTCATGATTTTCTTACATGACTCTCATTTTCTTCCTAATTTTTGCTCTACTTCTCTTCTTTGATTTTCAAAATCCTTTTTGAGCTCTTCTATGGCCTGAGACCAATTCCTGTTTTTCTTGGAGGCTTTGGATGTAGGAGCTTTGACTTTGTTGTCTTCTTCTGTTTGTATACTTTCATCTTCCTTGTCTCCAAAATAAGATTCTATAGTCTTATTCTTTTTCTGATTTTTACTCATTTTCCCAGCTATTTACTTGTCTTTTGAGGTTGTTGTCAAGATAGTTCTCTGTTTCCAGGGGGTGGGAATATATACTATCAGCCACTTGATCCCCCCCACAATCTGTAGGCCTAGAGCTCCAGAAACATATCTTGCCACTTCCACTGCCCCTGCCCCTGCAGCTGCTGCTGTGGGCTCCTCATCTGCAGGCTCATCCACCCCCTCTGCTGCCCTCGAGCTAGGGCCAGACCACTCTATTCTGTCACACAGTTCCCACAGATTTTTTTCCCACTGACCTTCCAGTTTTTCCTCAGCGTTTTGGGTTTGTGAAGTCTGGAAACTACAACAGATGCCTGAGCTTCCATCCCCCTGAGGCTTGCTCAGGTCTCCTCTGTGCTGGTGTGGCCCCACACTGAATTGCACTCTGCTCCCAGCGTAGCACAATAGACACTTCCCAGCCACATTCTAGGCTGTCTTGGGTTGGAAATTTGCTTCACTCTGTCATTCTGTGGGTTCTGCAGCTCCAGAATTTGTTTAGTGTCATTTTTAGAGGTATGTGGCTGGGTTTGGGGGGAGAATACTAGCAAGTTCATGCTATCACTCTGCCTCCTTGGCTCCACCCCATTTATTTTATGCTGTCTTATAGGAGGGATGGTAAATCAGGCTCATGGAAATTCAAGAATGGGGTAAAATCCATTGGCCTTAGATGCAGGTATAGTTTGGCCAATGACAGAATCTGGATAATTATGTAGGCAGACTGGGATAAGTAAGAAAAAAATTCAATATGATTTGAAGTTATATTTGAGATCATCTATTCCAAATTGTATATGCACAGAATCTTCTCTGAAAGATACAAGTTGATATAATGGGTAAGCAACTATCACTTTTCACATCCATTCCACTTTGGACAATTCTTACGGCTAGGAAGTTTTCATTACAGTGAGCCCAAATCTATACCTCTGTAATTTTAACTCATTGTTTCTATAACTGCCTTCTGTGGCTAAGCAAAGAAAAACTAATTCTTCCACAACATAGTCCTTCAAATACTTGAAGGTAGTTATCATACCCCCCAATTATGTTCTGCCAGGGTAGAGTACTGCAGTTATTATGTTTTTAGTTCTGGCTACTTTGTGTCTCAATGTATCTTAAATTAACTTGTTTTTCACTGCCATATCAGATTGTTAACTGATCTTCACTTTCTAGTTTAATAATCCCTCTGGATCTTTTTCAGATGAGTTACAAATAGATAACCCCAATCTTTGACCTTCAAATTTGATTTGTTTATTCAAAGATGACATATTATGAAAGCAAAGTTCACAAGTGAATTAAAACAGGTGAATCAAAGATATAATATAACCAAGGAGAAACACTAGTAATCTCCATATAGCCAGGAGAAATCACCGTTTCATATTTTGGGTGTCCCAGCAGAATACAGTGCAAACATTGGGTTGGGAGTAGGGTGATCAAGCATCTCATGAACCCTATTCATCAGAAGTGGGCAACAAATGATCAAACACACATAAACACATGGAGAATGTTGTAGAAACTCCAAGTATAGACCATATTTTATAACTATAAAACTTTACATTTACCTTTTAAATTTCATAATATTTTATTCAATATAAACTCATAACATATCCAGATATTTTAAGATCCTGACTCTTGTCACCAAACATATTAATCATGTCATCTGTAAATTTAAAAACTTGCCATCTATAAGTATATTCAAATCATTGAGAAAAATATTTAACAGCTCTGGATAAAGAAATTAGAGACCTCTTTCCAAGTTGATACAGAACCATTAATTATTCTTTGTATTTAGTCATTCAATCAGTTCCAAATTCAATGAACTGTACTATCATATGGCCAGTCATGTAGTAAATAGAATACGTGATTTGAACTTGGGTCTTAAGGTGTCAGAATCAGAGACCCTAGGATCAAATTATAATTCTCTTCCTTACTACAATGGTAGTCATTTTACTCCTCTGAGCCTCTTTTTCTCTTTCATAATACAAGAGGCTTTTTAAAGATAAACTCTGAGGTTACTTTTACCTCTAGTTCTATGGTCTATGTCTCTAAAAGAGAGAATGAAAATGTAAAAAACCAGCAATCTATTTCTGTAGTAGATGATGAGTGAAAACACAGAAATAGGATCATCCCACTCCAATTATAGATTGTTAGCATTATCTCATCCCTTTCATTCCCTACCTTCTTTTTCTTTGTAAAAGTGAGGAAAGGGGGGGAAACCATAATATAATACACGGAAAGAAAACCACAACTAAGGAGTTGCAGTTAAAAGGGATGTGAAAGATTCTAGGCAAACATTTCTCTTTCTTCCTTGAAGATGAGTACTATCAGAACCAGAATCAAACAAAAACATCCCTGAGCTCTTATGAGGAAATGAAAGCAGAAGCAAGGATAATTCCAAAGGTAAAGCCTTCCTTTTTAGGTGACATAAATATCAGACAAGGTCACTCAGTCTGGAATGCTCTAGGACGGTAACCTAAAGTCAGCCCTATTTGGCTGGACCCACCAGGTACTGAGGTCTAGGGTCAAAACCCAAAGCTCCATCTCTCTAGGTTAGTGACTGAACAAGGAAATAGCTAAAAAAGATCCCCCCAAAAGCATCATCTATAGATTCCTTAAGGACAGTTAAGTAGCACGTGGATAGAGTACCAGGTCTGAAGTAAGGAAAACTTATTTTTTTGAGTTCACATCTGGCCTTAGACATGTACTAACTGTGTGACCTTAGGCAAGTCACTTAACCTTGTTTGCCTCAGTTTCTGATTTGTAAAATGAACTGGAGAAGGAAATGGCAAACCCCTATAGTATCTCTGCCAAGAAAAATCCAAATAGGGTCCCAAAGATTCAGACATAACTGAATACTTTAAAAACACCAAAAATATACCTATATCCTTAACACATATAGATGAACATATACAATATATCATAAATATTAAACTTTGAAGTTTGTAAAGCACTTTACTGTATTATTACATTTGATTCTCAAAATAATCCTGTGAGCTAGGTGCTATTATTATTTCCATTTTATATATAAGAAAATTGATGTCCAGAGAAGTTAAGTAACTTACCAAGGTTCATACACATAGTAAATTTCAGAGGAAGGATTGGAGCTCAATTCTTTTCAGCTCAAAGTCCAATAACCTATTTTTTATGTCACCTAGCTTCCTGAAGAAATAGCTAAAAGAAGAATTATTTTAAGTAAATTAGAATACTTTGAAAGAGAATAAATAGCTCAAAGTAGAAAGTGAACAGGCTTACCCAAAAGACTGCCACCTGGAAAAATAGAATTTAACTCAACTATGTCACATGTAATATTAGAACACATTCAAAAGACAAAAAAAAAAAGAACAAGTTAGACATCTACTGCCAAAAATATATGGTGTGAAAAACTGGATGAGATATGATCTAAGTCATCCCACAACTGCTAGGTGTGGAAAGTGAAAATATTTTTTAAATAATTTATCAATTATCTGAAAGAAACCTCGAATTGAACAAACCCAAAAATGTATTATCCAAAATCCAGAATTTTAGAGTCAATGACAAAATACTGAAATCAAACAGAAAAGAAGAAACCAAATACCAAAGAACCAGAGTCAAACTCATAGAAGACTTAGCAGCAAATACTTTTAAGAAAGAAGGTCTTGGAATATGATATAATGAAAGAAAGGGGAAAAAAAGACTTGCAACCAAGAATAACTTTATAAAAATGAGTATGATTCTATAGAATGATTCTATAAAATGAATAGAGGACTCTGAAGTATGCTTGTTGGGGAAATAAAACTCTCTACCATTTTTGAATGATATAAATGGTAATAGTTTGTTATTTGGTCTTCATTTTTGCTTGTAGTATTTTCTCCTTCACTTGATAGCTCTGGAATTTGGCAACTATATTTCTTGGGGTTTTGAGTTTGGGATCCCTTTCGGGAGGGGAACGGTGGATTCTTTCGATGACTATTTTGCCCTCTGAGTCTAGTACTTCTGGGCAGTTTTCCTTGATGATTTCCTGGAAGATGTTGTCCAGACTCTTTTCTTCATCATGGGTTTCTGGCAGGCCAATAATTCTTAAATTTTCTCTCCTGGATCTATTTTCCAGGTCAGTTGTTTTTCCAATTAAATATTTTACATTTTCTTCTATCTTTTCATTCTTTAGATTTTGTTTGACTGATTCTTGTTGCCTCATTGAGTCATTAGTTTCTACTTGCCCAATTCTAATCTTCATCGTATTGTTTTCTTCCTTTAGCTTTTGCATTTCCTTTTCCATCTGACCAATTTTTCCCTTTAAGGAGCTATATTCTCCATTTAATTTTTGTATTTCTTTTTCCATTCGACCAATTTTCCCAGTTAGGTTTTGGGTTTCCTTTTCCATCTGTTCAATTTTCCCAATTAGGTTTTGGGTTTCCTTTTCCGTTTGATTAACTCTTCCTTTTAGGGAGTTATTCTCTTCAGTTAATTTTTGAACTTCCTTTTCTATTTCTTCAATTTTCCTTTTCAGAGTGATGTTCTCATCAGTGAATTCTTTTTTTATAATTTTAAAATCATTGGCCAGTTTTTCTTTTATATCCTTCTTCAGAAGTTCCAGGTAATCTAGTTGTGCTTGCGAGAAATTCATAGTCCCATCTGAGGTTTCAGATGAAAGTACAGTCTCAGCTCTGACCTCTTTGGTGTTTGTGTTTTGGTCCTTATCCCCATAGAAAGATTCTATGGTTTTTTCACTTTTCGTCTGCTTTTTCCGTTTCATGATGTTGGCTGAGTGTTGTAGCTTTTGGTTCTTTCAGTCAGAAGATACAGATCTTTTAAGTTGGGCTGCTGTGTGTCTAGGCTGAAAGCAGGCTTTTTTTTTTGTTTGTTTCCCAGATCAACCTTGGGGTTAGCTTGTTGGGTGTGTGGGAGGGGTGGTCTGGTCTCAGGAGATCTCCTCAGCTGACTTGAGGCAAAGGCAAGGTCAGGGGATGGTGATCCCAGCTTCCCTATTGTCTTCCCTTTTCCCCTGGAGGGCTGGGGTACGCTTAGAAGTTAATGCGTGTTCCCGCCCCTCCTGGGGCTTGTCTCCCAGCTCTGAAGCTTGCCTGGGTCTCAGTGTGAATTTTCTCTGCCCTGGGTCGTCTGTCCCTCCAGATCGCCTCAGCCACAGTAGGAAGAATCCCCCCTTGCCACTTTTCCAGCCTCTGGTGTTGTGAGACCACCCACCCCCTTCTACTGTTCCCGCTGATCCAGGATTAATCTGGGGAAGAATTTTATGGTTCCCTCACGGTCATCAGGGGGGAGGAGAGAGCACTTACTGATCACTCCGCCATCCCAACTCCTGGAAGTTCAAGTAGCTGACCCACCGAAGTCCAGTCTTCAGGCTGAAGGTTTTAAGGGTTGCTGCGCTGATATCTGGCGCTCAGCAGCTCTCATCGGCTCGGCCTGGCTTATCTCCTGCTCCGCTGGTCTCGCCCGCCACTCTCGGACCCCTCAGGTCCCCTCCACCCTGTCGCGCCGACCACGCTGCTCTGTGCGCCGGGGTCTTACCCCCGCGAAACAGATCCCTCCCGTGGACCCTCCAGTCCAACCTGGGCTCTGAATCCGTCAAAGTCCGTCACCCACTGGATTCTATACCTCCAAAGTCTGGTCAGACTCTCCCCCCAGAGATATCCAGAGGAGTTTTTCCAGGAGCTTGGGTGAGTCGTTGCTTTCACTTCGCCATCCTTCATTTTTGAATAGAATCAATGATGTTATACAGCCTTGTCTCTACTTGCACATGAATTGGATTTAAATAAGTCAGAGTGGCACAGCCATTGGCCTCACTCTCTCTTTGAGTTATCAAAGTCCAGTTGCAAGACAAAAGTCAAGATGACTGTTGTTGTTGTGTTTGTCTTGTGTTCTCTAAGTGGACCATGACATCCAGATGATGACATGACTTGCAGTTGACTTTGATTTGAGTGAGGGGGGGGCTGTGCAAGGTCACCAGCCTCACTTTCTTCTCTCGAGTCATCTTTGTCCAGTGTCCTGATATTCATCAGGATGGCTGGAGATGGCCCAGGATGCAATGGGAGACTCTAGCCCTTTCAAGCTAATGTCTTATCACATTCTCACTTTGAGTGAGATACATCCATTCAATTAATAAGATTCTTTAAGTAGTTCAAGATGACTGACAGTAGCCCAGAGTACAGTGGATAACCTTGGCATCTTTGATGTCTGAACAAGATGTAAGCACTCCACGGTGCCTAGTTCATCTGTCTTTATGGTTTTTGGAACATATTGTTCTCATCTACCTGTTCTACTGGCAAAAGTCTTCACATACCTGGGGTAGACATCTTCCTCATTCACTGATGGTTTTGAGATCTTTCAGTTACCCTCAACCAGGTTTAGCCTGTCTGCTGAGATGGTTTTACTGGAGTTTGGCTACTATTCATGCTATAGCTTCTTGGAGCCACAAAGTGAGAGTTGGGTGACAAGTAGGCACAAAAGGTGGATAAGCAGCCCTGCAAAGGGTTCAGCAAACCCTCACACCAGAGGTACTAGTACTTCCTGAAAACTCTTTACACCCCAAATATTTACATCCTAATAGGTAGAAAAGATCATTATTGCTTCAAAATTTCATTATCTTCAAAAATCAAAACACACAGAAAGATCAACAGTGATTCAATGGAGTTATGTACTATTTGATTTGATTTAGAAGACTAAGAAAATAATTAAGGAATGCACAAGGGAAGAAATTATGATGAAGTAGGAGGAACCATTTCTTACCATTGGAGTGTGTCAGAAGAATAATTTATGTCTGGGGTGCATGAAGATGAGGAGCATAAGATAACAGAGAAAAATCAGGGATTTACCTGAACTCTCCAAAATTCCCCTCCAAACAACTTGAAGTAATACCTAAAAATGAACTTTATAGAGGCAGAATCCACAAAAGGTCAGGATAAAACAATTTTCCAAGACAAAAGTTAGTGGGAAAAATCTGTCACACTTGAATGAGAGTAGAGCACAGTTCATCACAGTCAACAGCCTGACAAGAGAGCAGAAAGCCTTGCCTTGAACAGGCTTTAGGGTGTGACTGCCAGAGCTCGCAGAGCACAGACAGCAATGAAAAGTCAGACAACTGGCCAGAAGGAGATTTCAGGGCTGCCTTGTAGATCCATCCAGTTTACAGTCCTGGATTATAATTCCAGAGTAAGAAGGAGCAATAGTACACCAGAGTTAACATGCAAAAGGGAACAGAGATCCTGGTCATTGTCCCAGGGCAGAAAAGAATGCTTGTGATCACTCACCCATAAAATAGAAGTGGATGACAGACTAGATTAGATACCAGATGCCAACAATATGAGTCCTCCTACTATTTCTCTGTTGGGTAAAGTAGTTTTCTATTACCAGTTGCATGCATGTGTGTATGCATGTTTATGTGTGCATATGTATATGTGTATGTATGTATGTATATACATATAGTGGTAGTGGTGACATAAGCCATAGTAGCATGGTAGGGGACCTGACAACTGGTCAGAAAATTACTGGGGATCACTGTGCTATCACTGAATGTAGGATCAGGCACTGTTTGGCAACTCTCTTGCCTATATCCTCTTATAGGTCATAGTTCATGGGCGGAGAATAGCACTTTCAATCAAGAGGTAGAAGCCCTGAGAGGAAATATCACTTCTAGCCCTGAGGGACTGGGGATCCTGAGCAACAGTATTATTTCTGATCCCAAGGGAGCAAATCGGGAAAGTCAAGACACAAACTTAAATGAAGAAAATGAAATCAAAGTAGCTATGAGCAAAGTCTCAAAGAAAAATATGAATTGTACACAAGCCCAACAATTCCTGGAAGAACTACACATGATTTATAGAATCAAATAAGAGCAATAAAGGAAAAATTAGGTGAGAGATGGAAGCAAAGGAAGAAAATTATGAAAAGACAATTGCTAGCTTGGTGAAAGAGACACAAAATATTGAAAACAATTCTAAAAAACAGAATTAGCCAAATATTAAAAGAGACACAAAAGTACACTTAAGAAAAAAATTCCTTAAAAATAAAATTAGTCACACTGGGAAAAAAGTTACAAAAGTTCACTAGAGAAAAATATATCCTTAAAAATTATAATGAAGTGGAAGGTAATAACTACATAAAACATCAAGAAACAAAATCAAAAGAATTAAAAAACTAGAAGAAAATGTGAAATATCTCATAGAAAAAACAACTTACCTGGAAAATATATTGAAGAGCCACATGGGCTCTAAGCCAGTCTCTTCCCTTGTGTCACAAATTCATCTTTCCAATATTCTATGGTTTCTTGGCCTGGAAGAATGTCCCATTCTGGCCTTTTGTTGAGCTGTCACTCTAGAATTTTATTTACTTTGTTATTTTAAAACTGTTTGAAAGAGTGCTGGGAGAGCTCAGCTCAGTGCATTCTGTACTCCTTCATCTAGCACTTTTGATCTTAAATTCAAACATCCAGCATCTCCTCTCCTCGTGAGACAGGTCGTGCAGATATGTTATCTCTATTTTCAAGTCCATAAGTGGAAACAATAAAATGCCTACTATGTGCAGAGTGGTGTGGGTGATGGAAATTAACGGCCTTGTTTTCAAAGAAATTTAAGAGGATGAAATAAAAACCAAAGATTTACCCCAAATTACACAATCCATAAAATTTTAGCATTGGGGGGTGGTTTTAGACTTCTTTTGACTATACGTCCAGTGCTCCATTTCCTGTACAAGTCTGTCTGAGATAGTTGATAGTTGGCATATTTCTCCTGGGGGCCAACAGAAATGTTATTCTCAATATACTAATACCCCATACTGATACGGCAACAGCTTGAACCCTTCCAGTAGTATAAACAGGATATGTTAAATCTCATCAGAAGAGCCAGGTAAAAATGGGTCATTTTCTTTCTATTTTTAGACTATATGAATAATGGATGTGAAACAGTCTAGAACCATGAGAGAATTTCTAAAATTCTGTTACTACAATGAGATAAATACCACACATATTTGGGATGAAAAGTTCTACCATTTTGGGCTCTGACATATATAAGTCCTTTTTAATATCTGACAAATTCTGTGGCAATTCCACAATTAGTTTCTGTCACATTTCTTCTAGATCTGTCACTATTTCTATTGGGCCTCTATTGTCTTCGGTCATCATAGTTAGTGTTTTTATTAGTGTTTTTTTATTTTACTCATTTGTCTCCAGTGGCCCCATCTTCTGTAGCTTCTGGTAAGACTCATTTGTCTTTTCTGTTCATTTTCATCAGTATGACTTCCTCTTAGTCTCCTCCTCCTTTTTCTTAAAGTATTCCCGTATTTCCTGAAATTCCTCCTAAATATTTTTGTAAGCATATCTTTACGGTTTGTCCCTACCACATTCCATGCCAGAGGTTTCTCCTTCTCCTTAGACTAAAGTTCCTGAATATCCTTTACCTTTCTTCACAAGATTTCAATGTATCCACCTTGACCTTCTTGTAGCCCACAGCGGCTACCTCAAAAGGCCAATATGAGTTATACTTACAATACCTCTTTTAGATCAGGACCCTCACAGTAGAGTCTAATTGGAGCACAGTCATTTTTATAATGAACATGGCTTGCAGGGAGAGAAGAAGCCATTTTAATATTTTATTATACATCTCCATAAAAGCAAGAATGATTATGAGGCATATAGATTGTTCCTTCAATGCTATTCAAGCAATATTTTCTAAAGTCCTTGAGAAAAGTATTTTCTATTCTAATTGCTGAATAGTAAATGTTTCTTCTTTACTCAGGAACCCTGAAGGTCTTCCTCTCCCAGTTTGATTTTTTGATTATTTTTTTCTTTTATTAAAAGGGACCATACCTTGAGTAACCACTTAAAGAGGCCTATTTATTGAATGGGTATATCTCACTAAAAGTGAGAATTTTATAAGACTAAGCCTAAAATTTCCAGGGTCTCACATTGCATCCTAGTCTGTCTCCAGTCATCCTGATGAATATCAGGCCACTGGAGCCAGATGGCTCTGGAGGAGATAGTGAAGCTGGTGACCTTGCACAGCCTTCCGTCACTCAAATCAAGGTCAAGTGCAAGTCATGTCATCATCTTGATGTCATGGTCCTCTTTGAAAATGAAGGACAACACAATAACAATCTATTCATGAAAATAGGAAGAATTCCTTGAATGTGAGCTTAGTTAATAGATCATTGGACATAGAGTCACAAAGACCTGAGTTCAAATCCTGACTCAAAAGCTTATTAATAGTATCTTCTTGGGCAGTTCATAACTGTAGTTCATCTCAGTTTCTTCATCTGTAAAACTGGAATGGTAGTACCACCCAAAGCATAGGTTTGTTGTGAGGATCAAATGCGAAAATATATGTAAAGCATTTTATAAGCCTTTTAAGTGTTATTTCCTCCTCCTCATCATCATTATCATACATGTTACTTTCAGAGGCACAAGACCTGGATCTGTATTTTCATTTCCTTTTCCCAGGAAAGAAAACTCCCTTTATTAATGTACAGTGATACCTTTATGCACCTTGTAGTCTTAGAGAGTTGCTTAAAAGTAAAAGAAGACTTTGAGTATGTGTCAGAGGTGGTACTTGAACACATGCCTTCCTTGCTTTATGACTAGCTTCCTATCCATAATACTATACTGGCACTCTACCTTGAAAGGCAAGACAAAATTACACAATAAATAGGATCACAGACATTTAGAGTTGGAAGAGAACTTCTTAGTTATTTAGTCCATAGGTTCTTAAGCTTTTATGTGTCATAGATACATTTGGCAATCTGGCGAAGTCTATAGACTCCTTTCCACAATAAAGTTTATTGCCTACATGCTAGGGTTGGAAGCTCAATTCCATGTGGACAGTCTCGGGCGGGTAAAGGTGGGAACTTCTAAATCTTAGAGTTCCCACGAGACCCCCCAGGAAACGGCTGGGAATCGAGGTGAACCGAGCTATCTCGTGTATTTCCGCCTCTTCCCGTGAGAAACGTGATGGGAGAGAGCTCTCCCCGCCCTCGAGATTGTCCCAGATTGGAGCACACCTAGTTACCTAACAGGCACGGTATTCAGATGCAAACTATGCCTCTGCAGAGCTTAAGTAGGATCAGGAAAGCCTGAAAGCTCTCTTTGGCGGAGGGGCGCGGAGCGGACAGGACAACAAGGCTCCGCTTTTCCTCTCTCCTCTCTCCCTTCCCCCTCTCTCCCCACTTACACTTCTACTTCCAATCTCTTATTGTAAGATCTTTGCCTCCTTGGGAGATTCTCTTTCCCTCCTAAGGAAGAATTCCCCTGCACTTGTAACTAGACCCTGAAATAAAGCTCAACCCTTGTTCGACTCTGGAATGTCCTTTCTCTCATACGAGCATCTGGTTTGGCCAACCGAAGACCTCGGGATAGAGGTAAGGGAAGACTCGGGTAGCCCACAGGCCTCTAGGCCTGGCACCTACATTCATAAATGAAAGTAATGTTAACTTTCAGATAGAGGTTAGTAAAAATAAAGATTTGATTTTTTTCCAACCTAGTTCATGGACTCTTTGGAATCCATCCACAAGCCCTTTACAGATCTGTCAACACAAGTTTAAGAATCCCTGATCTAATTTAATCCTCTCTTTTTATAGGAGGGGAAAATGAGGACCAGAGAGTTAAGAATCTTTATCCAAAGTAATAAGTCCAAAGTAATTGTCCAAAGAAAGTAAGTAAGTGGCAGATTGAGGATTCCAACTCAGTTCTTTTAAATGAAGATCTATATGCTTTTCCATGCCACACTAAATGGTTTATGGCTATTTTTTTAATCTTGAAATGCTATAATAATTACAAATAAGTGCAGAGTATTAGTCTGAAAAATAGAGATCCTTACAAAGCAACACACTTCAAAGCAATTGTGTCAAATCCAAAATATATCTGAAGTTACAAAGAAGTCAGCCAGTATTTATAGTTGTCCTCACACCTCTAATGTTGCTGAACAGCAGGAAATATAATGGTAGCATCTCAGTTGGCATAAAAAAAATGTGTGTCAGAAGAGAAATTGAAAGAAATTACTGAAGAAAAAACAAAGGGAAGGAAAATGACTAGTTCTCTTAAATCAGCAAATAATGCATTAATGAACATTTGGGTATCTCTAGTATCTGTAACTTTTCACCTTTCTAGTTCCTACTAGAAGCTCTTCTAGATTACAGAGACCCAGAGTCTCTAAATCAAAAGGGACCTCAGAGTCTTCCTAGTTCAAACAGTATCTAAAAGAAAATCCCTTCTACATTATCAGCCTTGGCTTGAAGACCACCCAGAAAAAAAGGGAATGATGAATTCTTGACATGCTATTTTTATTCCTGGACAGCCTTAATGGTTAAAAAGATTTTTCCCCCTTATATTGAGCTAAAGTCTATTTTTCTATAGTTTCCACTCATTTCTTCTATGTCTAACTTCTGGTCCTAAGCAGAATGTCTAATCTTTATTCCATTTGATAGCCCTTCAGATAACTGAAAAGAGCTATTGTGTCTCTTAAATCTTTCCCCTCTAAAATTAATACAATCAGTTCCATCAATGGTCCTTCCTTTGTCAATCTCTTACCTTCACTGTCTTGGTTTTGTTCCTTTTCATCGTTTGTACCTTGGCTATATTCTTCCTAAAATATGGCATTGAGAATTTGAACACAATGTTCCAGCTGTGTTCTGCAAGAGAGAGAATTCTTATTTGGGGATCTAATATTTCCTTTAATGCAGCCTAATCTGTCGGGGTTGTTTTACCTGTTATGCCATACTGTTGATGCATATAGAAGCTTTAATACATATTCCACACCCACAGTTGTTATTTTTCAAACAAGCTACCCTCTAACACCTCTTTCCCCATCTTGTACTTATGATGTTGATTTTTTGAACCCAAGTGTAGGAATTTCTTTTTATCCACTACAGAGGCTACTCTTCCTTCTTGCTTATTGATATTTGGCTTTTGTATCATAACACAGTCATCCAAAAGGTCAGGCATCCGTCTAAATTTCATATCATCTGCATATTTTGGGTCATTGGTAGAAATGTCAAATAGAGCAGGAATAACAACAGATATTCCATTTACAAAATACATCAATATGCCACTGATGACTGATTATTTGAGGGTAATCAATTCACTCAGCACCTAATTGAACTATCATATCATCACTCTCTCTTCATCTTATCCACAAGGAGTAAGAGCCAGTCAAATGCTTTCAGAAACCAAAAATATTGCTTATGTTCCCAGAAAGGAGTCAATGCAAAGATAACTATGTATAATTCTATAGATTATAACTATGTATAATACTGTAGATTATTTCTGATATTACCAGTTGTTCATCTTATCCTAAAGTGCGGATATAGTAAATATAATTAGCAGTGCTAGGTCACATTTCCATAGAAGATCATGATTTGTAAATTACATTCTTCATCATAACCCTGTAAATTAGATAATGGGAGCATTATCGTTTTTATTTTATCTCGTATGGTATAAAAATTTTATGTTGAGTATTGCCTTTGTTATTTGCTAACTGCGTTGTCTTGGGCAAATCACTCAACCTGTCAGTCTCCCTTTCCACTTCTTTAAAATGGGGCTAGTTTGAATTAAACTATTCACTTAACAGTGTCGTTGGGGTGAAATTACTTTGCAAACTGTAAGTTGCTCTAAGAATGTAAGTGACATTCCCAAGGTCACAAAATTACCAAGTATCAGAACTGGAACTCAGACATAGTTATTTTAAGTCCAAGACCATTTCTTTCCCCTCTGTACTACTCTGTGTCTTAAGTAGTGATTTGTTCACCCTTAATTATTCAGAAGGATCCTTTTTCACCACAACTTATTATAACTAATTTCAAGTCTGTGTGATTCCCAGACTCTTTAATAACCTTTAGCTCTCTTAGGCCTCTTTGTGCCACAGCACAAAAGACAAATGAGTGTGAATTGGATGGATGTCAGTAAATAGTAATCTGCTTCTCTTGTAGCCATGGGAACATGAGAAATCTCAAAAAAAAAACCCAACCCTAATTGTAGGAAATTATGAAAAAAAAAAAAAACCAATCTCAAGTGAGTCTAGCCTAACTAAAAAGCAGTATCTAAAATTTAACCTTCCTCTATCACTGATAGGAATTCTCCAAAGACAACTATGGCCGAGAAGACAAATCACACCATTTAAATACATGATGACATCATTTTCCCAATAATATCTATTCCCTGTTTAAATAGCTACAAGCAGAACCTGTCAAAAGTTTATGGGTTTTTTTCCATGCAAAAGCTTTGAAATCGTCGTTAGCAACCTAATATCATAGTTTCCATATTTACCAACTCTGACTCAGTGAAGTCAAAATGTTGACAATGTACAGTTCTAAGGTACACCCTTTTGAGGGCTAATTTAATAAGGAACATCAGCTTTAAGCACCAACCCTGATATGTTTGGAAAATCTTTTTTGGTTCAACAATCTGTATTTCCAATTTTCACAAAACTGTACAGAAGTATTGGTGTCATTCACTTAATCCGATGTCACTTATGTTAATACATATACGTACTTGCGTTAACACATTTGATATACGTAAATGAGGTTTCTAAATAAGTACTTCAGGAATTGAGATTTAAAGAGATCCTTCCCCCACCACCAAGATAGGGAGAGAACAAGAGGAGAGAGAGGGGGAGAGAGAAAAAGAGAGGAAAAGAGAGAGACAGAGACAGAGACAGAGAGAGAGGAAGTTCTTTTGTCTTATCTCCACCTAATATTAGTCCATTACGTTTTATTCTAGTTAGACCAAGACTTTTAGACTTTCCCAGGCTTACCATCTAATATTCATTATATCAGACTTTAATCAATTCTAAGTTATCAGTAAGTATTTGTCAACTCCTACTATGTGCCAGGCAATGGGCTAAGTACTGAGAATACAAAGAAAAGCAAAAAAAAAAAAACCCCTGATTTCAAGAAGCTCACAGTCTAATGAGGGAGACAACATGCGAACAGTGATATTAAAAACACAATATATGATGAATCAAATGTGTTCATACAGGGAATACCCTTGTATAGTTAGGAAAGGTTTCTTGTAGAAGGTGAGATTTTGGGTGGGACTAGAAGGAAGCCTGTAAAGCCAGGAAGTGGAGATGAGAAGGAAGAGAATTCCTAGCATTGGGGGACAGAAGGTGAAAATACCTGGAGTCTGGAGATGGATGGACTTCTGGGAGGAAAAGCAAAGAAGCAGTGTTGCTGTATCACAGAGTATGAGGGTGGAGACTCAACTAACCTAAGGCTCAATTGTACTCAATAGTCAGGATGATTTCAGTCTTTCTTCAATTCTTCCTCAGTTGGACAGGGATTGTGGTAGGACATTCCTGCCATCTTTGTTGCTGAGAAGGAGGTGTTAATGAAGATAAACTCCATGCAAATATTTTGATGTCCCTTTATGTCCCTTGTACTTGCCATAGCCTATAGAGGCTCTTGGGGGGTGGGGTGCTAAATGATCACTTTAGGTAGTGGAGTTCTTTATCCTTGATTTATAAAGACCTTACCTTGTTTTAGGTTCTCTATTATTTTCCCTATAAATTCAGCTGTAATTGAAGTACATTTGACACATGTAAAGGAACTTCTCCTATGATCTATTAATGCTCATATTTGGAAACTGATCAAGAATAATCATCAATACAGATTTTCAACATCTACTAAAAATTAATTGTCATAAACTGAGAATCCAGAAACCCAATCTTATCCATCATTTTCTAAGCAGCTGGACATTGCAGCCAAGGAGAAAAACAATTTAAAATATAAACCAACTTCTAAGATTCTAAGGATTAATAGAACTGCAAAAAGTAGTAGAAGATAAAACAAGTTTTCAGGAAGCTTATTGAAAGACTCAATTAAACTAATTCTTTATGGGAACATTTAAGGATAGAACAGAAAGAGGACCCTAAGTAGATAAAAGAATTAAAATATGCATAGTTATTTCTTTGACAAAATCTTTTGTCCTTTATTGACAGTGAAACTGTCACCTTTGGATAATAATATTAATCCCAATATACTACATGAGGAAACAGAAATGGCACTAGAGAAAATGAAAAATGAAAAAAGTCATTTGAGTAGACCAAATATACACAAAGTAGACCTTGGTATATGCTAATGGCAACAAATATTAGATGCATTTGAGGGACTCATTCTTAATATATTTGAAGAAAGAGAAGCTGCTAGGATGTGGAAAATCAGACTTTAATATTACTGATATTGACCCTTATTACTGTTTTTCCATCTCTTTAAAATCTTTGACAATAATCTACATGACTACTGAGGGCATCCTTTTCTAGGAATAAGAAATGAATAGGCAGATTTTTACACATAACAATATTCAGCAGACTACATTTTTAATGTGACAGAATGGACTGAAATGGTCAGAGAATATAAGCTCCTACTGTGATTATTTTTTTTCATTAAAAAGAAATCATTTGATTCAATAAAGTAAAATTCCTCCTAAATAATCATTCTCTAGCAAAGTGTCTGCCATGCATTTGTTAAAATAATTCAAGTTTCCTTGAAAGATGTAACAACAGACTTAACCTTGTTCAATGAACCTATGATTATTAATATTAAGATGCATAAAAGAAGACAGTGTTTGCTCACCAGAGATATTTGCTACTGTCTTGAAGGAAATCCAGCACAAATTTCAAATGTATGAAGGATTCTTTATGGAAAATGAGGTAATCCAAAACTGTTTGTTTTCATGTGACTATTTTGATGGAATCAGGTGCCAGAATGTTATAGAAGCTCCTAAATGAGATATATCAGCACTCCAAAAACTGCAGCCTAACTAACCATATAAGTATCCAAGCAAAAGAAGAATACCAGTTTTCCAGACTATGGTATATATCTGGATGGACAGCACAAACAGGTGATCTATCAGTGCATATATTTGGTACACAGTCTGCAAGTGGACTACGATAATGGTGATATACTCACTAATAAAGGGGGAAGAATAAGAACTGGGCCCGAAATGAAACAGGAGAATGAAATTTGGCTGGATTATATGTGGGAAGTTTCACATTGATACTATGACCTCAAATTTCTCTCTGAAGCAAAAGCTCATTCCTTTCACATCAATATTTTGCACTGATTCAATATAGATGTGCATTATGTAATAAAATGATCTTTAAAGAATTCAGTTTGAAAGTCACTCAAAGGGTAATGGAGAAGCACAGAGTAGGCATTAGTGGTCTGTAGTTTTTTTAGCATCAAAAAGCTATACAGGAAAATGGTGTTAGGAAAAACTTCACACCAATTACTGTTGTTGTTCAGTCATTTCAGTAAGTCTGACTCTTCATGATCCCATTTTGGATTTTCTTGGCAAAAATACTAGAGTAGATTTCCAATTCTTTCTCCAGCTCATTTTACAGATGAGGAAATTGAGGCAAACAGGGTTAAGTGACTTGCCCAGAATCATACAAGTAGTAAGTATCTGAGGCTAGATTTGAACTTAGGAAAATGGGTCTTCCTCACTCCAAGCCCAGTACTCTATCCACTGCACCACGGAGATACCCATAACAAGTAGAATTTTCCAAAAATAGAATGATCCGTCGAATAAGGTAGAGACTCCCTATACATAAATAACTTAAGCAGAGGGTACTTCACCACTGCTCAGGAATGTAGAAGACTCGATTCTTATTCAGGCATAGATTACCTTAGGTGATCTCTAAGGTTGCATCTTACTCTGAGATTTGGTAACTAAATATCTTAAGGTGTCTTTTAGCCCTACTAGTTCATACTTTGTTGATTAGTTACCGTGTTTAACAATATTCATTAATACATAGATACAAGTGCAATGGAATGGTGCCGCCGAAGTCAGAATCAATGAGTTATGTTGTGAATGTGTGATGGTGCAGCTGAACCTTAAAAAAAGTTTCCAACCTAGCCATAGTTATAAAGTATTGAGTCATACTCAAATTGTCAAACTTGCAATGCAATGAAAATAGGTTGGAATCTGTGAATTAAGACTTTTGGGGATTTAGTGATCTGAAATTCACGTTTTAAGAAGTAAACTAAAAACAGTGGTGGACATATAGAGCTCTTACAGTACATTGTTGAATATTAACCCAAATGCTTTAGTCAAGTACCATTTTTCTTAGTCACATTTGGCCTACCCAAGCTTTCCTCTGGAATGTTTCTAAAATAACTATTTCCCCTTCTTAATAAAATTTGCAGTCTCATACTTTGCTAAACATTAAACATGTTCACCATTCTAATTGCAGTTGCTTCTCAGTGCCCAGTAATAACTGTTATATTGGAAGGCTCCTCTGATTTCCACTTTCTAAGAACTGTCATTCCACTGGCAATGTATAAAGCACTATTCTATGTATTCATTCTTGGCATAGCTAAGCTCCCAGAAGGGAGTTTCTGATACTAGTATCTATCTATCCACATTCATATATGTATATATACATACATAAATGTATATTGTATGCATATGTAAATATACATATGTGTGTATATATAAATATATATGTATACATATACCACCTTGTTTAGGCAAAGGTTTTGTAGCACAGTCCTACTGATTATTTTCCTGGTTGGGGTCTGTCCTTAGAAGCATAAATGTACTCATAATGAGATCTTTCTCAGAAAGAAAAGATTGTTGTTGTTTTTTCATGAGCAAGGACATTATTAAAAATCTATTTTGTTTTCAGGAATGAAAGCCTTCGAACTGACAAACACCCACTGTTCTAGTCTTGGAAACAGGTTGGGATTTTGATTTAACATTTGCCAAATGTATCTGACACACCGACCTATCAAGCTATTCCCTGACAACTCAATATTCTTAGACAAGGGTTTATGAAACAGTTTTCTCCCCTTAGGAGGTTCAGAGTTAGTTGGAGAACAATCTCCTGGAAAACAGCATCCGGCCTTCAAAATGCCCCAGGCCTCAATTACCAGGAAATATCGCTATTTGCCTTGATTTTGTATTCAGGAAAGGTTGTGAGGGCCTTACTGGAGACTCTCATGTTTCTGACAGGATGTATTTGCATCACTGAGTCTGTTCTAATCCTCTGCTGGTGAAGACGGCTGTGCTGTGCACACTGAAAGTTTTCAGGAGTATTCCTTTTGCTTGATGCACTTGGGAACTTAAGAGTAGTTGAATTTTCTGGTCATAGAAATACTAGTTGTTCCATCCATATTTAGCTAATATGCCTGCAAGTTTTCAAATTATACCAAAAAAGTAGAAAAAAGCATGAAGAAGAGGGAGAAGCCTTCTTCACCTGTGTTGTTCAGTTGTTTCAGTCATATGTGATTCTTTGTGACCCCATTTGGGGTTTTCTTGGCAAAGATACTGGAATGGTTTATCATTTCCTTCTCCAGCTCATTTTACAGAGGAGGGAACTGAGGCAGAGTTCAGTGACTTGACCAGGTTAACATACCTAGTAAGTGTATCTGAGGCCATATTTGAATTCAGGAAACTGAGTCTTCCTGATTCCAAGCCCAGCGCTGTATCTACTATGTCACCTAGCTACCCTCATGTAGCTATGAAAGTCATTGTCTTCTGAAAACAAAATATCAAAACAAAAAACAAACAAACAAAAAAACCTTATCTACCCCTTTGTGAAGACTATAAATGCGACTTAAATGTATGTAAATTATGACAAAGGTATAATTTGCATAGGATCATGAAATTACTAATATCTCTTAATTGACAAAACCTTTTTACAATCTCCATTCTTCTTGACATTTCCACAGACCTTGATACTTTCAGATTCTCCATGATTCCTTCTATTCCATGATATTCTCTTTTCTCTAAGTTTTCATGACACTTCTCTGTCCTGCCTGACCACTTCTCAGTTTCATTTACTGCATCTTCGTTGCCCCACTGGACTCTATCCTAAACACTTTTATCTTCTTCCTCTATAGTATTTCACTTGAATAATTTCATCAACTCCTGTGGATTGGATTATCATCTGCAAGTTGAAGACTCATTAATCTTTTAATCTTTGCTATTGATCTTCAGTCTCACATCTCCAATTGCCTGTTAGACATCACAAACTGGATGTTCTATCTGACATCTTAGACTCAACATGACTAAAACAGAACTCACCCCCCCACACAGACACATAAACCTTCCTCTCTTCCTAATTTTCCCATTACTATCATGGGTATAATCATAATCCCTGTCACTTAAGACTCAAAATCTAGATTTCATCCTCAATTCCTCCTTCTCTCTCACTGCTCCTTATCAATCAGTTGTCAAGTCCTATCATTCCTATTATCATAACATCACTGCCACCACCCTAGTACAGACCCTTGTCATCTCACATCTGGATTTTTGTAACAGCCTGTCAGTGGATATCCCCTGTTTCAAGTCTCTCCTCCCTCCACTCAGGTATCAAATTGATCATCACAAAACTCAAGGTTAATTTTTCAATCAAGTCCAATGACTCCTTATTGCCTCCAGCATAAAATACATATTTTTGTACAAAGTTCTTTGTGTATTATATTCCTGTTAGGTCTTAAGTTCCTAGAAAGCAAGGACTGTGTTTCACCTTCCTTTGTATCCTCATTGTTTGTCAGGGTGCCTGACACATAATAGATACTTAATAAATTCCAACTGACTGAATGATTGGCTTAGATATCATTCAGCTTGGTTTCTTTCCTTTAGACCACCCTACATACCCAATCAATTGAAAAATCTTTTACTTCTGCCTCCAAAGTATCTCTTGCATATTTTCTCTAAACCTAATATAGTAGAAAGAACACTGATTCTGAAGACTGAGGATCCGGTTTCAAATCCTCTAACATTTGCTACTTTCAGCTAGTTTTTAATATCTCTAAGCCTTAGTTTCATCAACTATAAAATGAACGGACTTAACTAGATGGTCTCTGATGGCCTTCAGCTCTAAATCTATGATCTACTCACATAGACAACTCCAATTTGATCCTAATTATTTTACTTGACTCAACTCTCTTTTTATTCTAAATCACCCCTTTCCCAACTATAATAGTAATTTTTCTAAGGCTTAGGACTAAGAACATCACAGTGAAGTTAAGTGGTCCAGTGGATAGAGCATTGAGCTTGGAATCAGGAAGACTCATCTTCACAAGTTTAAACCTGGTCTTAGATCACTTGTGTGACCCTGGGCAAGTCACTTAACCCTGCCTCAGTTCCTCACTCATTTTTACCAAGAAAACCCCAGAATGGTATAACAAAGATTCAGATATGACTAAAACAACTCAACAACAAAAACAAAAACCATGTCACTCTCCTTAATAGTCTAGTGGCTTACTATTAACTCAAGGAGGAAATATAAACTATCATTTTAAGTTCTTCAAAACCTGGCAACATCCTACTTTTCCTGCCTTATTAAACATTTCTCTTCTTCATATACTCTTGAATCCATGCAAATCAGCTTTCTTGCTATATCTCATTTATAATATTCCATCTTCTACCTCCATGCCTTTACAGTCACTGTCCCCCAAGAATGGGATATATTCTTTCTTCTTTTCTCCTTGTTGAAATCTTTGGTCTCCTTTGATACTGACTTCAAAGGCTGATTTTTGTAGAAGGCTTCCTAGTCTCTTTGTATGCTAGGTTGCCTTTCTCTTCAATAGTTGAGTTGCATCTATTTTTTTCTTGGGTTCATTCTGGGAGAGATAGCACAATATAGGGGACAAAACTCTAGAATTGGAATAAAGAGGACCTAGGCCTGAATATTCCTTCAGACACTTACCAGATGACCTTGGACAAGTTATCTTTCCTCTCTGGATCTCAATTTCTTCTCTTGTAATGTGACAGTGGATGTACTTGATCACTTCTAAGGTCCTAAATCTATGACCCTATGTGGTATCCTAAGATAAAATGCAAGTTGCTTCAGGGCAAGAGTTGTTTTGTTTTTGTCTAGGTATCTCCCTGGACCTTTCCAAAGTGCCTGGAAGATAGTCATTTCTTAATAAATATTTGTTGATTGATTAAAAATGATTAAGGTTTACACTGCAATAAACAGAACTGATCTTCCAAGCAGGCTGAGTAGGCAGCAATATACATGATGTGTTTTGAGGAGACTTCACAAAGTATAACTTTTAAAATCTTACATTATATAATGTACTAAATGCTTTGTGTCAAAGCAGTGAAGACTTCTGGTTTAATGAAAATATTATCTGAGAAAAATCATTATCAATCCTTAACACATTTGTTTTAATTAGTTATGCAATTAGCTAGCTAATTACCTAACAAAATTACAAAGAAATGGTTAGAACAAGATACAACCGAAAGAGCACCAGATTGAAAGGCAAAGGAAGGGAGCCAAGATGGCAGAGAAAAGATAACGACTCACATGAGCTTTTGCCAAAACCCCTCTAAACATCTTTAAATAATGCCTTAAAATAATTCCTGGAATGGCAGAACCCACAAAAGGATGGAGTGAAAGAATTTTAAGCCAAAGACAACTTAGAATTTCAGCAGGAAAGTTCTATCCTACCAGATTGAGAGTGGAGCACAGTGCAATGCAGTCTGTGCCAACACAGACCCAGACCCAGCAAAGCAGGAGCAGGCCTTCAGAGCCACTACATACATATACATACAGTGGAACCAGATGCTCCTGGAGCTCTCAACCCAGAAACAGTAAGTGGGGGGGTCAAAGACGAGAAAGAGATTACAGGGATCTTTTTGCTGGCAGTGGAAGCAGAAGTCTATTTCTTTGTCCATGCTCATATCTGGGTGCCAGTCCTGGGTGGCAGTCACCAGGCAAAAAGGAGCACTAGCACACTAGAGCTTATGGGATATAGTAGAGGAGAGACCCTCACCACAGTTGCAGGACAGAAAAGAATGCTTGTGTTCACTCACAGATGAGAGCATAGACCAGGGGAATAGTAAACACCTCTCCATAGAGCAGTCATTCCTTGACTCACTTTTTAAATAGGCCTATTTACTGAATTGGCATCACCTCACCTGGAAAGACCACTGCATCCTGGACCATCTCCAGTCATTATGATGGATATCTGGATACTGGACCTGGATGACTCTGGAAGAGAAAATGAGGCTGATGACTTTGTATAACCCTCCCTCACTCAAATCAAAGTCATTTGCAAATCATATCATCATCTCCCTGATGTCATGGTCCTCTCTGAGGAAAAAGGACAAACCACAACACAACCACAACCACACAACCCCCTTGAAATAACTGAAAACATACAGGTCCTTAGAAGTGCCTCTGAAAACAGGTGCAGAAACACCCTGAAGCTTGGGACTGTGAACCCTCCACCCTGGAAGCAGTACTCTATTTTAACAAAGAGGTAAAAGTCAAGAAACAGACTAGAAAAATAAGCAAACAACAGAAAAAAATTCTAACCATAGAAAGTTACTATGATGACAAGGAAAATCAAAACACACACTCTATAGAAGACAGCTAAGTCAAAATTCCTACATCCAAACCCTCCAAGAAAAATATGAATTGTTCATAGTTCATGGAAGGGTGCAAAAATGATTTCAAAAATCGGGTAAGAGAGGTAGAGGGAAAATTGGGTAGAGAAATGCGAGTAATGCAAGAAAATCATAAAAAAGCCAACAGCTTGATCAAGGAAACCACCCAAAAAATAACTGAAGAAAATAAGAACTTAACAAAAAAGAATAAACAAAATGGAAAAAGAGGCACAAAAAGTTGCTGATGAAGAAACAACCTCAGGGGCAGAACCAAGATAGTGGAGTGAAAGCAGGGACTTGCTTGAGCTCTTCCCCAAACCCAGCCAAATATTTGTAAAAGTGACTCTAAACAAATTCTGGAGCTGCAGAACCCACAGAATGATGGCGTGAAGCAAATCTGCAGCCCAAGATAGTGTGGAAGGTAGACTAGAAGCATCTATCATGCTAGGTTAGGAATGGAATGCAGTTCAGCTTGGGCTTCACTGGCACAGACAGGGCCTAAGCAGGCCTTGGGAGGACTGTATCACCAGGTAGCTGTGGAGGTTTCGAGACTTCTTGACCACAAAGCACTATGGACAACTTTGAAGGTCAGTGAAAAAAAGTTTGAGGGCCCACCCCAACCCCAGGACAGCAGAGGAGGAAGAGGAGCCCACTGAAGCTACAGCAGCAGCAATAGTGGCTGTTTCTGGAGCTCTAGGCCTGTAGATTATGGGGGGATTAAGCAGCTAACAGTATACTCCCCAATCCCCCTGGAAGCAGAGAAGTATCTTGAAAAAGAGCTCAAAAGTCAAGTAATTGGCTGGGGAAATGAGCAAAAAGTGGAAAAAAATCAGACTATGGAATTTTATTTAGGTGACAAGGGAGATGAAAACATAAAACCAGAAGATGACAACAAAGTCAAAGCTCCTACATTCAAAATCTCCAAGAAATATATAATATATAACTTGATCATAGCCCATGAAAGAGCTCAAAAGCGATTTTGAAAATCAAGTAAGAGAAGTAGAGGAAAAATGGGTAAGAGAAATGAGAGTAAAGCAAGAAAATCATGAAAATTGAGTCAACTGCTTGCTAAAGGGAACCAAAAAATGCTGAAGAAAATAATACATTAAAAATAGACTGACCTAAATCATAAGAGGGATCCAAAAAGCCAAAGAGGAGAAGAATGCCTTAAAAAACAGAATTGGCCAAATGGAAAAGGAGGTCCATAAGCTCACTGAAGAAAATAATTCCTTAAAAATTAGAATGGAGCACGTGGAAGCAAATGATCTTATGAAAAATCAGGAAATTAGAAGACAAAAGTGAAGGAATAAAAAAAAATTGAAGGCAATGTGAAATATCTCATTGGAAAAAGAGCTGACATGGAAAATAGATCCAGTAGAGATATTTTAAAAATTATTAGACTGCCTGAAAGCCATGATCAAAAAAAAAGAGCCTAGACATCATCTTTGAAGAAATTATCAAAGAAAACTGCCCAATATTCTAGAAGCAGAGGATCAAATATATGTTGAAAGGATCCACTGATAGCCTCTTGAAAAAGACATCAAGAAGAAAACTCCTAGGAATATTGTAGCCAAATTCCAGATTTCCCAGGACAAGGAGAAAATATTGCAAGCAGCCAGAAAGAAATAATTCAAGTATTGTGGAAATACAATTAGGATAGCACGAGATACAGCAGTTTTTACATTAAGGGATTCGAGGGTTTGGAATATGATATTCCAGAAGTCAAAGGACCTAGGGTTAAAACCAAGAGTCACCTACCCAGTATAACTGAGTATAATACTTCAGGGGGAAATGTGGACATTTAATGAAATAGAGGACATTCAAACATTCTTGGTGAAAAGACCAGAGCTGAATAGAAAATATGACTTTCAAATACAAGAATTAAGAGAAGCATGAAAAGGTAAACAAGAAAGAGAAAGCATAAGGGGACTTACTAAGTTGAATATTTGTAACCCTTGAGAGTTTTCTCAGTATTAGGGTAGTTGGAGGGGGAGAAATAAACAGAGTAAATTATCCCTCACATAAAAGAGCCATGAAAAAGCTTTTACAATGAAAGGGAAGAAGGGGGAAGTGAGAGGGAAAGAGTGAACGTCACTCTCACTGGATTTGGCTTAAATGATGAATAACATGCACACTCAGTTGAGTATTAAAATCTATCTTACCCTACAGGAAAGTAGAGGGGGAGGGTATAAATTGTGGGGGAGGGTGATAGAAAGGAGGGCTAATGAGAGAAGGGGGTAATTAGAAGCAAACACTTTTGAGGAGGGACAGGGTCAAAGAGAGAATAGAATAAATGGGGACAAGATAGGATAGAGGGAAATATAGTTAGTCTTTCACAACATGACTGTTATGGGAGTGCTTTGCATGAGTACACATGTACAGCCTATATTGAATTGCAAGCCTTCTCAGTGGGGTGGGTGGGAAGGGAGGAAGGGAGAGAAGTTGGAACTCAAAGTTTTAAAAACAAACATTAAAAATTGTTTAACTAATGCAACTGGGAAATAAGATATACACCCAATGAGGAACACAAATCTATCTTATCCTACAAGAAAATAGAGAGGAAGGGGATAAGAAAAGGAGTGGGGGTGTGATAGAAGGGAGGGAAGACTGGGGGAAGGAGTAATCAGAATGCATGTTGTCTTGGGGTGGGAAGAGGGGAGAGGCAGGGAGAAAATTTGGAACTCAAAATCTTCTGGAAGTGAATATTGAAAACTAAAAATAAATAAATTAGAAAAAAGATTTCCATTCAAACGACTTTGCCTGTAATCTCTAGTCAATGTACTGTAATGGAATGATCATTTAATCAAATGATATAATATATAAAGAGTTCTGGAAACTGTTTTATTAATGTTGACTTTTATTAATATTAACATTAATTTGACTTAGAATCACAAAAGACATTTGAATCCTAACTTGTTTTTGTCAATTATTATCTTTATAATTCCAGACAAATTGCTTAGCCTCTCTAGACCTCAATTTCCTCATCTGTGAAATGGGCATAATACTTTTACTAATGGCAACCCAAGTTTGTGTTAAGTGCCTCATAAACCTTATAGTACTTTGTGTGTTAAATATCATTATTAGATTCAACATGACCAAAACATTAAAAAAAACTCCTTAAAAAGTAGAATTGGCCAAATGGAGAAGAAGGCACAAAAGCTCACTGAAGAAAATGTTCCTTAAAAATTAGAATGAAGCAAATGGAAGGTAATGAATGACATTATGAGAAATCAAGAAGCAATAAAAAAATGAAAAATAGAAGATTACATGAAATATTCCTTGGGAAAAACAAGGAACCTGGAAATTATATAGAGGAGAAATAATTTTGAAATTATTGAATTACCTGGAAGCCATGATCAAAAAAGAGCCTACACATCATCTTTTAGGAAATTGTCAAGGAAAACTGCCCTGATATTCTGGAATCAGAGGATAAAATACAAATGGAAAGAATCCATTGATCATTTCCTGAAAGAGATACCAAAATGAAAATTCCTGAGAATATTGTAGCCAACTTCCAGAGTTCTGAAATCAAGGAGAAAATATTGCATGCAACCAAAAAGAAACAATTCAAGTATCGTGGAGCTACAATAAGGATAACACTAGCAGCTTGTACATCAAAGAATGAGAGGACTTGGAATATGATATTCCAGAGGGCAAAGGAGCTAAGATTACAACCCTACCCAGCAAAACTGAGTATAATTCTTCAGAGGAAAAATGAATATTCAATGAAGTAGAGCACTTTCAAACATTCTTGATGAAAAGATGAGAACTGAACAGAAAATCTGATTTTCAAATACAACACTCAAGAAGCATAAGAAAGATAAATAGGAAAGAGAAATCATAATGACCTTAATAAAGTTAATCTGTTTGCATTTCTACATGGGAAAATAATACTTCTAATTCATAAGAACTTTCTCATTATTTGGGCAGTTAGAAGGAGTATACATCCATCCCTCTATATACATATGTATATATATATGTATATATACATATGTATGCATATAACTATATATATACATATATATGACAGGCAAAGAGACAGACAGAGGGCACAAGTGTGAGTTGAGTATGAAGGGATATATAAAAAAAAAAGTAAAATTTAGGAATTTTAGAAATTTAGGAGAGGAATGGACTGGGATAAAGCGAAAGGGAAAGGTATAATGGTGCAAATTATCTCACATGAAAGAGACAAGAAAAAGCTTTTACAATGTCAGGAAAAGATGGGGGAGGTGAGAGTGAGTGAATGAACCTTACTCTCATTGGAATTACCTCAAACAGGGATAACATACACACTCAATTAGGTATATAAATTTATCTTACCATACAGGAAAGAAGAGGGGAAAGGAATAAAAGAAGGGGGAATGGTAGAAGGTAGGGCAAATTGAAGGAAGAGGGAATGAGAAGCTAAACCCTTTTGAGGAGGGACAGGGTAAAAGGAGAGAGAGAGTTGCATAAACATGGGGGAAATTGGATAAAGGGAAATATAGTTAGCAACAGTAACTGAAAAAAATTGAACCAAGTTTCTGTGACAAAGGCCTCATTTCTCAAACATATAGAGAACTGAGTCAAATTTATAAAAAAATAAGAGCCATTCCCCAATTGATAAATGATCGAAAGATATGAACAGTTTTCTGATGAAGTAATAAAAGCTCTCTATAACCATATGGGAAAAATTTCTCTAAATTACTATTCATTCATTCTAAATCACTATTGATAAAAACAATTTTGAGGTACTACCTTATACTTATTTAATTGGTTAATAGGATAGAAAAGAGAAATGACAAATGTTGGTAGGATGTGGGAAAAAAAAGAGACAAAAAGAGTTTGTGGAGTTGTGAACTGATTTCAATCGCTCCGTAGAGTAATTTGGAACTATGATCAAAGGACTACAAAATCATGTATGCTCTTTCACCTAGCAATATCAATGCTATGTCTGTATCCAAAAAAGGATTTAAAAAAAGGAAAAGGACCTCTATGTACAGAAGTATTCATAGCAGCTCTTTTCTAGTGGCAAATAATTGGAAATTGATGGGATGTCCATCAATTGAGGAATGGATGACCAAATTGTTGTATATGATTGTGATGGAATATTATTTTGCTATAAGAAATGATAAGCAGGATGCTCTCAGAAAAACATACAAAGATCTGCATGAACTAATGCAATATGACTTGTACTGTGTACAAAGTAACAGCAGTATTGTAAGATGATCAGCTGTAAATGATTTAGTTGTTCTCAGAAATACAATGATTGAGACAATTTTGAAGGACTTAGGAGGTAAAATGCCACCCATCCCCAGAGAAAGAACTGATGGTGTCTGAATACTGATTGAAGCATATATTTTACTTTATTTTTCTTGAGGTTTTTTTCTATGACTTTTTTCACATGACTAATATGGAAATATGTTTTCCATGTATAACCTATATTGAATTGTTTGCCTTCTCAATGATGAAAGGGTGCAAGGGAGAGAACTTTGAACTTGAAGTATCAAAAAAACGCACCAAATATTAAAAAATTGATTTGCATACAATTATGGAAAAATAAAATACTGAAAAAAAGGCACAGGGAAGGACCTGAATTCAAATGTTCTGCCTTTGTAATCATAGGTATACTATTTAGCCTCTCTGGACCTCATTTCCGCATCTATAAATTGAGGAGGGTAAACTAAATTATTTTTAACGGTCCTCTAACTCTAAATCTATCAATGGAACACAACAGGTAAGTTTTAATTGATGTAGAGAGCATCAGGAAAATATAGGACACTGCCTTGGCGGGGTGTGGGGGCTGCTGCCACTCAGGAGATGAATAGAGGTCTGACAGCGGACGAATATGACAGCCTAAGGGTTGGGGAATAAAATAGTGAAAAGCTAGAGAAAAATCATATGGAGGAGGCATTGTACTCCTACATAATTTACTTTGCAATTTTTCACAAGGACAATCCCAACTATAAGCCTTTCCTGAAATTAAAACAGATAACCAATATTGAGGGATCTTTGAATTATCCCAAGTTTTTTAATCTTTGAGGCAACTAGATAATATGGTAGAGAGAGCCCCAGGCTCAGAATTAGGAAGATTTGAGTTCAAATCTGACCTGAGACACTCACTAGCAGTGGGACCCCTGGACACAAACTCTGATTGCTTCAGTTTCCTCTACTGTAGAATGGGGATAATAAAAGCACCTGCCACCTAGGGTAGTGGTGAGAATCAAATGAGATCATTGTAAAATATTTAGAACGATACCTGGCACATAGTAATTGTTATATAAATATTAGCCAATATTATTATTAATTTCTCTATTATCCTAATGACTACAAGACGTTAGTGCAACAATGTATGCATTTCTCTTTGCGTAATGTTTCAACAGATCATTGATTTTCTTCTTTCTGAAACATAAACTTGATTAACACAAGCAAAACTGGTGATCTGTGTTCACTCATTCATCTATCCATCAGACCAAACATCTACCATCTATCCACACCTTCATCAAACATATGTTTCATGTATGATTTAAATAATTGCACTGGGTAAAAGATTTTTTAAAATGTGATTTTTTCACCATAAGTGGCTACTAGCTTTTCTTGAATGTATAAATATATATTGTGCTCATGACAGTGAAATCTGGACTGAAGCTACTTCACAGGATATTGCTGCCCCCTAATAAACAGACCATTATTCAGAGGAAAATTATTTTACTTCAAAAGGCAAAGTAAGAAATGTTTCTTTGCAGAGGAAAACGAAGAATAAGGGAGAAATGTGTCTATCTGATGATCAGGGCAAGTGATGTTATGTAGAAACAATGATTCAGATTTCAAGAGAATTCCTTGTCACAGGACCTTAATGGTGCCTGAGTACCTTGGTTCTCCAAGAGGAGCAAATAGAACATGTGCTATAAATACAAGGTTTCACATAATAATGGTTAGGGCCTAGATATGTAATGAGGAAGAGCTAAGTTCAAATCCCTTTTTGAACATTATTGTGTGACCTTTGGCACAATATTTAATTTCTCTGCTTGTTTTGTTATCTAAAAGAAGAAAAGGGTCATAATCCATGGCCTCTTTGATTCCTTTCTGATGTAGATCTATTATTCTTTTACCTAGAGAATAAAACACAACTTTGCCTTATTACAGACTTCAGATGATTTGGTTCTAATTTTTTGTTTTACTTTACTTCTCGCTATTCTCTGTCACTCACATTGCAATAAAATTGGACAATTGTAGCCTCCCAGGCTTTCACTGAACTATCTCATATCTATGAATTTATAGAGATCATCATACATTCCTATAATTTTATCTTTCTCAGCTTGTTGAAATCCTTTTCTTCCTTCAAAGTTCAGATCAGCAATTAACTCTTCCATGTGTGTCCCTGTTTCCCACTGATAAAATGAGTGGTATAGGGAAAGTTGCCCTGAGAAAGTAATCAGAAAATCTGAATTCAACACTTAGCTTTACCACTTACTAAGAGTAGGCAAAAAATGTAATCTCTCTCAGCTTCAGTTTCCTCATCTGAAAATTTAAATTTTCCACCAGCTCCTCTACTCAGTTGTCACTTTAGGAATATCTTGCATACCTCTGTTTCTGGGTACTCTCTGGTGTCTGCCTTTCAGCTTTCTTTTGTGTTTTGTCTTCCCACATTAAATTGTAAGCTCCTTGAGGGCAGGAACTATTTTTTTCTTAATCATATCTTCAGCACTTAGCAAAGTTACTGGTGCTTAATATTTATTGATTATTGACTATTGAAGAAGGAGGTTCTTAAAAACCTTGATCAGGAAGTAGTGAAAAGTCTGGTTTGAATATAGGAAGGGAACACGATATTTCTTCCACTGGCACATAGAGTCATATCTATGGATGTGCTGGAGTCAGCTCTTGCTGGCTCACTAGAGTCAATTGTTAAGTTTTCAAAAATGAGTACACTTTAGAAATAAACAAATGTCACAAATCAGGATTTGACTTATTGTTTTGTTGATTATCCAATTTTAAGAAAGTGGTAGAGAAAATTATAATAGTGCAGACTAAAGTTGCAAGTGTGTCACAAGTACATTTTTTTTTAGAGAGCCAGTTGTTAAATATTTTTCAACATGCCATGGTATCAGACAAGCTCTTAAATCATCAGACCTGACTGAGTCATAGTCTGGTGATGACTGGTGGTGTTTCCATCACTTATTTTTTGAGAAGTTCCACAGACTGTACCATTGAATCCATGCAAAAATTATGGAGAATAAATTCAATGAATTTGATTTTGTGTAGAAAAATAAGCCCTGTGATGCTGTTCCCAAGAACAGGTTGTGTTTATTTTCTCCCCAGGAAAAAATGGTATTGCCCAAAATATTAGTCTTGACCATCCCACAGGCAGATGGAGGAAGGAAGATATTATCTTTTCTTCCTCATCAGATAAATTAAGATCTCTGTTACCGTGATGTTTCTGGAACTTGTGATCACCATAAGGCTTTCTAATGAACAGATGCCATGCAAGTTTGAGTTAACTTAGGAAATTACAGAAACTGCCAGTCTTTTATTTAGAGAGCATGAGATGCATAGCACTATTAATTAAGCCTAGAAAAACAGAATCCAATACAAATACATGTATTGTAATTTCCACTTTGGAAGGAAATTCAGATTCCTTTTGTTTTCTTGTTTGTTTTTCTTTAGCACTTAACAGGAAAGTAAAATTGCATACCCAATGGACATTTCTGTGGATAGAATGACAGTAAATGTATACCTGTAGAAGAATTGAGAGGAGATAGGGCCTTAGAGATCATAGAATCAGACATTTAGAGCTGGAAGGGACCTTAGAAGTTGTCTAGTCAAATTCCCTAATTATTTTAATTTATGGAATAAACATTTTTTAAGCATGTCATGGAATAAATTTATGGAATGGCTCCAAGAAATTGTGCCACACAAAGTGGCCACACCCTGGAATTCCCATAAAATAGTTAATAAAAAAGATGATTGCACCAAACTTCACATTTTTTCACACACACGCACACGCACACGTATATATAAATGGCTATTCCTTTTAAATATACAACAAAGTTATCACGTAAATGTTTTTCTTCTTCCCATCCCCTCCCATAATATAGAGATGGCTACCATGAGACATAAGTAGGTGTGTGTGTGTGTGTGTGTGTGTGTGTGTGTGTGTATCTTTTTATCAATTCTTTCTCTGGATGCAGATAGTGTCTTTCTACATATGTCTTTTATTGTTAATTTGACTATTTATAATAGTCAAAATAGATAGATTACTCATTTAACATCCTTCTTAAAACAATGTTGCTGTTACTTTGTTCAATGTTCCCTTGGTTCTGCTCACTTTGCTCTTCATTATTTCATGCAAGTCTTTCCATGTTCTTCTGAGATCTTTGAACTCATCATTTCTTATAGCACTACTGTGCACTCCATCACAGTCACATACCACAACTTGTTGAGTCATTCCCCAATTAATAGGCATCCCCGCAATTTCCAGTTCTTTGCCACTACAAAGACAGCTGCTATAAATGTTTTTTAGAAATATAGATTCTTTCCCTCCACCCCAATTATCTTTGTAGTGATATCGCTGGGCATAATTCCAAGTTACTCTACAAAATGGTAGGATCAGTTCACAATTCAACCAATAATGAATTATATCCCAATTTTCCCACATTCTCTCCAATATTTGCGGTTTTCTTCTTCAATACTTTTAGCTAATCTGGTAGGTGTAAAATGACATTGCAAGATTGATTTAATTAGCCTTACTCTAATCAGTAATGATTTAGAGCATTTTTTCATATGACTACAAATTGTTTTGATTTCTTCATTGGAAATTTCAAAATCAGAGGACTGATAACAGAATTTACAAAACATCACACACACATATATATGTCTTTAGATGTAATATCATTTGATCCTCATATCAATTCTGTGAGGTAGGTGTTCAGGGAAGACTAGAACCTCCAGTGTGAGGACTCCTGAGTTCATCTTAGGGCAGCTTTCCACCTTTTGTGTTTACCTGAATCACCCAACTCTCCAAGTGTGACTCCAAGAAACTGCCATGCAGAATGGTCACACCCTGGTAAATCATTTCAGCAGATGGGTTAAACTAGAGAGTAACCAAGAAGTTTCAAACTCATCAGTGAGTTAGGGGGTATGTACCCCAAGCCCATGAAGGCTTCTCACAGTGGAATGAGCTGATGAAAATAATTTGTTCCAATGGCCATGAAGGTGGCTAAAGTGTGTACTGTGCAGTGTTTAGAACTTGATTCAACATCAAAGACACTAAGATCATCCACTTTGTTCAGAACCATCACCAATCATCTCAACTGTTATCTTGCCACTGAACTTCAATGACTCTGGAAAAGAGAATGAGGTCAATGATTTTGCATCTATAACTCAATTAAATCCAATTTATGCATGAGTTAAAAGACATCAACCTCCCCACCACCACCATTTTGCCATTTTTATCCACTTCAGAGTCCTATGGCAAGAGACAAGTTATAAAGCAGCGGGTGTAGATAGTGGGAACTGTAGTCACAACCCTCCACAGGGGCAGTCTAGGTTGTAGGATTATCTTGTCAATGGACTGAAGCAGCAGTTGAATTTGGCAGTCCCCTGAGTGTCTGGAAAATTTTTATTTACGTATTTATTTATTTTAAATGTGTGTATGCGTGTGTGTGTGTGTGTGTGTGTGTGTGTGTGTGTGTGTGCAATTTTCCCCCAATTACATGTTAAAACAAATTTTAACATTCAGGGATTTGTTTTAAGTTCCAAATTCTCTCTCCCCTTCCCTCCCTTTCTTTGTTCTCCCTTCCCTGAGACGATAAGTAATCATGTAAAACATTTCCATATTAGTCATTTTATACAAAAAGATGAATAAAATTAGAAAAAGAAAGAAAGTAAAAAAATAGCATGCTTCAATCTGTATTCAAATAATATTGGTTCTTTCTCTGGAGTTGGATAGCATGCTTTATCATTAGTCCTTTGGAATTGTTTTGGATCGTTGTATTGCTGAGAATAACTAAGTCATTCACAGTTCTTCATTGAACACTATTGCCGTTACTATGTACAACATTCTCCTGGTTCTGTTTACTTCACTTTTTACCAGTTCATGCAATTCTTTCCAGGTTTTTCCTGTAATCATCCTACTTACTCTTCATTTGTTATGGTTCACACTGCTTATATCCAGACATGAGGAAGGGTTTAGGAGAGTTGCCATAAAAATTGTCTACTTCATCTGACCCTGGCCCAGCTGCCACAGAAGGTGAGGATCCTACTTGGTAGTGAAACACACACAGGGGGCAGAGCCAAGATGGTAAAGTAACAGCATGTGCTTTCTAGAGTGCTTCCCTCAAGCTCAGCTAACTACCTGTAAAAATGTCTCTAAACAAATTCTGGAGTTGCAGAACCCACAGAATGATGGAGTGATGTAAATCTCCAGCTCCAGACAGTCTGGAAGGTCTCTGAAAGTGTCTATCATGCCACACAAGGGGCACAGCACAGTCTAGCCCAGACCTTGCCAGCACAGACAGGACCTGAGCAGGCTTTGGGGAGACTGAATCTTTCCCACCTATAGCAATTTGCAGACTTCAGGACCCCAAAACACTGAGGATAAATTGAAAGATAAGTGGGAAAAGCCTGTGGGACCAGTGCAGGTGAGTGGAGTGGTCCAGCCCCAGTCCCAGGGCAGCAAAGTAGGGAGAGGGAGGAGGAACCTGCAGCAGCCACAGCAGCAGCAGAGGAAGAGACAGTGACTGTTTCTTGAGCTCTAGGCCTACAGATTGTGGGGGAATTGAACAGCTGACAGTACACACTCGTCCATCCTCACTGGAAGCAGAGATCTACCTTGACAAAGAGCTCAAAAATCAAGTAAATGGCTGATGAAATAAGCAAAAACTGAAAAAAAAATCACACTATAGAACCTTACTTTGGTGACAAGGAAGACCAAAACATGAGAACGGAAGACAGCAAAGTCAAAGCTCCTCCATCCATAGCTTCCAAGAAAAAATATGAATTGGTGTTAGGTCATGGAAGAGCTCAAAAAGGATCTAGAAAATCAAATAAGAGAAGTAAAGCAAAAATTGGGAAGAGAAATGAAAGTGATGCAAGTGATGTAAAACAAGTCAACTGCTTGCTAAAGGAAATCCAAAAAAATGCTGAAGAAAATAACACTATGAAAAATAGACTAACCCAAATGACAAAAGAGCTCCAAAAAAGCCAATGAAGAGAAGAATGCCCTAAAAAACAGAATTAGTCAGAAGGAAAAGGAGGGCCAAAAGCTCACTGAGGAAAATAATTGCTTAAAGATTAGAATGGAGCTAATGACCTTATGAAAAAACAAGAAATTATAAAACAAAATCAAAGAAATGAAAAAATAGCAGACAAAGTGAAATATCCCATTGTATGAACAATTGACTTGGAAAATAGATCTAGGGGAGACAATTTAAAAATCACGGGGCTACCTGAAAGCCATGATCAAAAAAAGAACTTAAATATCATCTTTCAAGAAATTATCAAGGAAAACTGCCCAGGAGGTAAAAGAAATATTGAAAGAATCTACCAATCACCTCCTGAAAGAGATCCCAAAAAGAAAACTCTTGGGAATATTATAGTCAAATTCTAGAGCTTCCAGGCCAAGGAATAAACATTGCAAGCATCCAGAAAGAAATAATTCAAGTATTGTGGAAATACAATTAGGATAACACAAGATATAGCAGTTTTTACATTAAGGGATGACAGGGCTTGGAATATAATATCCTAGAAGTCAAAGGAAGTAGGATTAAAACTAAGAATCACCTACCCAGCAAAACTGAGTATAATACTTCAATGAAAAAATGATCATTCAATGAAACAGATTTTTCAGTCAAGTATTATTGATCAAAAGATCAGAGCTGAATAGAAATTTGATTTTCAAACACAGGAATCAAGAGAAGCATGAAAAGGTAAAAAGGAAAGAGAAATCATAAGGGACTTATTAAAGTTGAACTGTTTACACTTCCACATGAAAAGATGATATCTGTAACTCTTGAGACTTTTCTTAGTATTTGAGTAGTTGGAGGGATTATATACATATAGACAGAGGGCACAAGGTAAGTTGAATAGGAAAGGATGATATCTAAAAAAATAAAATTAAGAAGTGAGAGAGGAATATGTCGGGAGGAAAAAGGAAAAAATAGAATGAGGCAAATTATCTCTCATACAAAAGAGGCAAGAACAAGCTTTTTCAATGGAAGGGAAGAGAGGGGAGATGAAAGGGAAAAAGTGAACTTTACTCTCATCATGTTTGACTTAAGGAGGAAATAACATACAATACTTAATTTGCTACAAAATTCTATCTTACACTACAGGAAAGTAAGGGAGAAGGGGATAAGTGCAGTGTTGGGGGATGAAAGAAGGGAGGGCAAATGGGAGAAGGTTTTAATTAGAAGTAAATACTTTTAAGGAGGGATAGGGTCAAAAGAGAGAATAGACTAAATGGGGGCAGGATAGGATGGAGGGAAATATTTTATGGAAGTCTTTTTCATAACTGCACATGTATAGCATATATCGAATTGATTGCCTTCTCAGTGGAGATGGATGGGGAGGGAGGAAGGGAGAGAAGTTGGAACTCAAAGTTTTAAAAACAAATGTTGAAAATTGTTTTTACATGCAACTGGGAAATAAGATATATAGGCAATGGAGTATAGCAATCTATCTTGTCCTCCACGAAAATAGAGGGAATGGGGATAAGAGAAGGGAAGGGTGTGAGAGAAGGGAGGATAAATTGGGGAAAGGGATAATCTAAATGCATGCTCTCTTTGGGTGGGTGAAGGGAAGAGTTGGGGAGAAATTTTGCAATTCAAAATCTTGTGGAAATGAATGTTGAAAACTAAAAATAAACAAATTAGAATTTAAAAAAGAAACACATACACAAGCAAATGTACACTTTTGCAAAGATGGGTCTACTTACCTTCAGCACATGGAAACTGCACATGCATGTAGACAACAAAAAATCCAAGAGACTTGAAAGATAAACAGCTCTTTTTGTGAGATAACTCAGCAGGTGTCACATCCAAATAGCAGCCCTGAGTGGAACAATGCTGGCAAATGAAAGCCTGCTTACCAAAGCCAAAGCTGGATTTCTGGAGCGGCCCCAATCACAGCGAGCATCATGAAACCAGTTCACATTTTGTAATCCAAACTAATCTAATGAATAACTTTGCATGCCTACCAGAGGGAACGAATGAGAGGCTCATGACAATGTGATTGCCACATGTAGGAAAGTGCCACACCACCATCATCAACGAATCATCATCATGACAAACCCTGATGAAGTCAAATAAAAATTTCATGAAGAACTGGAGACCATCATCAAAAATGTGAGAAAAGGGGACAAACTTATCATTTTGGGTGACTTTAATGCCAGAGTAGGCACAGACTATCAGGCATGGCAGAGAGTCCTTGGGAGGAACAGAGTCAAAAACACCAACAGCAACAGTTAATTACTACTGAAGATTTATGTGTCTCTGTAATGGGAGTTAAAAATATTCCCTGCCCATTGATAGGCCTCAGGTGGCACTACTGAGGGAAGTTTGATTAAGGGAGGCTTGTTTCCTATGAAGGTCTACACCTTTTGCTGATTGCTAATGAGGCACTGGATTACAAGAGGTTGTGCCTTCTGGCTCTGAAAACACTATATATACTTGGAGGGGAGGTTTTGCTTTGGGGCTTAGTTTTTGGAAGGAAGTTTGTGTCCCAGATGAGATTCTGGCAAGCTGTTCAGCAGTCCCCCAGCTTTGAAAACCCAGATGTTGGTGCTTCCCTCTCTGGTAACTAGGTATGTGTGTAATGGTCAGACAATTGGAAGTCTGTCTTTTGGTCTTTATTTCTCTTCTTGTATTTTTTTCTCTATTGGTGAATGATATATGTGCTTGGTTAAAGGAGATTGTTAACCCCTTATAGAAAAGCAGATCAAAGAACCTGTAATAGCAGGACCCCCTGTATATGTCAGGGTGCTTACTGTTACAGTCTCATGACCTTCTCATCACCAAAACTGTCTTCCAATAAGATTTCATGGTTGTACTCTCATAACAGACACTGGCATATAATAGACTATGTCATTATTAAGAGAATAGATGGAATATAAGGGTGATGAAAGTATATGTGGTTTAGAGTGCTGAAAAGATCATAGACTTATCCTCGCCAAGCAAAAGATTCACATTCAACAAAAACAGTGGTCCCTGGTTGAGAAGGCAATGTCAACAGATTAGAGTGCTTCTCTGAGCATGAAGAATTTGTTGCTAACTTCAGGGGAAAGCTGAATCAATGCAAAGATGGCAAGTGGGGTAGAAAAGGAGTGGGCAGCATTCAGAGATTTAGTATACAGCAGTGCACAAACGTCAAGACTGGTTTGACAAAAAATGATGGGAAAATTCAGAAGGTGCTAAATGAAAAATGAGAACTCCACATGATTTACCAGAAGAATAGTTCATTTGCCTCTAAGAAGGCAGCATTTAAACTTAGATGCATGATTCTCTACTAAGAAGAAAAGGTTGATTGGGGAGGGGGGGGAGGAGGGTGGAGCCAAGATGGCAGAGTGAGAACAACTACTCACCTAAACTCTTATACAAATTCTTTCCAATACCTCTAAAAGGAGAATATGGACAGATTTTGAAGGGGAAGAATCCAATAGGGGACAGACTGTGGGAGATTCACAGCCCAGGACAGACTGGAAGATCAATGGGAAGGATCTGTTGTGGGAGGCTGGAGGAGCACACAGGGCAAGGGCTATACCAGCACATCCCTGCCACAGCAGGGTTGAGCAGGAAGCCCTGGGAGGTTTGAGGCTGGGACCACACTGTGGAATCTTGGGAGACTAGCAGAATCGAGCAAGTGAGAGCCATGGAGCCCCAGGTATCTGCAGTGGCTGTTCCTGAGACTATCAGTCAGAAAATTAAATGTCTGTAAGTCACCTACTTGAGCCTCCAGGAGCCAAGATGGCAGGGTGATCAGTAAATGCTCTGCCCTTCCCCTTGCTGACCTTGAAATACCCATAAAATATCTCCCCAGGAAAAAATCCTGGAACGGTGGGATCAGCTGAGGAGATAAACACTCTCTCAGCACATGAGGATAGGAAAATTGCTAAGGATGGTCCCTCTTGTTGTTAGTGAAGGGTCCAATATAGGACCGGACCTTTCACAGATAGCCCTACCTCAGCAAACTGGGAGGAGATCTGGAGTCATAGCGGGTGGAGCCCCGCAACCAACAATGGGACCCCAGGCATGCCTCAACAACCCAACAACCCCAGGGGAATTGGGAAGACACTCGCACAGAGGGGATCACCAACAACTGAACTTACCTACGCTCTAACTCAGTAGAGGAGACCTGATATAGCCAGATCAGCCTTTCCCCACACTTAAAGAAGCTAGCTCCAGGGAAACACCAGGGAAACCCAGAAAGACTTCACCTGGCCTCTGCTTTCTCACAGCAGCCAGCTCAGCACCAGGTAAGCTGTAGCATTTTAGCTTCTAGCTGAAAGAATCAGAGACCACAACACACAAACACTCAAGTTCAAGGCACAAAAACTGTGGGACAGAGTCCCTTGTGACCCAGAAGCAGAGATCTACTATAAAAGCCAGGAAAAGGGTGCTCATCATGAGTAAGAATCAAAGAAGAAAAGAAAAGACCATAGACTCTTTCTATGTGCAAAAGGACCAAAATATAAAGGCCAAAGAGGTTAGCATTGAGACTGCACTCCCATCTAAAACTTCAGAAGGGAATATGAACTAGTTTCAAGCACAAAGAGCATTTTTGGAAGAGCTCAGGATGAATTTTAAAGGCCAAATTAGAAAAATAGAAGAAAAACTGGACAATGATCATAAAAATGTGAAAAAAAGAAATCACAGAAGAATTAAAAAGGAAAATTGGACAAATTGAAAAGGAAGTACAAAATCTAACTGGAGAAAATAACTCCTTAAAAGGAAAAATTGGACAGAAGGAAAAGGGCATGCAAAAGTTTACTGAAGAAAACAATTTGATAAAAATAGAATCTGGCAAGTAGAAGGTAATGAATCTATGAGACATCAAGAATCAGTCAAACAGAATATAAAGAATGAAAAGATAGAAGAAAATGTAAAATATTTAGTTGGAAAAACAAATGACCTGGAAAATAGACCCAGGGAAGAAAAATCTAAGGATTATTGGTCTACCAGAAAGCCAGGATGAAAAAAAGAGCCTGGACATTATCTTCCAAGAAATCATCAAGGAAAACTTCCTAGAAGTTCTAGTTGCAGAAGGCAAAATAGTCATTGAAATAATCCACCATTCACCTCCTGAAAGGAATCCCAAACTAAAAACACCTAGGAATATCATTGCCAAATTCCAGAACTATCAAGTGAAGGAGAAAATACTGCAGGCAGCCAGAAAGAAAAAATTCAAATATTGGGAACTACAGTAAGGATCACACAGGACCTTGCAGCTTCTACTTTAAAGGACTGAAGGAATTGGAATGTGATATTCCATAAGGCAAAGGAGCTGGGACTACAACCAAGGATCAGTTACTTAGCAAGTTTGAGCATAATATTTCAGGCAAAGAGATGGACATTCAATGAAATAAGGGATTTCCACACCTTCCTGATGAAAAGGCTAGAGCTCAATAGAAAATTCAATCTTTAAACACTGGTATCAAGAGAGGGATAAAAAGGTAAACAGGAGGAAAAAACCTTGTTATTCAATATGGGTAAACTGTTCACATCCCTATAAAAGATGATACTTGTTAATCATGAGTATTATATATTTATGACAATATATAAAAGGGATATGCATAGATAGAGGGAGCAGGTACAAAGTAACTGATATGATGAAAAAAATGTGATTTAAAGGTGTGAAGGGATTGTAATGGGAGATGTGAAAAGGAGGAGGCAGAAAAAGGTAAATTACGTCACAGAAAGAGGCACAAAAATATAACAGAGGGAAAGAGGGGAGGGAGATGAGCATTGTTTGTGATTTACTCTCACCTGATTTCATTCAAGAAGGGAACAACAAACTCAGTTAAGTATAGAAATCTAACTAGCTCTACAGGTAGTAGGAGGTGAAGAAGGAAAGAAAATGGAGGGGAGGTTAAAAGGGAGGGAAGAAGTAGTAAGGGAAAAGGGAATTGAAAGAGAGGGGGCATGAAAAAAGGGAGGGAAGACTGAGGGAGGTGATGGGTGGTCAAAAATTTAAACACTATTGTGGAGGGGAAGGGGAGAATTGAAAACATAAACAGGGAGAAAGGGGATGGAAGGAAAGACACAGATAGTAATCACAACTGTGAATGTGAATGGGATGAACTCTCTCATAAAACAAAGAGAGATAGCAGAATGGATTAAAAACAATAATCCAACAATATGTTGCTTACAAAAAACACATTTGAAATGGGGACATACACACAGGGTAAAGGTAAAAGGTTGGAGCAGAATATATTGTGCTTCAACTGATGTAAAAAAATGAGGGGTAGCAATCCTAATCTCAGACAAAGCAAAAATAGAAATATATCTAATCAAAAGAGATAAGGAAACTATATCCTACTAAAAGGAACCATAGACAATGAAACAAGTTCATTACTAAACATATATACTCCAAATGGTATAGGATCAAAATTCCTAGAGGTGAAGATAGGGGAGTATAAGAAAAAATAGACAGCAAAACTGTACTAGTGGGGGACCTCAATCTTCCCCTCCCTGAACCTGATAAATCTAACCTCAAAATAAATAAGAAAGAAGTTAAGAAGGTGAATAAAACTCTGAATAAGACAGATATGATAGATCTGTGGAGAAAATTAATGAGTATAGAAAGGAATATACCTTTTTTCTTAGTGATACATGACACATATACAAAAGTTGACCATGTACTAGGACATAAAACCCTCACAATCCAGTACAGAAAGACAGAAATAGTCAATGGATCCTTCTCAGACCATATTGAAATAAAAAATATATGTAATCAAAGGCCATAGAAAGATAAACCAGAAATTAATTGGAAAGTAAATAATCTGATCCTAAAGAATGAGTGGGTTAAACAACAAATTATGAAACAATCAACAACTTCATTCAAGAGAATGACAATAATGAGACAACCTACCAAATCTTATGGGATACTTCAAAAACAGTTCTTAGGGGAAATTTTATATCTTTGAATGCCTACACAAATGAAATAGAGAAAGAGGAGATCGATGAGTTGGTCATGCAGCTGAAAAAGCTAGAAAAAGAACAAATTGAAAATTACCCAGTAAATACCAATTTAGAATACAGAAAACTGAAAGAAAGAAGAAAACAAAAATGAAAAGGATGAACTAAACTTTAATGAGGAGGAAAATAAAACAATAATTAGAAATTACTTTGCCTAACTGTATGCCCATAAATTCAACAATCTAAATGAGATGGGTGATTATTTTAAAAAATATAAATTGCCTAAATTAACAGAAGTGGAGGTTGAATACTTAAATAACCCTATCTCAAGAAAAAAGAAATTGAACAAGCTATCAATGAACTCCCTAGGAAAAAATCTCCAGGGCCAAATGAATTTACAAGTGAATTCTATCAAACATTTAAAGAATATAGATGATTTGGGAAAATTCTGGAAGAAGGAGTCCCCCCAAATTCTTTTTATGATACAAATATGGTTCTGATACCTAAACCAGGAAGGGCCAAAACAGAGAAAGAAACTTATAGATCAATTTCTCTAGTGAATATAGATGCAAAAATTTTAAATAAGATATTAGAAAACAGAATACAGCAACTTATCAAGGGAATAATACATTATGATCAGGTATGATTTACACCAGGAAAGCAGGGCTGATTCAATACTAGGAAAACTATTACCCTTATTGATCATATCGGCAATAAAGCTAACAGAAATCACATGATTATCTCAATAGATGCAAAAAAAGCTTTTTAAAAAATGCAACACTCATTCCTATTGAATACACTGGAGAGCATAGGAATAAACGGAATATTCCACAAAATAATAAGCAGTATCTACCTAAAACCTTCATCAAGCATTACATGCAATGGGGATAAGCTGGATGCATTTGCAGTAAGATCAGGGGTGAAACAAAGATGTCCATTATCACCACTATTATTCCATATGCTATTAGAAATGCTAGCTGTAGCAACAAGAGAAGAAAAAGAAATTGAAGGAATTAGAATAGGCAAAGGAGAAACTAATTATCACTCTTTGCAGATAATATGATGATATACTTAGACAATCCCAGAGAATCAAGGAAAAAAACTACTTGAAACAATAAACAACTTTGGTTTTGCAGGTTACAAAATAAACCCATACATATCATCTGTATTTCTATGTATGACTAATAAATCCCAAAGCAAGAGATAGAAAGAGAAATGCCATTTAAAGCTAAGGTAAACACTGTAAAATATCTGGGAGTCTACCTGCCAAAACAAACCCAGGGACTACATGAACACAATTACAAAACACTTTTCACACACATAAAGTCAGATCTAAGTAAGTGGGAAAACATCAGTGGCTCATGGGTAGGCCAAGACAATATAAGGAAAATGACAATTCTACCTAAATTAATTTACTTATTCAATGCCACACCAATCAAACTCTCAAATAATTATTTTCCAGTGCTAGAAAAAATAATATCAAAATTCATCTGGAAGAACAAGAGGTCTAGAATATCAAGGGAACTAATGAAAAGAAATGCTAGGGAAGGTGGCCTAGCCCTACAAGATCTCAAATTATAATATAAAGCAGCAATTATCAAAACCAAGTGGTACTGGCTAAGAAACAGAGGGGTAAACCAGTGGAATAGATTAGGTACTCAAGACACAGTAGTCGGTGAATATAGCAATCCACTGTTTGATAAACCCAAGGACCCCAGCTTCTGGGATAAGAACTCATTGTTTGGCAAAAATTGCTGGAAAACTGGATAACAGTGTGCCAGAAACTGGACATAGACCAATGCCTGACACCAAACACAAGAATAAAGTCCAAATGGGTACATGATCTAAGTATAAAAATTGATACTATAAACAAATTAGTAGAGCAAGGAATAGTATATTTATCAGATTTATGGAGAAAGGAGAAATTTTTGACTAAACAAGAGATAGAGAACATTATCAAGTACAAAATGTATAATTTTGATTACATTAAATTGAAAAGTTTTTACACAAACAAACCCAATGCAACCAAGATTAGGAGGGAAACAGACAACTGGGAAAGAATTTTTGCAAATAGTATCTGTAATATAGGATTCATTTCTAAAATAGAGAACTGAATCAAATGAACAAGAATACAAGTCATTCCCCAATTGATAAATGGTCAAGGGATATGAACAGGCAGTTTTCAGAGGAAGAAATTAAAGCTATTTATAGTCATATGAAAAAATGTTCTAAATCACTATTGATCAGAGAGATGCAAATCAAAACAACTCTGAGGTACCACATCATGCCTATCAGATTGGCTAACATGACAAAACAGAAAGATGATAAATTTGGAGAAGAAGTGGGAGAGTTGGAACACTAATTCATTGTTGGTGGAGCTGTGAGCTGATCCAACCATTCTGGAGAGCAATTTGGAACTATGCCCAAAGGGCTACAAATATACATACCCTTGACCCAGCAATACCACTTCTAGGACTGTACCCCAAAGAGATCATAAAAAAATGGGAAAGGGTCCCACATGTACAAAAATGTTTATAGCAGCTCTCTTTGTGGTGGCTAAAAATTAGAAATCAAGAGGATGCCCATCAATTGGGGAATGACTGAATAAATTGTGGTATATGAATGTAATGGAACACTATCGTGCTATAAGAAATGATGAACAGGAAGACTTCAGAGAGGTCTGGAAAGACTTATATGAGCTGATGCTGAGTGAAAGGAGCCTACCAGGAGAACTTTGTACACAGCAACAATCACAGTGTGCAAGAAATTTTTGTGGTAGACTTAGTACTTCATTGCAATGCAAGGACTTAAAAAATTCCCAAAGGATTCTAGAGGTAAAATGCCTTCCAAATCCAGAGAAAGAACTACGGAATTTGATCACTGAATAAAACAGACTATTTTCTTTTGTATTATGTTTTGTTTTGTTTTATGATTTCTCCCATTCATTTTAATTCTTCTATGCAACATAACTATGCTGAAAATGTATTTAATAGGAATGTATGTGTGGAACCTATATAAGATTGTACACTGTCTCAGGGAGGGAGTGGGGAAGGAGAGGGCAAGAAGGATGAGGGAGGGGAAAAAAATCTAAGATATGTGGAAACTGAAAACAAATAAAATAATGGGAGAAAAGGTAGATGATTTTCAGTCTTATGTAGATAGTAATAATACAAAGCATTTTTGCGATGCCTTGAAAACTATTTATGAGCCAAAAACTTATGGTGCACCTCAGCTACTAAATGCTGATGGAGCCACATTGATTAGTGATAAAGACGTGATCCTGGAGAGATGGACTGTGCTGAACCCTTCTATAGGGTTCAGAGTAGACTATCATCAATCAATGCTGAATTCATTTACCATATATCTCACAAAGAGTCAAACATGACTGAAAAATAACTGAACAACAAAACAAAAATTCTCAGAATTGATTTTGTATAGTTTATTATTATGTTATGAGTTGAGAATATTAAGAGCAAACAAGACAGCTCCCGACCTCTAGAAGTCAGTTGTGACAAGTTATTTGATTGCTTAACTACATCTCTTGCTTCGCCAAATACTTACCAAAATAGAAAATAACCCCAGGCTAATGTAAACTTAACTTGAAAAGCAACATTGTGTCCTGGGTAGATAATATTTTATATCTTTTTCTGAGAGAAAGTCATCAGAGCCAAGACACAGTTTATTTCACATTTGAACTGTGAAAATTCCTTGAAGAAAGAGGCTGTTCTCCAGGCACAACTGCAGTATCTTCTCTCTTTGCCCTAATTGACTCAGCTGCTGTTAGCACAATTTGCATTTTTATGCTTAAAGACAAAGAAAGAGCTCTGAAAAAAACTGAGAGATAAAGGTTTTAGACTCAGCTCAATCACTGTCTTAACTGTGTGACCTTGGGTAAGTCAAAAAGCTCTCTGAGCTTCAACATCCTTGCTTATAAAATGAGGAGAGAAATATGTGTGCCACTTACCCCCATATTGGTAGTTTTAGCACAAATGCTTCGTAAATCTTAAGGAATAGAGAAATATGAATTATCATTGTTGATATGACAAACTCAGGTTGCATAATACTTTGCAGTAGATTGTTTGATTGGTGTTATAAACAGTTCTCGTTTCATTAAATCTTGCCCTTGCTTTGGCTTTGACTCTGTCATTCGTTAACAGGAAGTAGTATGGTAGAAATAGCACAGTATTGGGTTCACATATTAGCACTGATATGTGAGTCCAGAAGACCTGTGTTCAAATCCAGCCTTAGACACTAGCTGTGTGACTCTGGGCTAGCTACTTAATCTCTGTCTGCCTCAGTTTTCTCCCCTGGGAAAAAACAGAGATAATAAGAGCACCTATCTCCTAGGGTTGTTGTGAATATTAAGTGAGATAACATTTGTTAAGCATTTAGCACAGTGTCTGGAATATAGCAGGTACTTAATAAATGTTTATTTCCTTCTTGCCTACTATTTCTATGATCCTGGAAATGTTACTTTTCCTCTCTGGACCTCAGTTTCCTTATCTGTAAAATAAGATAATTGATCTCTAAGGCTCCTTCCATATCTAAATTCTATGGTCTTGATTCATTTAAATAATCAGATAGAGATAAGGAAATACTAAGAATGTTGCCCTCTCATAAAAAGGGAGGAAAGATAGATAGATAGACAGACAGACAGACAGACAGACAGACAGACAGACAGACAGACAGATAGATAGATAGATAGATGGATAGATAGATAGATAGATAGATAGATAGATAGATAGATAGATAGATAGATAGATAGATAGAATTTTAGGCTCAGAAAAGATCTCAAAGATCATCTTGTCTAATGGTTTTACAGAGGAGTTAGCTTGAGGCTCAGGAGGTTAAGTTACTCATTCAGGATCATATAAACTCAGGTGTTAGGAAGCAATAAATTCTACCCAGTTTTTTTACTCCAGTCTAATTCTCTTTAAGTAATTTTCAGATATTAGTTACTAATCCTTTGAAATCAAATGAGCATGAAATATGTCACATAATGTTATGACAACATAAAAAGCACCTAGTTACATAAAGAGAAAGTTACAAATGTAACACATAGTCAATCAGCTGAAAGAGAGATATCACAGAATTCAGCAGAATTTGGTTATAACGCATTAACAGCATTATTATTTTTTTCAGGCCAAAACAATAGTTTTATTATTTCAACATTCAGCAACATCTCAGTCATCAAAAATAAAACTCTAACACCGAAGGATGGAAGGAAGACTTCTCTACAGCATGATTAGGTAGGCTGCATCCAGAGCCCCACAGGGTGCCACAGGCGGGAAGGATGGTGGTTATTCATTCATCCAATAAATTAGGAAGTGCAGAATTCAGGGGACCAACTGCTGATTTCTGGGCTGGCATAAGGTCATTAATGGACTGGTCCTGCTCCAAATGCTTCTCCATCTCAATGAGCAGCTTCACATCATCCACCACCATCTGCACTAACTCCACCTCTGAGAAGCCCAGTTGGTAAGCATCGGAGATATCAAAAACACCACCCACAGCTGCTGTGTCCACACCCCTTGTCCCCCTCTTCTGCAGTCTCAGTTTCTTCAGAACCTCACCAAACTTCTCATGCTTGCCCAGGTGGGGAAGTTTGATGTGAACAGCTGCATGTAAGCCTGTGCCCAGGTTACAAGGGCATGTTAGGATGTAGCCCAGGTAAGGATTCCACATGAAATCGTAGTTCTTGGTCTTAAAAAGGGTTTCAATCTGGGTAAGCCCTGTACAGAAACGTGTGAACACCTCCTTCATGTTACCTCCCTTCTGCATGGAGATGACTCTCAGATGATCTTCCACATTGATCCACACCAGAAAGGTCTTGTTGTCAGTGTGCCAGATGCCTCTGCCATCAGGCCAGTCTCAGGTCATGCCAGAAGCCAAGAGGAGTGAGGAGACAGGCTTGTCAAAGAGGAAGTGGTCATCAATCAGCTGCTGCTGTTCCTGCTCAGTCATGTTCTTCAAAGCATACTACTTCCCATTCAGGTCACCTAACAGGCTGGCCAGAGCTTCCACAGACAGTTTCTCTATGGCATGGCGCTCACCCCAGCTACAATGTGGAGGCAGGCAGAATCCTCGGATGCTCTGGTCAGTTCAAACACGGGAACTCAAAACATATTTTTGATCCAGGTCATCACCACCCTGCAGATTGTCAGGGTTAAGATCAGTCTTATGCTCATCAGAAGGCTTGTAGCCTCCGTGTCGGACTTCACTAATGGGATCAAATTGTTCCTTGGACACTTCGTAGCTCTCTTCATCTCCAGTCACACAGCCCACAGTCATGATGAATGGGTGCCCTGGGTTGTCTACACCGATTTGGATGACATTATTCAGGGTGAAGCCACTTGATGTAGCCTTATCCCGAAGTTTTTCATAGTGGTTACTGGAGAATGGCATGGTGGCAGGAGGCGAGGGCGCTCTGGGGGTCGCAGAGGACGAGCGGGTTACGAGGATGCTGCTGTGGCAGTGGCTGCGCTGGGATCCCAGGCCACCTAAGCTCGAGCTCAGTCACCGAGTCCTAACAGCATTATTATTAAACAAAACAATAATGTTATGCAGTGTAGACCTGAAGTTTCATTGTCCTCCAAGATGGCATGCTTGAATTGCATTGTTAGCCGCACTTGGTGAAATTATTCATAATCACTAGAGATGCATCCTAGGAGCAGAAAACAAGTAGAAAGGTGATATTAGTTGGATGGGGGAAGGGAGGGGGATAAAAATTCTAGCTGCAAATAGAGGAGGGACAAGATATGCAGCCCCAAACAGCCCTGAGACTGATGCAACATTTGAATTTTGAAGGAAAAAAAGAACAATCCCAAGAAAGGTCATTTGTTCTTCTGATCTAGTGAAAAATGCACTTTTTTGAGGGTAGATTGCTATTATCAGGATTGTGGACAGCCTCGCTTTCCCCAACTTCACCGGCTATTGGATCCAATTTTGTCTCGTGTCTTCAATTTCTATAGCCTTTGATACATCTCAATAAGTTAAAGTGAGTATAATTGTGTTCTGAATGTTTACTCTAAGCCCAAATAAAAAAAAAAAACTAACTAATCAGGCTTATTTCAGTCAGCCAATAGCTTGAATGATAGAATGAAGCAGGGAGAAATTAAAGGTTATCTACCTGTTAGGTACAAGGCAACTGGATGGCAAGGAGTATAGAGCACCTGGCCTGGAGTGAAAAAGACCTCAGTTCAAATTGGGCCTCAGACATCTATTATCTATGTGTCCCTGGGCAAGTCATTTAACCTCTGTTTCAGTTTCCTCAACTATAAAATGCGGATAATGATAGCACCTACCTCCAAGCTTTGTTGTGGAGCTAAAATCACTAGGACTTTGTAATTGAATAGAAATGATAGAAAAGGTAAAGAGGAGAGTCAAAAATAACCATAGGTTTGAATTTAGAAGGCAGAGTACGTGGAGGTGCAACTCACAGGAAAAAATGGAGTCATAAGGAAGAACCAGTTTGGGGGAAAAGATAAGTAGACTCAGTTTGGGACAGCAGTGAGTTGGAAAGTCTAATTTATGTTTCTAAATGCCAATTATAAGCAAAAAACTGAAGGATACCAGAGAGTAATTTCATTCAGTTGGTTTAAGAGCATTACTGAAAAATTGTTGGTGTAAGGTAATTAATTCTTTGTTGAATAACCATATGCCTTCCACAGTACAAACAGATTCTAGGACTTTCTGATTGACAATCAAAGGGAAAGGATTTTTTAAAAAACATTTCTTATCAGTTGCAAGAAAATGCTTTTTTTCATCAACTGACAATGTAGGCAGAACACCTCTTGCCCTCTAGCCAGAAATCCAGACCCAATTTACTAGCAACAGATTGTCAGAAAAGAGCTAATGTTAGAATCAAGCTGTCATTCTATGAAGAAGGAGGTGGAGAGTAGGTTAGTCATATGATAAGAGTTCCCAAAGGACAGTACCTTGGCTTGACCCCTATTTCACAGGAGAGGAAAAAAATATGTTCTAAATGTTACTTTAATTTTATTTTCATAATTGTCTTATCTTTTTTCAGACTGTTTACTTCTTCTGGCTTTGATCTCTGGTTTTCCAAAACATTTTAAGTTTCTAGAAGGAAAATTAGCCATCCTTTTTATGAAATTATTTATGCAATTTTTACATATAATAGATTGACGGAGTTGCTTCTAACCTTTGGACTGATTCATTTGCTGAAAGTACAAGCTATACATAGAAAAATGCCAAAAGCAAGATTAGAAGCAAAACTCTTGTTAATACTATAAATAATTCAGTGGAGGAAACCAAGATATTATACATGTCCTGTTGTCAAACTATTTTGAAGAAAACCATGGCAATTCTATGTCTATAACTAATTTCTGGCATTGTGTACAACTGAAGAGATTTTGACTTCTAATTTCAGCACCACTAGTGCAGTCCACCCGGTGGACCAAGGAAATGTGCTTATTGCTTCTGTCCTCAGCATGAATGCTTTTTACTGGTTTGCATTTCTTAAAGTGGAATAATAAACTTCTACCTTTTCTTGAGAATGGTTGTGAAGGGAAATTATGAAATGATTGCAAAACACTTAGCTTCAGCTCTGCTCCATAAAAATATTTAACATTTACAAAGTATGAGGCAATGAATATTGTTGATGGCATATCCACAGCAGGGCAATACAGTTTTTTATTCTTTTAGCCAGAGTAGCCAAGAGTATAACTCTCCTCTCTGCATGTAAGTTTTCAACAAAACATTTTGATTGACCAAAGAAACTTACGCTACTGGCAGCCATGGTACTTACCTGTCTAGAACAAAAATAATTTTTCCCTTAAATGCAATTTTCCCACTGTTTGATCAGAGAGTGAAAGAGAAGAAATAGCTACTCTTTTCTCCAACCTGTAATTTTTATGACTACTGTACTCTGAAAATGGGACTCCATTGGGGCCCTGCCTGAGGGCTCCTCTGGACCCTCCTATCTTGGGAATGATTAGCAATAGTAACTGTTGCTGTTGATGTCTTTCTTTCTTGACCTCATTAAAGGGGCCATGCCCTGGCTACATATTAAACTGGCCTATTCAACGAATGGGCATTGCCTCACCCTAAGTGAGTGCCTGCAAAGACCTTGGTCTAAAGTGCCCATAGTCTCCCAGTGCATCCCCAGTCATCTTGCGTCATCCTGAGGAATATCAGGTCTCTGGACTCAGATGGCCCTGGAGGAGAAGTGAGGGCTGGTGACCTGCATAGGCCTCCCTCACTCAAAACAAAGTCAGGTGCAAGTCATGTCATCATTTCTCTGATGGCATTGTCTTCTTTGGCAACGAAGGACGAACACAATTTTTATGACTTAGAAGGATTGCTTTCATTTTACTGAAAGAAGAGGGGGAAATTATGCATATGCATAGAATTTTAGAACTGGAAGGAACCTGAGATATCTTTGAGGTCATCTAGTCCCTGCTATGTGTCTAGACCTTCAGATTTCCCAAGTTCTAGACAGAAGGAATCTGGAATGTAAGGAATCTAATGTAACTTCTTTTCCTTTTTGTACTTTTAGTATTTTTATGTCTTAGATATGTCATTGTCAACCATGAGTAGTCTGAGTTCTTTTATGCTCAAAGATGTGAAAACAGATTCAGAGAGGTGTGACCATTTACTGAAGGTCATATGACTAGTTAGTAGCAGGGCCATATTACCCAATAGATGGAATAAAAATGGAGGTAAGGGTCTACAAAAACTAAAGGGCTTATAATTGCAAACCAGGTTTTAAATTGGATAATAAAAGCCATAACAATGATCTCTTCAGTAAAGATAGAAATAATAGATGCAGTCACTTAACTATATTTGCCTCAGTTTCCTTATCTATAAAATGAGCTGAAGAAGGAAGTGGCAAACCACTCCAGTATCTCTGCCAAGAAAACCCCAAATGGGGTCCCGAAGAGTTGGACATGACACAAACGACTGTACAATAATAACAATAAAATGATTGTGTATATTGTTCTCCCAATTTTGCTTTTCCCCTTCTGCATTAGTTAAAAATATTTCCCATATTTTTAATGATTTTGTCACTTTTGTCATTTCTTAGGGAACAATAATATTCACATGCCACAATCTGTCAAGCCATCATGCAATTGATAGGTATTCACTGTGTTTCCAATTAATGCCACCACCAAAATGTACTGCTACCAATATTTGGTTTGTATAGGATCTTTTTTCTATCTTTGTCCTGTTGGGAATATATACCTATAGCGGGATTGCTAAGTCAAAATATATTGATTTTTTCTTTTAAATTCCAAGCTGCTTTCATAGCTCCACCTAAGGCACATAAATGTTACTATCCTCCCACAACACCTCCAAAATTTACTCTCTTTCCATCTTTTATCATTGTTGCCAATTTTATGAGTGGGAGGCAAAACCTCACAGTAGTTGTAATTTGGCTTTATCTTATTATTGGTGGTTTGGACATTTTTTAATGGTTGTTGAAATATTCAATTTCTTTTTTTAAAAACTATTCATGTCATTTGAACATATCTATTGGAGGTTGGTTCTTGTTCTTATAGATTTCAGTTCCCCATTTAAAGGGATCATTTTATTGGGGAGGATGTGTTCACTTGTTATTTTATTGGTGAGAGTATTCCTGGTGATTCAACTCCTTCTGTCAATAGGAATTGAAATACAGTTCTGAAACTTAAAATTTTAGAGATTCTCTTAGGGCACTCAACTTAAATGACTATCACTGCATGAAACATCTAGTATGTATAAGAAATGGGACCTGAAAATAGGGTTTCCTGACTTCAAAGTCAATTTCCTAGCCACTGCCTCTCAATTAGCATAATTTAGCCATTTATTTATTCGCCAAATATTTATTGATGGCTTATTGATGGAGTTTAATTAGTACCTCTTTGCTTATGATTCACAAATCATACCTACCCTGCCTTTGGCTTCTATACTCATCTCCAACTGACTTTCAAACATCTCAAACTAATACCCAGTAGGCATCTTAAACTCCACAGGTCCAAAACAGAAATAATGTGTTCCCCAAACTGTGCTGCCCAGCCCCACCCCATCCTTGGCACACTTTTCCTAGAGCTGTAGAAGCAACACTGTTCCTTGGGCTTGCAACCAAGGAACCATCTTCAACTCCTCTTTATCTCTTACTCCCCATATATAATCTGTTGCTAAGACCTGTCAACCTCACCTTTGCAACATGTCTCAAATATGCTCCCTACTCTTCTCTGATATTGCCACCTCTCTGGTGCAGACCTTAGTCACTATGAAAGCCTGCTGGTGGGTCTGCCCGGCTCAAGTCTCTTCCCACTCCAATCCATCCTCCAGTCAGCTGCCAAAGTGCTTTTCCTAAAACACGAGTCTGACCATGATACTTCCATTCCCCCTTTCAGTAAACTCCAGAAGCTCCTTATTTCTTCAAGATTCAAATTAAAAAAAATCCTCTGTTTGGCATCCCAAATCCTTCATCATCTAATTCCCTCCCACCTTCCCAGTGTTCTTACTTCTCAACATGTATTCTTTCATCCTCCATCTCACAAGATATGCTATCTCTCAGCTTTAAGCAAATGCCTAGAAATGTTTTACCTGTCCCCCATGCCTGAAAGATCACCTTTCTTCAATTCCTTTTCTTACTTCTCTGACTTTAAGTCTCAATAAAAATCTCATCTTTCAAAGGAAGCTTTTCCCAGTCCCTGTTGGTTCTAGGACCTTTATTCTATCAGTTATTTTCTATTTATCCTCCATGTAGCTTGTTTGTATATATTTGTTTGAATGTTGTCTTCCTCATTAGATTGTGAACTCCTTGAGCACAGGACTGTTTTTGGCCTCTTTTTGTATTCCTAATGCTTAGTATAGTGCCTGGCACATAGTAGTGCTTAATAAACGTTGATTAATTGTTTTGTCCTGGTGCATATAAGTCACTGTGCTGTATTCTGTGAGGCTCATATAATATATAGCCTAGGGTCTTTGTCATCAAGAAGCTAACAATTTAGTCATGACAATTTAGTTAGAGGTTAACCATTACAGGAAAAAAATATACTACATATTTATATAGTAAAATTGGCATATAAGTGGCAGACAAAGAATACTAAAGAAATTCAGGGGAGAGTGAGTTCACTTCCAGACAGAAGTATTAATATGGTTAGAGCTGCTTGCCAAATGACAATGATGGAATCAATAAATTTCCTTACACCAGCCAGCATGTGCCTATAATTCCAATTTTTTAAATGAAGCTTAGAAACTACGTTTTTTATCTTCTTTGAAAGATACCTCAAAGCTAGCTGATTAAGTAAGTTCTTTCTTTAAAGCTAAAATAAACTCAGAAATCTATCTTCCTAAGCCAAGCTGACAAGGATTATCAATCAGGTTTTCTACTACTGTTGCCTATAAAAGCCTTTCTGGCATTAAGACATAAACATTTGAAACCAAAATAGCAATGTAGCCCATGCTTTTATAGACAGTTAAAGCTAAAGAGATATTTTAGAAGTTATACCCTCAAATTACATATGGAGGAACTGAGACTCAGACAGGTTGTAATTTGCTCATCATTTAAAAGTAGTTTGATTAGTTGAAATTTCCTTTGTGGAAAATAAGCTTCATGAATTCTAATTGACATACTTATCTATAGAGCTGCTTCTTAATTCAGATGATCATACATCTTTAACTACCCCCACAGCTTGTAAGACATGAATTTTTTACCTTGAAATTTAACAGTGCATAAACTCCAAATAAATTCATCATATTTAAGCTGTGATGACATCATTTGCTCTAATAATCTCACATGAGTTTGGATTTAAAAATAGATAACTTTTCTGAGCAGGAAAAACAATGTTTCCTTTCTTGTTTTTATGTTTTTCATAATCTAAGCATGTAGTATTAGAAATTAATGACATTATGCAATTAACAAGTTTTATAAGATGAAGAAAAGTGAATCAAAATTCTCCAGTAGAAAAGTACATTCTACAGATTCCACAAAGATCATGAAGCAACAACAGCAAGGGCCTCCAGAATGTTTTAAAAGAGAAATGCAGATGTACAACTGTTTCAAGAAGTCATCAGTCTTTCTCGTGGAATTAGGTCAATGGAATTCTCGATGGAAGAATTCAAACATATAAATAATAGAATGCACAATTTAGGACACAGGAAGGATATTATCTTCAAGCTATTAGAAATGCTGAGAAAGAAAAGGACAGATTTGAAACACAGAAACAGAAGTGTGTTGAGGGCCAGGGTGGAGTGCGGTTGACAAGATCAGGATAGACCTTGGGGGAAACTGTTCTTTGAGACTGTGCTCATTATCATCCAGAATGGCTCTCCATGCCCCCCAGATGTTGCTGTCTCCATAAGATAGATAAGAGAACTACAGAATACAAGGGATAGTAAAATAGATGCCCTCTAGGCTAACAGTCTTTAAGACAATAAGACTGACCAAATCACTAGGACTGGAGACCAGCAGAATGTCACATAGGCTTGCAGTTTCTGTCTATAAATACTTGGACCCTCAGATCAATAAACAGAATTGGTCTATCTTTTCCCGCCTCCCGTGTCTTTCTTCTTCACCGCATCACCGAGCCGTGTGGGGACGCAGGCCGTCTGCCACAGAAGTGGAAGAAAATTTGTCAGATAAGAAACACATTAAAAGAACACACACCCAGACTCACAACTTAGGTATCATACTTGACTTTCCACTCATACTCACCCAACGTATACAATCTGTTGCCCATCCTTACCATTTCTACGTTCACAACATCTCTCATATGCCTTCAACTACCAAACCCACACATCCCCTCTCAAATTCACTTTTCCAGATGCTCCCAGAGTGGTTTTTCTGAAGTCAGGTATGACCCCATTAACTACTCTGTATTTATTTTATATACACTAGTACTTTATATTCCTTCTCCTTGAAGGCAAGGACTTTCTATTTCTCCTTTCTTCATATCCTCCACACTTAGAAAAGTGACTGGTCACTTAATAAAATATTTGTTGATAGACAAAAGAAGTACCAATTCCATAAAAGCCAAAACAACTGACCTCGAAGGTGAAATATGCACAGATAATCTAGGAATCCTTGGTCTCCCAGAAAAGCATGACATTTTTTTTTAAAAAAAGCTTTAATACCATACGTTAGGAAATAATACAAATAAAGCTGTGACTATAGACAATAAATCACCATTAGATTCAGGGAAAGATGGGATGGAGAATGAAGAAAGGGATGGAGAATGGTTCCACATAATTGACTGTGCCTGGTCATGGCAAACTTATTTTAATAGATTATTATTTTCATTATTGGGTATTTATATTAATTAGCAAGCATTTATTAATTTGTCCTCTCTTTTATACCAGCAAATTCTACAAATCAATGAACAGAACAAAACCAAAAAAGCCTTCAATATATACATGACCCAGAAAAATAATTTCCCACATTAACCTTGTCCAGAAATCTGACTCATTCTGAATTTTAAATTTATCCCCTCTTTATAAGGAGGGGAAAACTGTGTTCTTTTTTTTTTTTCATTCGCTGTTGGTCTCATAGTTTATCCTTGACTTGTTGGAAGTTATAAAGTCTTGAAATTATTTTTCCCTAAAATCTTATCATTGTATAAATTGTTCTCCTAATTCTGCTTATATCCCTTTATATCAGTTTATAAATTGCTTGCCAGTTTCCTCTGAAAATTTTTATTTCAATATTTCTTACAGTATTCTTATAATAGTATTTATCTTATCTTATAGTATTTTTATAATATAATGTCTTATATTATAATTATATATAACATAATATCTTATATGTCTTATATATAATATAATATATAATATAACATCTTATATATATTGTATATAACATAATATCTTATAGTATTTCTTATAATATTCCATGGCATTCATATACCACAGCTTATTTGACCATTTTGGCCACTATAAAAAGAGCTGCTATAAATATTTTTTGTAAACACATACATATATGCATATATGTGTATGTAAATATGTGTATATATATGTATGCACACATATACATACATACATATACTTTTTTTTATTTCTTTGATACTTAGGCTCAAGAGTAACATAGGTGGTTCAAAGTGCATGCACAATTTGGTGACTTTTTGGACACTTCCAAATTCTTTTCCAGAATTATTCATCCAATTGATAATTTCACCAACTGTGTATTTGTTTTTACTGCAACCCCCACAATATTTGTCATTTTCCTCTTTTGTCTTCTTCCATTATAAAGGCTATGATGTGGGACTTCAAAGTTACTTTAATTTGTATTTCTCTAATAATTAATTATTCAGGGTAGGTGTCTAGACCTTAGCCTGCTTTTTGTTCTGGTGAGCTATGAATGGTTTTTACCAATATAAAGTGTTAATGTATTTTAAAAATATAAAAATTATTTTCAGCTGTCCCATACAGAAACAGGCAGTTGACCAGACTTGATCCTCTGGACATAGTTTGCCATTACTTGATTTAGAGCATTTTTATATGACGGTTGATATCTTGGATTTCTTATTTTTGAAACTATCTCTTTGTGTCCTTTGACCATTTATGTATTGGAGGATAACTCCTCTTATGTGTCTCAGATATGAGACTTTATTTGAGAATTTATTGAAAAGATTTTTCCCAAATTACCTATTTCCCTTCTAGTTTTTATGATGTTAGACTTTTTGTGCAAAGTCCTTTTAACTGTATATAATCAAAACTGACTAAAAATTTGGAATAAGATATATGTGGGTATCTCATACATATATGTGTGCATGTATATACATATGTACTATATTATATATATATGGATGTATGTATGCATGTATAGTGTTGGGGTTAGAAGAATGGTTCATAATTGAAGAAAGTGCTTTATGAATATATTATCTAATTTAATTATTCCACTGAATTCTAAGTGATTTCAATATCAAACAAGTGTTTTCTCCAGCATCCTTTCATAATAACATTCAATACAAGAATTTTTTTGGCCAATTTCCTGTACCACTCCCATCCTTTGATGTTTTCCTCCCAAATTTCCACTTTCATGAAATTCTGGGTATGAGAGAGATAGAAATCCAAATTAATTTACAATGTGAGTTTCCTTTATTCACAAATAACAACTACTTGATGGAGCCCCATGTGTTTAAGATATCATCATCTTTATTGCATATATAAGAAAATAATTGTTGTAGTCATCTATGGGAAGCAGGTTTTGTGCCTTGTGCCTTGGTACTAGCTATGCCTGTTTCTAGAGTCTGAAGACCTAGCAAATGTAGAGACTCTCTTTTTTTCCTCCAAACACAGATGTCACTTGGTACTATTTATAAAATATTGCCAGTGTCAGAAAAATCTTTAAAAATATTATTAATCTCTCTTGCCTGGTGTGCTAAATTTCACTTATTATTTTTAAATGTTCTAAAAGTTGTAATCATGATGTATTTTGTGGTTCCTCATCATTAATATTCAGAAGGTTGCATATATAAATTCTAGATTTTTAAAATTATAGTAAAACCTGGAACCCATGAGCAGAAGGAATATGGGATTGGAGAAGACTATCAAATTTCCCCATTTCCCAAGCTCTATGACAGCCTATGCTAACAATACTACTGTTCCAGGTTCCCATTCACCCTGCCTACCACCTCCACCAATTCCATTCTATGGCATTTCCAATTCTGCCACACCTGAGCCCTCTTTTCTTGTCACTTTTCCCCTTTCAAGAAATTCCACCAAATCCTACAAGCCATTTCACTTTTATGACCTTAAATTTCTTTGTCCTTAAAAGGAGGGGATTAGAGTAGATGAGGCCTAAGGTCTCTTCCAGCTATAAACATACAAGAGCGTTATACTTGGTACTGAAGAAGAAACGTTACGTGAGCACAAATAATGTGAGACACAGTCCCTGTCCTTATGGAGCTCATAGTAAAAGAGAAAAATGAAATCAGACATGGATAATTATAATGTAGAATATTATATGATGTCTTTGTAAAGGCATAAAATGAAAGGTTTTGTGAGATCCAATAAAGAAAGTCATTATCATTCTGGGGGACATCCAGGAAGGCCTTATGGTGTTGAATGTATTTGAGTTGAGCTTTAATGTACAGTAAGAATTTGACAGGGAGAATAAATTACACATCCTTGAAATCTGCACATAAGTGGTGAAATCTGGAGGTAATTTATATAACCTGAAATGTCTTTATTTTAGGATATTACACAAAGAATGATCTTGTCAACTAGTATAGAAAAGTAGTAGCATTTGAGATTTAAGATATAATATGCAATGCTACTGACTAATTATATAAATCAAATGATATTTCAAACTCCAGGGTATGTGGGACATTATGGTGCCTGCTTAAAGTTTTTTCTTTGCTTTGTTTTTTACTCTTAGTAGGATCTTCCTGTCTTCTACATATTACTCCTAGATTAATGGAGGTACTGGCTTAACAATGTTTCCTATTACCCTCTTCATTCATTGATGATATATCTGCTATAGTATTCAATATAAGATCATGTTAAAGTTAATACTAATCATAGAGACGAATTTGACAGGGAAATGAAAAAAAAGGTATAGAAAAGGGAAAGAGAGAAAGGGAGGGAGAGAGAAAGTGAGTAAATCCTAGCCATGGAGAACAGTATAGGAAAGTTCAAGCTATGCTCAGGGAATGGATAGTAGTTCAGTTTGACTGGAACATAGAGCAAGTAGAGAAAAGTAGTATGAAATCAGGCTGATAAGAGATAGGATGGTATGAGATTGTGTAAGTATTTGAATATTGACTGAAGAATCCTGGCAATACAGGCATTCCTATCTACTACTTTGTAGAGGAACTGAAGCACATGTATGTGGGTGATTTATCACACAAATAAGTACATTTTCCCATCTGCCCAAAACCAATATTTAAAATATAAAATGACTATCCATATCCATAGATGCTCATAAAGATAAATAATCTACATTATACCACAAGTTCCCCATCATGACTCGGTACATACAAGGAAGAAAAGTTTTGGTTATTTGGATTGCAATTGGTGGCTACCTTCAAATATTTGAAAGTCTGTCATGAAATAAAGAGACCGGGCTTGTTCTGTATTGTTACAGAAGTCAAAACTAGAACCTATGGATGGAGCTTACAAGGAACCACTTTTCAACTCAACCTAAGAAAGAGTTTCCTCACTATCAGAGCCTTCTAACAAGGAACTGGCATTACCCTAAGAGGTAGTGAGCTTCTTGGCATTTGATATAATTAAAAAGAACATAACTTAATGAAGGATACGGAAAAAATCTCTGCCCTGCATGAAAAGTTGAACCTTGAGGCCCTTCCAACCGCACGAAATTCTGTTATTAATTTGAACATATGGAGGATTTAAAGATAGTGTTACCAGCAACTACCTAGGGTGGAAGAGAGTAGGTGGATTGCAATCAATGCTGAGCTAAACTGGAAAGTGACATGCTTTTTCTCTCAGTAGAGCTAAGGTGGTGTGTCCTGTGGGAATGTGTCTACAACTAGACCAAAGGGATTGGAATATATTCTCTAAGGCAAAGAAGCTGGGACTACAGCCCAGGATCAGTTACCCAGCAAAGTTGAGCATAGTATTTCAGGAAAAGAAATGGACATTCAATGAAATGAGGGATTTCCACACCTTCCTGATGAAAAGGCTAGAGCTCAATAGAAAATTTGATCTTCAAATACAGGTCTCAAGAGAGACATAAAAAGATACAGAGAAGAAAAATCTTGTTATTCAGTATGGGCAAACCATTTACATCCCTGTAAGGAAAGATGATACTTGTTAATCATTAGAATTGTATATTTATTATGATATATTAAAGTTACAGGAATAGATAGTGGGAGTGGGTACAAAGTAAATGATGTCATGATAAAAATGTGATTTAAGGGTGCAAAGGGATTGTAATGGGAGATGTGAAAAGGAGGAGCAGAAAAAAGGTAAATTACATCACAGAAAGAGGCACAAACATATATTGTAGTAGAGGGAAGGAGGGGAGGGAGATAAGCATTGTTTGAGATTTACTCTCATCTGATTTGGTTCAAGGAGGGAACAACAAACTCAGTTAAGTATAGAAATCTAACTAACTCTATAGGCAGTCTGAGGGGAAGGGGGAAAGAAAAGGGAAGGGAGGTTAAAAGGGAGGGGAGAAGTTGTAAAGGAAAAGGGGATTAAAAGGAAGGGGGTCTGAAAGAAAGGAGGGAAGACTGAGGGAGGTACTGGGTGGTCAAAAATTTGAGCACTATTGTGGAGGTGAAGGGAGAAGGAAGAATTAAAAGCATAAACAGGGTGTGTTCATCCTTCCTTGCAGAAGAAGATCATGCCATCAGAGAAATAATGACATGACTTGCACTTGACATTGCTTTTTTTTTTTTTGAGTGAGGCAGAGCTGCATAGGTCACCAGCCTCACTTCTCCTCCAGAGTCATCTAAATCCAGTGGCCAGATATTCATCAGGATGACTGGAGATGACCCAGGATGAGGCAATTGGGGTTAAGTGACTTGCTCAAGGTCACACAGCTGGTGAGTGTCAAGTGTCTGAGGTGAAATTTGAACTTGTGTCCTCCTGACTCCAGCACTGGTATTCTATCCACTGCACCACCTAGCTGCCCTAAACATAGCTGCCATAAACAGGGAGAAAGGGGATGGAAAGAAAGACAGATAGTAATCATAACTATGAATGTGAATAGGATGAACTCTCCTAAAAAATGGAGACAGATAACAGAATTGATTAAAAACCATAATCCAACAATATGATGTTTACAAGAAACACATTTGAAATGGGGATATACACAGGGTAAAGGTAAAAGATTGGAGCAGAATATATCGTGCTTCAACTGATGCAATAAAAAGCAAGGATAGCAATCCTCATCTCAGACAAAGCAAAAGCAGAAATAGATCTCATCAAAAGAGATAAGGAATGAAACTATATTCTGCTAAAAGGCGCCATATACAACGCAGCAATTTCATTACCAAAGATCTATTCTCCAAGTGGTATAGCATCCAAGTTCTTAGAGGAGAAGTTAAGGGAGTTACAGGAAGAAACAGACAGCAAAACTATGCTAGAGGGGGACCTCAACCTCCTCCTCTCTGAACTTGATAAGTCTAACCTCAAAATAAACAAGAAAGAAGTTAAGGAAGTGAATAAAACTCTGGATAAGGTAGATATAGTAGATATCTGAAGAAAATTAAATGGGGATAGAAAGGAGCATACTATTTTCTCAGAGGTATATGGTACATATACAAAAATTGACCATGTACTAGGACATAAAAACCTCACAATCCGGTGCAGAAAGGCAGATAGTCAATGCATCCTTCTCAAACCATAATTCAATAAAAATTATAGGTAATCAAAGGCCATGGAAAGATAGACCAAAAATTAATTGGAAACGAAATAATCTACTCCTAAAGAATGAGTAGGTTAAACAACAAATCATAGAAACAATCAAGGCTACAAAAGTGTGCATACCCTTTGACCCAGCAATATCAATTCTGGGACTGTATCTCAAAGAGATCATAGAAATGGGAAAGGGTCCCTTACGTACAAAAATATTTATAGCAGCACTCTTTCTGGTGGCCAAGAACTGGATTCAAGGAGATGCATATCAATTGGCGAATGGTTGAACAAGTTGTGGTATATGATTGCAATGGAATTTTATTGTGCTATAAGAAATTTTGAACAGGAAGATTTCAGAGAGGTCTGGAAAGACTTACATGAATTGATACTGAGTGAAAGGAGCAGAACCAGGAGAACACAATAACAGGCATAGTGTGCGAGGAATTTTTCTGGTAAATTTAGTACTTCATTGCAGTGCAAGGTCTTAAAAAATTCCCAATGGACTGTTGAGGGAAAGTGCCTTCCATATCCAGAGAAAGAACTATGGAACTGGATCACAGATTGAAGCAGACCATTTTCTTTTGAATTACATTTTGTTTTGTTTTGTTTTATGGATTCTGCCATTCATTTTAATTCTTTTGTGCAACATGACTAAGGTGAAAATGTATTTAATAGGAATATATGTGTAGAACCTATAGAAGATTGTACACCATCTCAGGAAGGGAATGGGGAGGGAGGAGGGAAGGAGAGGAAGGGAGGAGGAAAAAATCTAAGATATATTGAAATGATTGTAGAACACTGAAAACAAATAAAATAATTTCATTTTAAAAATTAAAAGACGTAAAAAAAAAATAAAAAAAATAAAAAAATTAAAAGACGTATAACAGACCTTTTCCATTTTTCTTTCATGTATAATTCACTGAAACTTGATTCTCTCTTAATTACACTACTTTCTAAGTCATCTTTTTGAGACATGGCTATATTTTCACTTGTATCGCCAACCGATTCAGCATGATAGCGGAGTCTGAATACTCCTCTATATAATAGAAATGTCACCATTTCTAATTCTAGATGCTTCTTCTACCACCACTGCTCAACAACCTCTCTTATTTTATGGCTCATGTTACCCAAATTTACTACCCAAAACAAATCCTGTTCTCTGTTATCTGCTGACCCTTTCAAGCCCTTTTTTCCTTTTTTTTCTTAATGAATTCGGTCTCTGGCACACTGTCTTTTAAATCCGGACTTTGCAGACTAGGTGTCTCAACACATGCATTGATAATTCTTCAAATACTGTAACTTCTCAATTCCACAATATACTCAGTTCCAAATATCTATTCCTCCACATTACCTCAGTTACATACAGATAGTCATATCTTGCCATCACCTAATGGCATTCCACCTCCATGTTCATAAACTCTAAAATGCCCTTATCTGACCAATATTTTATCATTCCATCTTTTTTTTTGCTTTACAATCCCTAACTCTGTTATTCATCATCATCACCTCTAATCTCTCCTCTCCATAGTATTTTTTCCAGGTCATCAGTCATTAACTAAATAGAATCATCTCCCTTCCCAATATAAACCTCTTGCTGAATCAATTCAACTCTATACTATATACCCTACTCTGTATTTTTTTTCCTTTTTGTTCTGTTTCCATTTACTCCTTGTCAAACCCCAACATTGAGTTACTCTCATAATGCTTTCCTTTTGTTCTTATTGGTATGTTAATGAATGGATCTTAGAGAATTTTATAAAAGTGAAAATTTATGATATATGATCTCAGCTGTGCCTTTATAGAAGCAAGATAATTCTTCTTCTCTTCACTAATTTATTCTCTGTCATAATGACCACAATGTATGTTTCAAATCTCCTCACACTCCTTACAGTATATCTTTTTTTCTTCATCTTGAATCTCTCTGATGCCTTCATACACTTCCTTTCTGTCTTTGATGAGTAGGTGCCTTTCATCCTTGCACAAACAAACCCTCTCACTGTATTCTTTGCCACACATTTCCTGTCTTTTCTGGAAGATTGCCCCCAAAATTCTTAATGATCTCCCTTATCTTCTACTAAGTTCTCCCTTGATGCCTATAAACAAATCCATCTCCACCAGTCTTGGGAAAAAATTTTCCCAAGAGATTGGCCAACCCATGGCCATTGGCTATCGTACTATATCTCTCCTCTTTTTTTGCCACTAAATTTCTTGGAAAAAGCCCAGTTTACTTAGAGCCTCTATTTCTTTCCACTTTTCCAAAACTTATGAAGTTTTGGTTTCAACTTCATCATTCAACTGAAAATGCTCTCTCCAAAATTAGCAATGATCTCTTAATTTCCAAATCTAATGACCTTTTCTCAAACCCTGTCCATTTTTAGTATTCCATACTATTGATGACCTCCTATTAAAATACTCTCTGGATCTGGATAACAATAATATCTCTAGGTTCTTGTCCTACCTGTTTTAGTGCTCCTTCTTAATTTCCTTGCCTCTGTCTACATCTTTGTCATCTTTGTAGGTGGTCCCTACAACTCTGTCCTGTACCATCTTCTCTTTCCTCCTTATATGTTCTCCTTTAGTGCTCTCACTAGCTCCCATATGACCAAAGACTATTTCTGTGCAGCTAGTTCCCAGCTGTAATCTCTCTTCTGAGGTCCATTCCCACATTTCCAAGTATTTAAAAGTGGATGTCCCGTAGTCATCTCTACGCACTGAAAAATAAAAAAGATATTAGTTCCTAAACTTTTCTCCCTTCCAAACTTCCTTACCACTATTGAAACCTTTACCATCAGCCTAGACTCCTAGGTTCTCAACTTTGGTATTCTCCTTCACTCCTTACTCTCACAATATGTATCCAATCAATTGCCAAATATTGTCTACTTTCATAATATATCTTCTACATTCTGTTCTCTCCTTTCACACAGATACTACCCTCAAGTTCTCATCACCTCTTACCTGGAGTATTGCTGTAACTTTTTAATTGACCTTCCTTATTCATCTCTCCTTTTCTAACCAATCTTCCACACAGATGTTTAAGTGATTTGTCTTGAAGTGTGGCTAGCCATATCATGCTCTTGTTTGGGAAGCTCCAATGGCTCGCTGTTACCACCAGGATCAAATATAAAGTCTTCTATTTGGCATTCAAGGCTTTTCACAAACTGTCTCCTTTATATCATTGCAATCTTCTTACACCTTAAAATACTCTAAGGTCTAGTAATACTGTTCTTTGCACATTTCCTGACTCCATGCCTTTATACTGGGTTTTCCTCCATGTCTAGAATACCTTAATTTCACTGATTTCTTTTCAAATCCTCCACCCTCAGTCATTTGAGCCTTCTCTTCTAAGGTTAACCTTCTTTTCCTTCATACGAATCTTTTATGTATCTACCTAGTTGTCTCTCCCAGTAATGCATGAAATACTTAAAGACAACAGTTATTTTTGTGTTTTTGCCTTTTTTTGTATCTTTTTTCCTCCAGTACTTAACACAGTACTCTCTTCAAGTTGTCTTGTATAAATATATACATCTGAAATAAATTATTATTAATAACAAATTATTAATATTGGGATCCAGAGTTTCTTTTTTGCTTCTTCTTTCAAAACCCAGACCTTCTAGGTCAAGGCAGCCTCTGAAGACAGGGCAGACAATAATATTGAGATTGGCCAACCCTGGGAACATTTTTCTCTATTTTGGGTGGGAATTTGTTCAACTGAGACAGTTTACTTCTGATTAAAGTGTAAAGACAATCTAATCTAGGTGAATTAGGCCCTAAAAAGCATTAGACTCACCATAGCTCAATTTAAGTAGTCTGGGTGGAGATGGATTCTTTTGTCCAGATAACTGGGGGCAGCTGAGCCTCAGGATCAAGTCAAGTTTTCAGCTGAAGGAGAAGACTTTTGGTCTACCTGCTCATTAATATGTCTAGACCCTAACTGATTGTTTATTAATCAGAGTTGATCTCCACCTGTCAGAACTACCTTCTTTTCCAAAGGTATTTGATGATTCCAGTGGTTCTTCTTTGGTTACCAGAGAAACCACTATCAATTTATCGATTATTTGCTAGACTAATTGATAAATTGATGATTAATTACCCAGAAACTATCTCTCAGACTTTTCATTTATCTCACGTCCATGTTGCGTTACCCCCCAAAAAATGTAAGTTCCTTGAGAACAAGGACTCTCTTTCATCCTTATCTTTATCCCCAATTAGCCAACACAATTTTCTGTATTTAGTAGGTACTTAATAAATGCTTATAGAATTGAATAATAAGCAATACATTATAAGCAAGGTATTGTATCAGCTGCTAGGGATACAAAAAGAAAAATTAAATAGGCCTTGCTCTCAAGGAATTCAGATTCCATAACTGAAAGCAGCCTGGGCATCTAAAAGTATATTTGAAACAAATACAAGATAATTTGTGTGTACTAGTACTTAGAGCAATTAGGAAAAGTTTCATCTCCAGTTAGTTGATATAGTAAATAGTGCATCATGAAAACCCTAGTTTTAATCCTGCCTCAGACACTTACTAGCTGAGTTACCCATGGCAAAGGATACCTTTTCCTCATTTGCTTCAGATTGCCTCAGTTGTCTTATCTTTAAAATAACGGATTTGAACTCTATGGTTTTGGGGGTTCTTCCAGCTCCATAACTATATGATTCTGTATTCTTAGAAGGAATGATTTGTATTGAGCTTTGAAGTAAACTAGGGATTTCTCAAGGTGGAGGGGCAAATGGGCTATATTACAGATGTGAGACAGTCCGCTCAAAGGCAGTGTTTTACCTTACAAAATCTGATATTGGTCCACTTCTTCTACATGCATGGAAAAAATGGAGCCAAACAAGACAGACCTTTATAGTATCTAATAAGCATGGAAAACTTGCAGCCTCCAGACCAAATGTGACCTTCTAGGTCCTTGGGTACAGTCTTCTGATTGAGTCCAAGTTTTATAGACCAAATCCTTTTATTAAGGGAATTTGTTCTGTCAAGTTTGTATTCAGTCAAAGGGATACACTTGACCTATGAGGTCACATGTGGCCTTGAGGCTATAGGTACCCCCCTTGATATTAGTACAATCATTCACAATCCTTGTGTTCTCGGTGAAGGATAATTATGGAATACTAAAAGAGATTCCATTTTGGTTATTGAGGCTGTTAGGACTCAATCTGAGGACATCACAAGGAAACTTAATACAGGTTCCTTACAATGGAGGGATTTCATTTTTGGATTGTTACCCTTGCTGAGTGTAGTTAGTAGAACAACTGAGAAAGTGGAGGCCAATCTAGGTTCTTATAGCCTCCTTGTTGTGCCCATCTGTTGTGGTAACAATTTGAGAAGCTTCAGGTAACCCTGTTACAATAACTTAGCATCAGCTGAGACTATTGTAAGCAAAGAAGTTGTGGTACAGACCAAGGGCTCTTTGAGTTAACATTGTTCCCAAATAGATCAGAGACTCAGTTGAGAGCCTTTGGGGCAAGAAAAATATAAAAATAGTTTTTAGAACCTTGATGAGTAGCTACTGAGAACCCAGATGACCTCCTTGAAAAGTGCTATCTCCTTGCCAATAGCTTTTATTTCCTTTTATCTTGGGAACCATAACTTGAACACCAACCGTAGCCATCATTTTAGTACTTATCACTTTAGTACACATTAGAGTACTTTGCCATACAGTCTACAAATGACTCTTACTTGAAATTAGAAAATCTGAGAAAAAAATATTTTCTTCTACCCTTGCCTCAGATCTAGACATTACAACAAATCTATGAACACTTGCTATTAATCAATTCTATTTTACCAAATTGCATTTCAAAGACTCATCCAGATAGTAGTATTTATCCTTAAACACTGAGGCTTAGGAAATGTATATAAATCATAATAGGCACATGTCAGGCACCATGCACTTGATTTTGATTTTAGGGTTTGCCACTCCCTAGTGATTTGACCCTGGGGAAGTCACTTCAACTACCTAAGTTTCAGTTTCCTTATCAATAAAACACGTAAAATAATCAACTCTATAAAACTCTAGCTAGTAAATGCCCTGATGTTTCACATGAAGAAGCTGAGACACAGAGAGGTAAAGTGATAAATCCAAATTCATATGGATAGTGGATGCCAGGGTCAGGATCAGAACCCAGGTCCTCTGATTCTAGCCTTACTACTCTTTCTATTACAATTTGTCAAATCTCTCTTTTACTTTCAATGTGGGCTTTGTCAGGATATTAGGAGACACTCTGTTTTCCAGAGCTAAGACCCAATAAGCAAACTATGCCCTAAACTTGGCATAACAACAGTCCTTTGCATTCACCCTCTGGAAAAAATCAAATAATTATTATTTTGTTTTGACCAGAACCAGGTGTTACCTGATTCTAAACACTAGACAAGTACCCATGTTCTGGTCATGAAGCTGTGCTACGAATCAAACTTGTCTCATTGTTACTTTACCATTCATTGTCAGAGCTACAGTTCACTGAATAGCCATAGGTATAAGTATTGAGATCTCCTCACACTGCCTGGGGTCCCACCACTAGGGGCAGGGCCCTGGCACATGTGTCCTTGCTTTCAAGCCATTTCCTTCACTTTGAAATTAAAGTTCTGTTTCATTCCTGATTCTCCTGTCTCTAGCCAGCTCTGTTTAGCTCCGGCCACCCATAGGTTAGAGGTCTGTTTGGTCTGGCTGACAGCTTGTATAGGTCTACTGCAGGAGTAAAATAAATAAAAGCTATAAATGTCCCTTGCAATTATCAAGCTGTATGCAATATGGAAACTCTTATAATTGGAATTATTTGAGGTGAAGTATTTCATTGTAGTGGCCTACCTTCCTTGTCTTTGGCAAAGCAATTCAATTCTTTTTCCTTAATTCAGACATAACTCTGGAGGGACATGACCTGTGCCTCATTCTTCATGAAACCAATTAGAGAACTTAACCCAATAATCCAATAAACATTTATTATATGTTTAAATACTAGGATATGCCAGGCATTGTGCTAAGCATTGGAAAAACAATGAATAATAAAGCTTAATGTGGTAAACCCTTTTTCTTGTTGAGCAGCTTCCAATTTTACTAAATTTTCATCTCTACCTTTCTTTTCTATATACTAATGATTGCTGTAAATCTAGTTCAGGCCACAGAGCCAAAACAGTAATGAAGTAAGGTATTTATGTTACTGTCTGGGAATAATAGGAGCATGTCAGGATGATAATAATAGAGAACTTCAGTGCCAGTGCTGGCTGAGATGAGGGAGATGATGGAGGGACATTGATTCTTGCCTTTACAAAAGCCAGACATGCAAAGCCAGACATGCGTAAGAGAAGTAGTTTTCTTATCCTCATCACCAGTTAATTTCCCCAAGTTGTCACTAATTACAAATCATTGTTTGCATAATGGTGGAATGAATACAGTTATCTTCTTTATTTTATTATATCTTAATTAAATATTTTGCTATTTGTCCTGTGGTTCCTGGAATGAAGAACACATCAGAAGACACAAATTATGAAGACTATTTCTCGTCACTGGAGATATAAATGTAAGCTTCTGCTGCCCAAATCTGAGGCCTCTATTTACTACCAAGGGCAGCATAGGATGTTTTATGTAATCAGTTATGGAAATCATTGGATTCATTGGATATATCCTTGGATCATCCCTGCACTTTTGCAACAAACTTTTTGTCTTGAAACTGTGACCTGGGACCCGGTAATGGGACTGACAACTGGCACTCATTCCTCCTCCCTGTGGTTATACAGAGGTACCCTGGGATCTCTTTCTGTCCTTCTCTGGTATCCAGTTCCCTTACTTTCTCTGGGCGCTACGATGCTCCCTGCCCTTGTGTTTGCGGCTGCTATCCTGGTGCCACTCACATTGCTGCCATGATGTGCTCCTGACCAGGCTCCCCCATCCCCAGTGTCCATAGAACTCTCTATCTTTCTAAGAATTTTTATTGGTTTTCCCCATCAAAATTTCCCCAAGTCTAGTGTACTTTCTATTGTTATGAAGGAAATTGTAGAGGAGTTAAGGCAAAAATGTTACTTCTCACTTTGCCATCTTAACACCATTCACTCTGAAATTCCCTTTGTTGATCACAATCTCTTGTCAATCCACTTGTCTCTTTGCCTCACAATCCCAAATCCTGTTCCTTATCTTCACCATGACTTCCAATTCCTTAGTTCTTTCCCTGGCCATTTCCACTTCATTAATTGTACTTTCTTCTCTTCCCCATCTTGACCCAGTGGAAACCAGGTCAACTCTATAAGGTTCTCTTCTCTTAAATCCCTCATTCCCCAATCCCATTTAAGCTATTTCCCTGACAAGCCTTAGCCCTGGATCACTTCCACTATCCCCTGTGTTCACTCTTACTCACATAATGTTAAATAAAGGTGTGGCAAAACCATGCTGAGTAGATGTATTGCAAATTTATGTAATATAATCTGAACTGAGTCCTCACTGTATCAAGGCAATCTTTTTACAATCCCATAATCAACTCACTATCCCACTCACTGCAAAGACTTTTCCAAGCCTTTTCATCCCTTCTTGGGTCTCCCACAACTTTCCTCTCCTTCCCTCAGTTGAAAAGCATCGTATTTCTCTGGGGGAAAAATGAAACCATTCCCTGAGAGTTGCTTCTTCTCCTCCTTCCACTTATCTCACATCATTCAAATGCCTTCTGTCCCTATTTATGCCTTCACCTCTATCTTAGATAAAGAAGTGTCCTTTCTCCTTGTTAAAAGAAGATAATTCTTTTACATGCACAAGTGACTGTGTTTCATTCCACCTTGCCAAAAAATTGTCCTCTCAATCTTCCTCTCTCTCTCCCTCCCTCTCTCTCTCTCTTTTTCTCTCTCTGTCTCTTTCTCTCTGTCTCTTTCTCTCTCTCTGTCTCTCTCTCTCTGTCTCTCTCTCTCTGTCTCTCCCTCTCTCCCTTTCTCTCTATCTCTTTCTCTCTCTGTCTCTCTCTGTCTCTGTCTCTCTCTCTCTGTCTCTTTCTCTCTGTCTCTGTCTCTCTCTCTCTGTCTCTTTCTCTCTGTCTCTGTCTCTCTCTCTGTCTCTCTCTCTGTCTCTGTCTCTCTCTCTGTCTCTCTCTCTCTCTCTCATTCTCCCCCCCTCCATCTCTGAATCCTGGCTACCTCCTTAATGCCTACAAACATGCCCATGTCTCCCTCATCCTCAAAAAACTCTCATTTAATCGATCCATCCTCACTAGCTATTGTCTTTTATTTCTCCTCTCTTGAAGTTAAACTCCTTAAGAAGGAAATCTACAATTAGTTCCTTCTATCGTTTTCCTGGTGTCCTAGTGTAATGGTAATTTAAATTGGAAGATCTTTCCCATCCATTAATAGGCCCATGTGACCTGCTTGGTCAAGTGGAAGCCTAAGTCACATGTGGTGGGAGGAGCTTGCTGAACAGGTGAAACAGGAACAGTAAAGAACTAAAAGGAAGTTGGTGAGAATGGTTAGGGGCTGAGGAGAGAGGACAAGTTTCAGGAATGTTTGTTTGTTTATGGGAAGACCCCTGCAGGGGTAAAGGAAGGAAAGAGGGGAGAGGCTTGGGAATTACTTTGTCCCCTGCAGTGCTAATGTGTTTTAACTTCTTGATTACTATGACAGATTTGACTTTCTGGTGTTGGGATTTGACTTTCTAGTATCTGAATAAATGTTTTTTCTTCTGTCTTCCATATGAAAAGTCCATTATACTTTGCAATTCAGAACTATACCAGCATATTCATAGTCACCCTCAATGCTGAAAATATTGCCTTGGTGATACACCTAAAGATCTCTTTCCTGAGCCCCATTTTCTTCTACCTTTTGATTATTTCACTTGGTGATCTCATCAGCTCACATGTATTCAACCTCTGCTGATTATTCTTAAATCTATTTATTCAACCCTAACTTTTCTACTAACTTCTAACCTCATCTCCAACAGCCTATTGGACATCTTGAACTGATTGTCCTACAGACACCTTAAACTCAACATATCCTAAAATTGATCTTTCCGACCAAACCCTCCTTTTTCTCTAACTTCTCCATTACTATCAAAGGTACTAGCATCTTCTTAGATACCCAGGCTTGCAACCTAAGTGTTAACCTCAACTAATCATTTTGTTTCTCACCTCATATCCAATCTGTTGCCAAGTCCTATCAATTTTACCTTCATAATGTCTACATATGTATATTCCCTCTTGTATCCTCTGCCTCTGCTTCCACCATGATACAAGCCTTCATCACCTCACATTTACAATGGCCTACTGGTTCATCTTCCTGTATCTTCTCTCCCCATCTAGTCCATTCTCTACTCAGTTATCAAAGTGATCTTCCTAAAACCTGTGTTTGTCTTCTAGATATAATTTTATTTTCTATATTTATCTTGTTTATCTGTAAATTTCTAAAGTTCACACCTGGTGCAAAGTAGGTATTATATAAATACTAATTACCATTATGATCAATCTTATTTGAACATTTGTTGTTATGCATTTGTTTCAGTCATATCCAACTTTTCATGACTTTATTTGAGGTTTACTGGAGTGGTTTGCCATTTCCTTCTTCAGCTCATTTTACAGAAGAGGGAATTGAGGCAAATAGGGTTAAAGTGACTTGCCCAGAGTAAGTGACTTGTCCACTTAGTAAGTGCCTAAATCCAAATCTGAACTCAGGCCTGGCCTGTTATGTACTATGCCACCTCACTGTTCCTGTTTGAACATAGCTGTCTGGCTATTGTCTCCCACATTAGCCTGTGACCTCCTTAAAAACAAGGACCTTTTCTGGGGGAGGCGGGGAGGACTTATTAAAATAAATTTTTATTGTCTGATTTTATGTTAAAAAAATCTTTTTCCTATTTCTTCTTTAAAAAAAAAACTATTCATCCTTCAGGATCTAGCACAAATGTCAACTCCACTTAGGTTTATCTCTGATGAATGTGAATCTTGCCAGGTGCATACCTTCTCCTCCCTCTTGTTTTCTGAGGATCAAGATATCTGATGTATGCAAGTTCCTTTCATTTTAGGCCTTCTAATATTTCTCCACACTGTAGGTACTTGAAAAAAGTTTAAATTGAATTAAACTCAATTGTACTTGAAGATGTTATGGTTGTAAAGTCATTAAAATAGTCTGAGTAGTCACTATAAGAGATGCATCCTTTGAGAACTTTAGGACTTTTCCAGAGAGTATCAAATCTAAGTGTGTGGCAATGGTGACTGAGGACTTGTTGGCAGAGTAGTGTCATTTGCTTAAATCTTTCCTCCACTTGTTGAGAATTGAAGTGGTCTTTTCTGGGACAGATCCTTCACACTGGAGGGATGAAGGATAAAAAGAAGTAGTTTTTTGCCTATTTTGCCTTTTTTTCAGTGTGTTTCAGATTTAAAGGAGCTTTAAAGAAGCTTCACTTTGGCATAATACATACTTTGCTAGTTACCTTATAGAAACCTACTTCAAATGAATCTGCCCTCTCTGGTTGCATGGGGAGGGCAAATTAAAGCCCAGTTAAGCAACAATTAGACCAGCCTTGAATTTTGGCAACATACTGAATGCAACTTCATGAGTATATATAGGACACATAAAGAATTAGTCATAAGGTATATTATAATCCCCTTCTTCCTTAAATTGTGTTGCAAAAGCAAGAATGCTTTGAGTTACTTTTACTATAAAAAGTTATATATGTGTATGGGATGAGAAACCCTACAAGATCTATGTGTTGTAAAGCCCCAAAGAACAAAACATGAGTAGGTTCAGTCTGGTCTATCCAACTGAGATGCTGAGAAAACCCAAAAGGAAGATCAGTAGCAAGGAAACAGAGATACCACTTTATATTCTCATCAGAAAATAGAGGGACAGAAATCCAGCTACTTGATATGCTAACTCTGTCTATGCTCTAGTGTGACAGCAAGCAAGTAGGATCTTTTGCTGTTTTTGTTTTAGCATTAAGTACCTCTGATTGAATAATGTGATTGAGAAGGATGTTCCCCACCCCATTAATGGACCTGGTTAATGTTTTTGTTAATGAGACACTGGTCCTCAAGGGTTGGGATGCCCTCTGGCTCTAAAAACAGTATAAATACTCTGAGGATGAGGTTTCACTTTGGGGCTTAGTTTTTGGAAGAAGCTTTGTGTGCTAGATGAGACTCTGGGAAGCCACTAAGCAGCACCTCCCAGCTTTGAAAACCCAGATGTGAGTGCTTCCCTCTCTGGCAACTATGGTCAGACAGTTGGATCTGTCTATTGATTTGTGATATATATATATATATATATTCTTTGTATATTTCTTTGTAAATTTGTAAATTTTTTTGTATATACAGGGTGTCCCAAAAGTCTTAATGTTTTCTTAAACCTTCAATAGCACTACTTTACTAGGTCTACATCTTAAATATATATATATATTGCTTATCTCAGACAATTTGGAAACATTGTCTGTTGAGTTCCTGAACTAAGTGAATGATATGTGTGATTGATTAAAAGAGATTGTTAACCCCTCAAAAGTTGGTTTCCTTTTGTAAATGCAGCTCTAAAAATCTGTGATAGCAGGCCCCCCTTGTGTAAGTCAGGGTGCTTACTGTTACACCTACCTAACCTTTGAGTAAAACAAATTTAATAGTGGCCTTCTGGGGACAATCTGAATCAGTCACTATCCCTAGCTAACATCTGGCGTATCTCTGTGTTACACTAAGATAATTAGAATAGATTCTTAATTATCCATATGTCTTCTTAAATAAAAGTCTTCTTCCAATAATATGGAATTCTTCAATGACTAAGCACTTTAACAAAGACGATTACCAATTTATTCTAAATCAATTCTTTGGGTGTTGTTTCTCCTAAATTTTAGAGTTATGATTTTAGGATCCTTGCTTCTTAAAGACAAGTGCTATTTAGTTTTAGGGTTATTTTTTTGTCTTTTTACTCCCAGAGCCTATCACACTGCTTTGCACATAGTGGGCACATCCATGCCTTTACAATTAAACTGAATTGAAACATAATATTTAGAGGTGAAAATCACTATATCACTCATCTACCAAAACTTTCGTTTTATAAGTGTTGAACTGACATAATTAGAAGTGAAAAGATTTGCCCAAGGTCATACAAGTAAGAAGTAGAACTAGAATTTGAATCTAGGTTTTCTTCTTACTTCAGATCCAGTGTTCTTTGGGGGAGAAAAACCACAGAATTATGTCAATTTCCAAAGTAATTAGATAACGATATTCTAATTTGATTCTATTTGTCCCTTAATGTTTCTATATCCTCTTCATGGGAAAGGAATAGTTCCAAAGCACCTCTACAATATTATGAAGTCACTGTACTTTTATTTTTTAATACAAATCTACAGAGAGCATAATAGAATAAATGAATCAACATAACAAATGAGTGTTGAGAGATTTTGTTTCTTTTTTCAGTACATTTTTTAATCACAAGGCACAACCATATACACAAAGCATAATTTATCACCATTTTAGAATACAAGTGTGTACATAATATATACATATATTTCTATCAGAGTTTAGAAAAGAAACAAGAAAATACTTTTGTTTTGGAGACTAGAAGAATTAATTAGGGAAAAAAACCTTTCTTTTTTTAAATATTGTTTTCAAGTTTCTGCTTAAATCAAACAATTCTCATGAAAGGACCATACAGCCCAGTCACAGTTCTCTCCTTGAGGAAGTGCTAATAGAAATCCAGCCAAGTGTATTCTTTTTATTCCAATTTTATATCCTGTCATGCTACATTATATATACTAAATAAAACTGTAAAGGGGCCAAGAATGAGGGTCAAGTTTTGTTCAGAGATATCACCCCAGATAGTACTTGATTCTTAGGAATTAAACAATTGTCCTTTGAAATTTTCTGAAGTTACTTTGTAGGTATTACTATAAATTAATAGACTAGAAGGCTATGGATTATACCTATGATTTCATTAGGATAGGAAATTCCCAGGTGAAGAAATTTCCTTTGTCAATTTAGGTTGACACCTTGTCTGTAATGTATAAGGGTTGTCTAGAACACTGAGAAGATGTCTTTTGCTCAGTCACATGGATAGAATGCATCAGAAGTAGGCCTTGAGACTAGATTTTCCAGTAACCCATTATGCCATCGTTGCCTCTCAATCTCAATAATTACAATTTTTTAAAACACTATTTATGAAGGGCTGTTCTTGAGAGGGTCATAATAATGATCTTGGACACATAAGAAGCCTTCTATTCATTCTTCTATCCATCCTCCTATCTATACTGATTGATTTATCTCACTGTACCTCTCTCCAAATCCTAATCCTCTGCAACAAACCCATGTGATAGAACTGATGACTGGGAAAACTATGAAAGTGGAGAAATTGAAATTGAAAAAAAATGGGGGAGCAGTCCCTAATGTTGGACAATCTAGTTCTGACCTCAGAGAGATACTCATGCATTTTGTTATGCTTTCTTGTTGAGATTAGAGGGGTAGAGCATCAAAATATTACATGAAGAGGATTAATAGAGGAGGACCCTTGGTGATACCATTATCAGAGAGTATGCACTTAGCACAACTATCAAAAAATATTTCTGGGAGAAGAGCATAAAAATCCAGGCTATGTTTTTTACAAAGACGTTTTCATGCTTGCATCCTTCTTTTATGATTATTTCCCTAAACTTTGCATCTTTTTATGTATTTTCTTACTTCCTACTGTCATTCTTACTGCATAAATCCCCTAAAAGTCTGGGGAAAAATATTAGCAGCAATAGCAAAGGGGCATCCATAGCCCTAATCAGTGTCATAAGATTTCTCTGAGCATCCCTGGCACAAGGGAAGGGCAGATGCCCTACATTCACATATGAGGTTCACATAACTCCAGCGCCAATCAAAGCATTAGCATGAGGACGCTTCTCCATGCACTTCATAGAATCTCATCCCATGCTTGTTATTCATGTTTTTATTTACTCCCCAGGGTAAAAACAGCAATGGTGAGCCTAGAGTATGAAGAGATGAGTACAATGCTCCAGGAAATAAATGATATTATTTTGATTTTCATAAATATTATGTATAATATGCTTAAGAAAGGAACATACCTCTTTACCACTCCCTTAGTGTTAGCTCCTCAAGCCACTATGTATATACATATATGTATATGTGTTTGTGTGTGTATACACATATCCATCTAGTTCTACGACTGAGGTATTTAAGTATATCACACTATGATCAATAAATATTAAAATTGGCTATATATATCTGGCTATAAAAACACATATACGCTTAAATATTTCAATGAAATTTGATATAAAAATTCCTTAATTTTCAGTTAGAAATATATCCAGCCACACAGTCCAAAGAATTTAGGAACACTGTGTTAGGTACTATGGAGATCTAAGATATAGACAAGTTGATATAGTTGAGGTTAACCTTGAAAATATTTGTTTAACTCCTTAAATGCAAAGTTTTAAATTCAACAGAACAGACACAAGACTATCAGAGAAAGAAGGAATATTCCCATAAGAATTAAAATACCTTAGAGTTTCACAGATGTGTATATGTCCATGTCCCTTTAAACCCTAGTTAGGGCTCATCTTGTACCCACCTGGAAAATAAAAAGCCTTAGTCCCAAATTTTCTTCTTGGCCCAGTTATTTGTCAAAGAAATGAACAAAGGAGAGGAAAGTACCCTAGCTTTTTGAGATGAAAGAATGGACAAATGAGGTATAACTCCCATTATACCTAAACTATTTTGAAATTTTCCTCGCTTTAGAGCTTTGAGTCCAAACGGCAAGATCACAATGCATGAATTGCTAAGGCTCTACTTCAATTACTTCTTTAAGTGGTGTCTAATTCAAGCTAAGGCACAATAAAACAAAACCATGTCATGTCCACACTATGCCCAGGAATGACATTTCATTGACTGTCTCACCTCAAGAAGAGCGAAGCTGAGCTCTATCTGTAGAGAATTGCTGGTCTATACTCATGATGGGATCAATCCAGGTACTTTATAGGGCTGAACCCTGAGGATGAGTTAAGCTTTTCAGGAAGCTATAAAAATTAACTCTTTGGGAATAAGCGGGTATACTGTGCTCTAGCTATCTGAAAGAGATTATACTACTTCCAAAAGTCCCATGATTAATTTCCAGGAAACACCTTAATGACTGAAGCAATGTTTCAACTGGTCTAATGATTACAAGTAATGTCATCACTCCAAATGAATGAATTAGCTGCTTGGCTTATTTTCAAATTAGACACACATGTCAAGAAGAGCTAGTGATGGGCCAGCCCATTCTCTATCTACATATGCAAAATATTTCAAGACGAAGATCTGGTATATTTTAATTAACAAAACTTTCTGACTACAGTTCTTTTCTTGTAGATGAATGATCAAGTGAAGATTTTCATAACAGTTTCCATGGTATGATTTAATATCTAATCATTCCTCAGCTTAAATACCAGAAAATCATAGCTAAAAGCAGTAAGCATCACCTGTAGGTACCAAATACACTAAAATATGTTAGAAACTATATTCCTGGCATCCTAAGAATTTATTTTTTACAATATTAAAAGACTTTCAAGATACATAGAAACAATGCACATTTTAGATATAAAGTCAGACCATGCTTAAGCTGAAATTTTTGCCACACAAGCAAAGGAAATGTTTATACATGAAGAGTAAAGAGAAATAGCGTAAGCGACTTCACAGTGGCCATCATTTTTGAAGCTACCACTGTGCAAGAATCTGGACTTACAATATTCACTTTCATTCTGAAGCAAATGCTTTTTCTTTTTTTAAAAAAAAAACACACTATAGGAACAATATCTCTGCATATAAGGCCATAGCAAATAGGAGGGAGCATAGTCTAAGCCTCAGAATACAGAAATCTGACTTCCTTTTCCCTAGGAACAAGAGCAGATAGTCTGACCTCCTGGTACCTTCCTACTTACTTAGACTTTTATTTTTGTCCTTAAACCCTGTCTTAAACTTTGGTGAGAACTGAGCTTGACTGCCATAGCAGCTTGCCCTTGCCATGACTCCAGAACATAAGAACTTCTAAAAGTCTTTCCAAAAATAAAATTCTGTTTCCAGACTCAGACTGCTGTGGTAATCTGAGTTAGTCCTAGATCATTGAATTCCTCTCTTCCTGGAGAACTATAGGACGACATTTCCACGACTAGTCATACGGGTTTATTTATCCCATCCACCTCTCTCATGTAGGGAGTGTCCTGAACTGTGTTTTGGACTCTAGTAGTACTCTGTCGCTCCATCCTGGCCTTAAATGGGAAACAAAAGTCCCTAAAACACCTCTTGAAGTTTTCATCCAAGAAAGCATATAGAATGGGGTTTAAGCTGCTATTGGTGTACCCTAAAGCAATGCAGAAATAATAGCTAGAAAGCACTGCAGTGCTATGGGAGGTGCTCCCCAGGGCCTCAACAAGTACAAATATGTGAATGGGGGTCCAACAGATGATAAAGACTGCCACCACCACCAGCACAAGTCTGGTGATTCGGCGGAGGTTGCGATCTTTCTCTCGAGAGCCTGAAAGTAACCTCACACTCTTTAAGCGTAAAATCATCAAAGTGTAGCAAACAATGATGATGAGAACTGGAATCACAAATGCAAAAACAAAGACACAGATTTTCATGAAGAGATCCCACCAGGAATAATCAACATCTGGGAACTGCAAAGAACATTCGATGGCATCTATATCTGGAAGAAATAACAGAAAAAATAAGAAGAAGGTTAGAACATCCCATAAATTATTAGAGATACACTGTTGTGATTATTTAAAAAGTACCCAGTAGCCTCTCTATTTGCATAAATGAATTATGCTAAGATATTATTGCACAAAGTAGGCCAAGGAAGTACAAATAAAAGCTGCACCCTATGGAGGCAATTCCCTTCAGCATAGACCAAGAGTACCAAAGAGCCAATTATACACAGGTCACGTAATGTACTTTAGTTATAATGTAAATCAATATATAAGATTAATAAGCCTTGTTCATTTCCTCAGAATATACAAAATTTCTAATTACAAAAATGATTTTTCTTTGCTAATTTTCATATGGAACTGAAGTGATATTTTTCTAATGGATAATTGCCTTTTTTAAGTTCTTTTAAGGTATTTTTTTATTTTTAAACCACTGACAATATAAGATAACATCCACTTGTGTTATATAATAGAACTTTGAACCCTGCCATGCAGCTTTGCAAAGATTCCCAAATGTGATAGAAACTGATTGGCCTCCAAGAAATCAGTAATGAAATAAATATGAAAGTAACCTATGACTCAAAGTGCACTTATAGGATAATCTCCTTATTGGTGAAGATAAATGTTCTTCATCTGAATGAGGAGAGAAGTGGGTGAGAACTTGAAGGAGAAGAAAGATCCTGGTTTTCTGGCGCCCTGCTTTGAGAGAGAAGACATTCAATTCTAGCTTCTCTTCAGGAAGAGGCCCCTGAAGGGGAAAAAAGGACTCCCAAAAGAAGCTAACTTTTAATCTATGACTTAACATTTTTATTAGATAATTTTCAGTAATTAGGATCCCATATGATATATTTGGGCTGTTGCCTAAAATGCAAACAAAATAATTTTGACTTAACTAAAAATTTAGGGAATTATCTGAATAACAGTGGCAAAATTTTATTTTTACTTTTTTTACTACAGTATGTAAAAAGAAAGCTGTAATGAATTTTCTTCTTTTAGTCTAGGAAACTGCTTCCATTTCCCTGTTTCGTTTTGGTCAAATAGATTTGGTTCAATATTGGAAGCAGAAACCTAGTCCTACCCTTATTAAGATTACACTCAGAAGGTGTTTGCTTATCTCTTGTCTTTCTCAGCCCTATCTGCTTACTCCTCTTCCTTTGGTGTATGAGAAAACAGTTCTTTACAGTTTCAAAACAAAATCTTACTAATGGATAAAGGAATCATGAACAATAATGCCATGGAATGATTTTTTTTCTCTTCTGACATAAGAAAATTTTATTGCTTAAAAAGCATAAAAACATTTCCTAAAAACATCAAAATATCTTCCACAACAAATAACTCACAAAAAGTCAAGCATACTATGTTCAGAATGATATTAGTCATCCCATAAACTACAAAGCATGGTATTATTGTGAATACAAAATACTAATAAGGATAAATATTTTGGAAGCAATCCCTTTTGCTGACTCAGAAACAAGTCAAAAAGTAGTAGATGAAAAGCAAATAGAGTAAATGGTCATTTTTAGCCTCTAAAGAGATTTGGCACAGTGAATAGAATGCCAGAACTGGAGCATGGAAGACTCATCTTCCTGAGTTCAAACCCAGCTTCAGACATTTACTAAATGGATGACCAAATGCAAGTCACTTAACTCTGCCTTTCCTCATCTAAAAAATTAGCTCCAAAAAACCCCTCCAATATCTTTGCCAAGAAAACCCCTAAATGACATAACAGAGTCAGACATAACTGAATAACAACAAATATACTTTAACGTAAATAATTGCTTTTTCCCCTCTTAAATAGAAGAAATTATTATTGTGAACAAGATCAATTTGCCTGATTGTGTAAAAATGATTTCTAACACATATGAATGAAAAGTTAATATAATTAAATGAAAAAAGCAGTTTGGAAAAACATTTATAGCAAACATGACAAACACAAATATCCATAAAACCATTAAAATTTACAAGGGTAATTAGTCCATAATATATAAATGGTCAAAGGAAATGAAGAGTTTTTTTTTTTCAAAAGAGGGAAGGCAAACTTTTCATAACCACTTGAAAAACTTTAATATCTCTATTAATTTCAGAGATACAAATAAGAATATAAACAAAAAAGCTTCCATGTAAGTAAGGTTCTAGAGAGACAGGTAGACTCACAGTTTGTTGGTAGGATTGCAACTCTTTAGAGGAAAGACTTTGACTCAATAATTCCTCAGCTAGAAATATACAGTGAAAGTGTAATCAGAGACAATAACAAAAAATAACTGATTTCTCAAAGATTTTCATAGTGCTATTAATTGTATTTAGAATAATAATAATAATATTAATAAAAGAACTGGTAACAACCTAAATTTCCAACAATGGAAGAGTGATTAAATAAAATTTTAGTTCACTAATATAATAGAAAACCATAAACCAACTAATACAGACAAGCATGAGGAAAATGAAGAAATATGGAAATAATTTTTATTAAATAATTCAAGGCAAAAAAATCAAACTAGAACAAACATACACATTAATTTTTAACCATATAATAGGAAAAATGATGAATACAAAAATTATCCTGTTGGAAACTGGTGAAGTAACCAAAAAGTTATGATATTTTATACATTAAATTAATCTTTTAGATGTAAATAGGTAAAAGAATTTAATTAGTTATATTGAAGTGTCATATTAAATTATGAATCATGTATCAAATAATTTGAAAAGGAAGATAAAACTAAGACCATTACTATGAAAATTAAAGTTAAAATATGCATTTGTCTGAATATTTAAACATACATATTTTAGCCAGATATTGTCTACATTTTAGTTTTGATCGTCTACACTTTTTCTTAATCTCCAGAAAGAGCTTCAAATCCTTCCTTCATAATCTGTTGCCTTGTCTTACAATTTTAAACTTCATATCTATGAATTTTTTCCTAATTATTTTTTTGTCAAATTTAACTGTTTATTCTGTTCTTAGATTTTTGTTTTAATCTAATCCATCTATGTAAGGAACACACTGTGTGAAAACTCCTAACAACTGCCTTGAATGTTGAGCGATTGAAAGGCTCCTTTAGGGTCACTCATTAAATTAAGTTTTCTTGTCTCCAAGGCCAGTCGTCTACTTATTACACCAAGATGCCTCTGTTCTTTGTTACTATACAGATAATATGTCAGTTCTATAACCGTCCTTCTCAGATTCATCATTGTTGGCACTCCCTCCACCAATTTTCTTCAGTAGTCAATCAATTATCTTTCTTTCTTTCTTGGCAATTAGGGTTAAGTGATTTGCTCAGTCACACAGCTAATAAGTGTCTGAGGCCAGATTTGATTTCAGGTCTTCCTAATTTCAGGGCCAGTTGCCCTATCCACTGTGCCACCTAGTTGTCCTTTGGCTGAACACAGCAGCCAAAGTGGTATTCCTAAAGCATGAGTCTAACTATATCACTCCCCACTTAAAGGAGCTCCCTTTTTCTAGGACAGGTTCACAAGTTATTTTGTGTCATGAAGCTCTTTGAAAGTCTGATTGATATTATTTAGGGACACCTCAAAATATTTTTAAATGGATAAATGCATAGCATTACAAAGGAAATCAATTATGATGAAATACAGATAGCAAATTTTTTATTTAGATTCACAAACCCCAGATTAAGAACCCCTAGTCTTGGATAAACACAAAGTCCTCTATTTGGCAATTAAAGCCCTTCAGAACTGACTCCAGCCTACCTTTATAGGTTGAAGTAAATCTCCCCCACATACAACAGGCTGGCCCCCATGCTTGAAATACTCTTCCTGCTTACCCTCACTTCTTGGAACCCCTAGTGTTCAGCTCAAATGTCTCCTCTTTGAAAAGATCCTTTCTGAAACCCCCAGTTGCTAGTGTTCTCCCTGAAATCATTTTCTATCTGTTTTGTATATCTCCTATATTTATTTATCTGTAAACTTTTTTTTGTCCAACTGCAGCCCCTTAAAGGAAAAGGCTACCTCACTTTTGTATTTCTACATCTCATGCCTATAGGGGTCTGGGAAAGGGACTGAACCTAGGATTTCACTGATTTAGGGAACTCCCTCTACCAGTGCATATTACTACCTTCTCTGTAACTTTAGAACAAAGTTGTCTAGAACACCAAGAGTTTAAGTGATTTACCCAGGGCGACTCAGTCAATGTGTGTCAGAAATAGTACTTGAATCCAAGACTTTCTGGTTCCTAGGCTAGTTCTCTACCCACTATACCAAGATGCCTCTAACCTCCTAGCTAGGTAATAAATGCTTTTTGAATGACTAAACCTCTCCCATGCCTCAGGAGATTATTGAGTTTCTGAAACCAAGAAAACTAACTACTTGTTGTCCACTATTTATTAATGATCTCTTCCAAACCTGTCTAGTTCAATACTCAGGCTCAGGAGAAGAATGTGAGGTTGGTGACCATGCAAAGCCCTTCCTCACTCAGATCAAAGTCAATTGCAAGTCATGTCATCATCTTGATGTCATGGTCCTCTTCAAGAACAAACAAGACATAACAACAAGGTCAATACTCAGATAGCAGACACATAAGTTCATCACAAAGCCCTCACCTGAAGATAGACCAACTGAGCAGTTGAACTGAATTCAAGACCTGCTATCATAACCTTTGGTATAATCGTATCCAGAAGTCACAGTTGTAAGATTCAAGTGCAAGTATACTTATCTTTGTAATAATAATTTTTTTTGTCCAATATCTGACTCTTTGGGACCCCATTTAGGGTTTTCTTGGCAAAGATATTGGAATTGTTTGTCATTTCCTTCTCCAACTTATTTTACAGATGAAGAACTAAGACAAACAGGGTTAAGTGACTTGCCCAGGGTCATACGGTTAATAAGTGTCTGAAGCCAGATTTGAATTTAAGTCTTCTTGACTCCAAGCCCAGTGCCCCATCCACTGCACCACCTAGCTGACAGTCATAGTAACAAAAGGTACTTTAAAAAGTTTAATAGTTGAAAGCCTATGAGTTCTGGAAATACATAAATTTAAATATGTAATAATAACTTGTTATAATGCCTTATGATTTTTGAAGCCCTTTCCTAACAACATCCTGAAGAAGTAAGTACAGCAAGTAACTTATTATCCCCACAATTTTGCAGAACAAGAACCTGAAGTTCAGAGAATTTAAACCCAGAATCATAGGTTCTCATAGGCCTCTGAGTCTACTGCACATCTAAGCAAACACTCTTTCTATACAACCTCTGACCCATGTGGTCATCTAGCCTTCATTTAAAAACCTGCAGGGAGAGAAAAGCTTCCACCACCCAAAGCAGGTTGTGCCACTTTTGTAAAAACTCTCATTGTTAAGATTTTTTTCCTCCCACCAAGTCTCAATCTGTCTCAGAAATATCCACTAGTTGCTCTTCAACCAAGCTGTATAATCCTTCTTGCATGTGACAGTCCTTGAGGCACCTGAAAGATACCTATGAAGTCTCAAGAGTAATTTATTTTCCAAGCTAGACAGCCACAGCTTCTTGAATCCATTTTCATTTGGCAAGAGGTGCTTTCACCATTGTGGTTGCTCTTCAGCATATCCACAACTTTCTCAAAATGTGTTGTCAAGAATTTAATAGAAAATTGTAATCTGAACATGGGATAATCAAGATAGTGAAATTATTGACTCCAAGACCCTAGAAGTTGTACCTCTAAATGCAATCTGAATGTTCATTACCAGTTTTAGTTTGATGAATTGCCTAGATTCACACACACACAGTAAGCATGAGTCAGTATTCAAATGCAAGTTTTCTGTTTTTCCAGTACTTTTTCTACTTCATCATGCTGCCAATTTCCAAAATACTCAATACATTGTACAAAAACTCTTTTCTTAGAAAATTCTTATAAAATTTTTTATGCCCAATATGCTCTGGACTGCCCTATAAAAGCAATAAATTTTTCTGTGCGGATTTGGTGTCCAGTAAAAGTATATTCTTCTCCTTCTATCACTTAGCCCATTTCTTCACATACTATGGGAAATTTATATTTGTGATTCCTTACCTTGACTCTGACTTTTAATTATGCACAAAGACCTAAGACTTAAAATAGAGTCTTATGAGTTTGTTTCTCTGAGGACATAAGAAACAAATTCTAAATGTGTTTGAGCCTATAATATATCTTCTCTTTAAGAAAGAGTTAGGGCTGAGTGTGGTTGTGCACATCTGTAATGTCTGCTACTGGAATGGCTGAAGCTGACAGACCTTTTAAGCTTGAGATTTCTATCTGAGCTGTAGTGGCTTGAGTTGAGTCTATCAGGTGCTCTCACTAATGTCCAGCATCAACACGTTGAGCTCCCAGGAGCAGGGGGCCAGCAGGCTTTCTAAGGAGGGTCAAACTGGCATGTGCAGAAAGAGAGAATAGATAGGAGATAGAAATGGGAGGGAGGGAGAGAAAGACAGAAAGAGTGAGGGGGGTGGAAGAGCCAGGGGGGAGGGGAGATTATTTGGGTATCTTGAAATAGCTGTCAATTATAACTTTCTGTGGCTATGTCGGAAACTCAGTTCACAGTTTTATAAGAGAAAAACATCATGTGCTTTATTAAATTACTTTTACCATATAAGATATGTTATCATTTCGGGACATGTACCTGAGTCATGACCTTGAAAGTATTTTACAGCCATATGTAGTTAATTATCTGTGCCCACAGGTATTCATGAACTATAACACTTACACAATTGCTGGGGAGAGAAACATCACCTATAATTTTCAAAGTGATTGTTCTGCCAGCTAAAATGAAATTCTATTAAGAGCAGAGTTCTTTTCATAACTGTACCTTTTACCCTAGAGATGCAAAAACCTAGAAATAGAGTGAAAAGAATAATGATCCAGTTTGTCTGGGGACATGAGCTAATGACCTAAACCTGAAAGTTTGTCTATCTCTCACTTCAGGGATTCTATTACTATGACTCTGAATGGACTGGACCCTTACATGCATAAAGTTAAATAAATGGTGCTGCTGAAGAGGTGCTGACTTATTTACTGAGGAGGGAAGGGAAAAGCCCCAATCTGTCTTAGGAGGGATTTAGCATTTGGACTTGTTCCATGGGGCACCATATATTCAGCATGGCCTTTGGGTAGGCAGTCCAAGTAATTTTGGTATGTTTGTCAAACCCATTTCCTTTTTTCTTTTATGTACAGAGCAGAAAATCAGTGTGGACAAGAATGATCCTTCTTAGCCCTAGGGAAAAAAGTGATTTTCTATTTTTCCAGATTTAGGCACTATTTTTCTTCCTATCTTCCATTGTGATTGTTGATTTTTTCTTGCTGGGTCTATTTGGTACTCACCAAATTAATATTCTAAGGATTCACTTTTCTCTTTTTCTCTTCTTGTGACCAAATGGCTTAATGTAAACTGAATTTTTATGTGAATTTTCATGTAAACTGAATAGAATAGTGACTGGTCATGAATTAGTTTAGTGCAAACTGCTTGTCTGAATTACCTGTTCTTTTAAAAAAAATTCTAAACTGATCATTATTGCTTAAAACTTATTTTGTCTCGAGTCTTTTCCATCAATATCTCCTTATATGTAGTATCCAAAGGTATTTGCCTCAAATATTAGCTATATGACCATTAACAAGACACTTAACCTCTGACTCAGTTTCCTCATCTGTAAAAATAGTGATAATAATAGCAACTATTTCTCAGGGTTGCTGTAAGGATAAAATATGAATATTTGTAAAGTGCTTGCAAACCCTAAACGTGTTATCAAAATGCTCTTAGTATTATTACTTTATTCAATTTATATTATATTTGGTTTATAAACAACTTGTCAGATCAAATCTATTGTATGAAATTAAAAGTAAGGCATGTAAATAAGTATAATCACAAATACCCTTTATTCCAGCCAGTGGTATGTTATCCTATATTTTATCTCCTTTATTAAGGCAATATATTGTAGTAAGGAGAATACTAGATTGAGAAAAAAGATTTTTCTGGATTCGAAGTCCATCTCTGTTATGTGATAATGGGTAAAAAAAAAAATCCTTTCTGAGGCTTTTTTTTTTCTCATTTGTAAAATAGGATATTTTTACTTTCCAGGTGTGCAATGAGGGTACAATGATATGATATAGGTAAACTGCCATAACCTTAAATTGCTGTAGAAAAATTTCAGTTACTTTTTCTGGAAAATACTTCATTTCTACCTGCAAATAAGTGTTATTCTGAGGTCTCATTCATTCAGTCAATTAACATTCATTAAAAGTATTTTATGTGCCTGCCAGACTGTTCTAAGTGCTGGGAACACAAAAGCAAAAGACAGCCTCTGTTCCCAAGAAGTTTATAGTCTAATGGCAGAGAAAACTTGCAAACAGCCATGTACAAACAAGCTATATACAGGACAAATTGGAACTAATCATAGTGAAATTAACCCTAGATTTTCAAGAGCTGTATCAGAAGAGAGTAAGGTCTATCAGATCCTACCAAGCAGAAGAGATTTTGAGTCTAAATCAAGTTGGTAACAGAATGGATATCTACCATCAGAGGACATGTCTAGCTAAATTCAAAAGGGTTTGGCAAAAAAAGGATGGTCGCTGGATAATGTTTTGTTATTGCTGTTTGTTTGTTTTTTTATCAGAGAAATTCATGTCAGCAACCAGTTGAACAATTGTACATATGTCCACACTGAGGAATCATGGATATTTTGAAGTAATTAAATAGCTCCAAACTAAATATTTTTGGTTTAATATTAATTAACAGACATAGATTTAAGTAACACTCCAAGGTTTGCAATGTACTTGACATTCCAATTTTACAAATAAGGAAACTGAGGATGAAATACAGTAAGTGACTTGCCCAGGGTCACATAGCTAAGCAGATTTCAAATTCAAGTCTTCCTGACTACAAATGCAGCTCTCTAACTGCTACAACACCTTGTTGTTCCAACTAATAAATGGTACCCCTTACTACAGGTTAGGATGAATAATGAAATAGAAGAAAATCACTGTCTCCCATGCCTGGAATTTTCTCCCTCTATATCACTATATTTTGGTTTCCATCAAATTCCGACTAAAGTTTCACCTTCTAGAAGAAACTTTTCCTGATCCCTCTGAATTCTAGTTTGTTCTCTCACTTGATTGTCTTTGATTATATCCAATACCAGAATTTTCTATTGGTGGGGGAGGAGGAAAGGAAGCTTGGGTAAGACTGAAAGAGTTAAACATTGACCACACTTACCTTCTCTGACCTTGGTGCCCCCTAGGACTATAGCAGATATACCAACAGAGGACGATAATAACCAGATACATATGTTGATGATCTTTGCCTTCAAGGGAGTGCGGAAGTCCAAAGCCTTGACAGGGTGACACACTGCAATGTAACGGTCAACACTCATCATGGTCAATGTGAATATGCTGGTAAACATATTATAATAGTCAATAGAAATCACTATTTTACACAGAACATCTCCAAAGGGCCAAGAATTCATCAGATATTCGGTGCTTTGAAAAGGTATAGTTGTAGTAACCAACGCATCTGCCATAGCCAAATTAAATATGTAAATGTTGGTTGCAGTTTTCATCTTTGTATACCTGCAATACAAAAGAAAATTCAATTTTTCAGTCTACATGTCAGAGTTACGTATTAAGTCATAGAACCATAGAATTTTACAGCTAGAAGGGACCAGAGAAACGAACTCCTTAGAAGTGTGGAAGCTAAAAATTCTGGGATAAATTTAATGTAAAACTTTATTCTGAAGTTGAGCTAGTCCTGAGTCTTTGAACATTTTAATTTTCTCCTCTGTAACATATAGATAACTAGATAGATAGATATAGCTCCATACATACACACATATACATCTATATGTGTGTGTGCAGGTATTCCAAGTGCTCCTCCAATAAATAAAATTTTAGGTTGCATATTTTACAAAAATAGTAACATATCTTTTTTGACTGTTTCATAAATATCTCCTTCCAAAGAGAAGCTACCAAAGATTATCATTTAATGATGTAATAAGGAAACTATGACTAATAGTTTTAGGAGTTCTTAAGTCTTAGAACATGAGTCAAAAGCCAATTATGATATAGAAAGGGACAACAAACATAAAACTGGACAAACTGTTCATGAGAAATGGAGGAAATATTATAGAAGTTGGAAAGAAGCTAATTACTTCATTCTAATCCAATTATTTCATTTTGTAACTAGGAAAAAATGACTTGTCCTGAGTCAGTAATGAGTTCCTACTATGTGTAAGACACCATGCTACTGAGGGATAGAGGCAGAATTCTATTCTGACTCCTAGGTTTCCTGATTCCCTGGTCAACAGTGGATCAAGTACTAGACTTGCAGTCAGAAAAATCTGAATTCAAATTCTAACTCAGACACTAGAATGTGGTCCTGAGTTAGTCCCTTAACCATTACCTGCCTCAGTTTCCTTATATGTAAAATATGTATAAGACTAGCACTCATCTCCCCAGATTATGGTGAGGATGAAATGAAATGTTTGTAAAGTACTTTGCAGATCTTAAAGTACTGTATAAATGCTATTTGTTGTTATCGTTATTATTACCTCATTAAACCTCTAGTTTTTATCCTATGAAACAATGGTGATATGGGAATGCTGTGATGTATTGGTAAGATACTTCTTTAAGATAGTGTTATTAAAACATAACTGATCACATAAATAGAGGAATGTAAGAGGTAGGAGATTCCTGGTGAAGGTAAAAAAAAAATCTCCCTTAAAACTTCTAACAAATCCATTTTATAAGAGTAGAATGAAGCCTCAGTGATACTATTGAGAAGAATAAAATGTAACACAGAGAGAATATAGGAAGGGAGTGTGAAACAAGGGAAAGAGAACTGGCCCTGGAGTCAAAGGACCTGGGTTTATATCCCTCTGGGTGATTTGGAGCAAGTCACAGCCTCTCTCGAGCTTCTGTTTCCTCATCTGTGAAATGAGAGGTACATGGCCTCTGAGGTTCTTGCTGGATATAGATTTAAGGTCCTAAAGAGAAGCAGAGGAAATGCAAAGCAATGATTTCTGAATGCTATTAGGATCCTATAAGATGAAGAAATATCTCTCCTTATTGTTTCTCTCTGTCTCTATCTGTCTCTGCCTTCTCTCTGTATGCCTGTCTCTATGTCTTTGTCTCTGTCTCTCTCCCTCTGTCTCCCCTCTCTCACTCTCTCTCTCTCTGTGTCTATCTCTGTGTCTCTCTGTCTCCATCTCTCTCTCTGTCTTTCTCTGCCTCTGTCTCCATCTCTGTCTGCCTCTGTCTATGTCACTCAGTCTGTGTCTCTCTGTCTCAGTGTCTATGTCTCTCTATCTTTGTATGTGTGTGTGTGTGTGTCTCTATAAAATGAATGGTCAGTATATTCAGCTTCTCCATCCTCTATTTCGCCCACCCTCTCAAGCTGCTCTGTAGCTCTCTCTCTCTTCAGTTCAACATGTGAGAACATTTAAGAAATGATTACAATAGTCATCCTATTAAGACTTGGGCTGGCTGCCTTACAAAAGGCACCTAAGTAGCTAAAGTGATGTACAGTGTCCCAAAAGTAAAGCTTAAGCTTAAGACTGCACTAAGGTTTTTTGGGGACATCCTGTATTTCTTCCCAACCTGGGATCGGAAGAAGTTAGAGACATCAAGATAAAGACTGGAAAGTAGAATTTTCCACTACAATGGCAGCTTTGAAATTTTTCCGTAGAGGAATGCACAGTGAGCAGCAGGAGGAACTATAAAAGTACCAGCAGAAGGAATATGTTTTCCAGGAGACTCACTCTAAGCAGCTGGAGCCTTTCCCTTCCCCTGGATCAGCACTAGGCTTATTAACAGCATCCAACAGGGAGGAACCGAACTATGCCAATTCAGAGAAACCACTGAAACAAGGGCAAATTTACTTCATTCTCTGTGTCTCCCTTCAGTTTTATTGCCACAAGCAATGAGTGGCAAGATTCATTATTAAGTATATATATGTTATTTCAAATTGCGCTTTAAGGTCTTTTGAATTTTAAATGATGTTCTAGATAAAGAATTTTATGTGCTTTCTGAGTTGATTTTTTGCTATATTGTGACAAGGAGGTGTCGAAGGGGAAAGAAGGACCTACAGATAATTGATTTAAAAGTCAGCTGTCTAGGAGACCACTAACATGGCTTGTAAATCAATAGATTTCCAAAGTATTCAGATTATGTATGAATTTTATTTATTATCTGTTTTTTTAAGCTATCTATATTGTCAAAGACAAAAAACCACATGAAACCAAAACCTCCTATCTCACCTCCAAGTAGGCCCATCATTCAGCCCTAGAGGTCTTTGGGTTTTCTCCTCCCCACTAGTGGCAAGAGAGAGCTCGGAGAATGAGTAACTGTGCTGGGAACTCTGAAGAAGTCAGCCCACATGTTGGAGTCAGGTAAAAGAAATTATTATTTTTCTCTTATATTAATAACCAATTATTGAATTAGGACCAAGTGTTTTTCCCCTTTTCTATTTCCCCATTCAGAAATCAACCCCTGTAGGTTATTCAAGGCAGCCTTTGAAGTACATGGCTAATAATGAGAAGGAAAACTCAGATCTATTCAAAAGGTAAAAAAAAAAAAATTGGTTTGATTGATAGATTCTGGTCCATTGTGTTTTACTCAGATGGGTCTGGGGAAAAGTAGATTATCTCTTTTGTCTATATTTCCATAGGTGGGGGTGATATGGGTATAGGTAAGTCTCTTTGAGCAAGACTGAGTGTTTAAAATCAAGTCCCCCAGACCCTCATTAGAGTAAGCCCACCTAGCATTATAATATTCATTAACTCATCACTTGTTAACCAATTAGAGTTGATTGCCACACTCAGAAACACCCACTCTTCCAAGGGCATATAAATATTGAATGGGTTCCATAAATGATCTTTGGCATTTGAGAGTGCCACTGACCTTTTTGTTAATTATATGCCAGCATGATTAATAAAATGATTAATTATCCAGAAACTGTCTCTCAAATTTTTTACAAGTCACACAGGCATGCTTAGAGAGAGTGAAATCCGCTCATTCTGTCTAATCCAAAATACCTTCCACAATGACAATTGCTGGCTGGTCATCATTACTATCTGCAAAGGACTCTGAAAGGTGTTGAGGGAGATAGACAGATAAATGACATGTAATACGTTCTCTGAAAGGACCTACAAGATGAAAATCGACATACATAAAAGTAAGCAGAGCAAATATAGGCAGTGAATAAAAGTACAAATTACCAGGAAAGGCCAAAAAAGAAAATGATCAATCTCATCTGTCTTCATTTCAACTGAACAGGGATCATTGCCTTAGAGGTAGAAGGGACCTTAGACATCATTTAATAAACACCCTCCCTTTATGGATAAAGAAACAAGGGCTCAGAGAAGTTGGAGAGATTTGCCCAGGGTCACTAACAGATGGAATTTGATTCCTGGTCTTCACTCCAAGTCCAATATTCTATCTCCTATGTGATTATAGGTACACATTATTAATATTTCTTCAAAAATGAATAATATCTTGGTCAAGGATGGTGGCATAGATCAAGAAAAAGTATTCATGTAACTAAAACAAAGCTAAAACCACAAGAAATTTGATGGTAGCATATGAGAAATGTAAGGAAATAAAATTAATGAAATTAAAACAGAGTAAAATATGTAACACAGGTGTAAAAGTAGATCCATTCATTTGGCTCTTTAAATAAAAATATCAATGGATATAACCGGAAATACAATGGAATTTTTTCCATTACTCTCGTAATACTTGGATATGCGTCACACTAAAAATATCAGTTAAAAAAAATGTTTAGAATTAGACAATGAAAACTAGAATAACAATCAAGTGTTATGCCAACTAAAAGAGATTATAGTTTCATCTATGAAGATTAGCTATGAATGAAATGCTATATACTTAACTTGATAGAAAAGAGTAAAGACTTATGAAACTGCATAAAAGACTAAGAGGATGTTAGCAGTAGTAGATGGTGAGGTGGCATGGTTATCAGGAAGATCTGAGTTCTAATCTTGCTTCTGACACATGTTGATGATGTCACTCAGGATCAATCACTTAAGCTATCAATACCCCCAATCAACTCTAAGACTATAAGTTTCTGAGTGGGTACTATTGTAATATGCTTTGGGTGGCTAGATAGCATAGTGGATAGAGCTCTGGGCCTGGCATCAAGAAGACCCAAGTTCAAAAATGGCCTCAAACACTTACTAGCTGTGTGTGTCTGGGCAAGTCACTCAACCCTGTTTGACTCAGTTTCCTACTCTGTAAAATGAAGTGGAGAAGGAAATAGCAAACCACTCCAGTTTCTTTGCCAAGAAAACTCCATATTCAGTCTCAAAGAACTAAACAACAACAAAGTAATACGTTTGATAGGGTTTCTTCACTTGGAAGCTTCCTATACCAATGAAATCATAGGTATGGTAAAAAAAAAAAAAAAAAGGTCAAAATTCTTCTGTAGTTCTTTATATCAATGATCAGTCATCAGAATAAGACACTAAAAGATGGAATACAGAAGGAACAACTACAATGCTAATAAATTTCATAAGCTTAAATGACAAAGGCTGAGATTTTTGTGCATCAATTAAATTCAATTATAGAAAAAAACAATTCCAAGAGTGTCAAGTGCTCCCTTAGGGCTGATAAGACCTACCTTCACTATGTCTGCTATTATAACCCCCAGGGACAAAAAGGCATTTACAATCACCTGAGGGTAAGCTGCACTTCTCCTCCAGTGTGGAAGAGACATTTACCTATATTACATAGTCTGAGCAATATTTGTTTTTATCCACTTTTTGTTTTTTCAATAAAGGATAGGTCCTCCAATAAAGATAATTAGATTGATGTCTGATCCATTACCATATATTTCAGTAAAGAAGATATGCAGCATGAGATTCAAAGCCAAGTATTACAGGATTCAGGGCAGCTAGGTGGCACAGTAGATAGACTGCCAGCCCTGCAGTCAGGAAAACTCACATTCCTGAGTTCAAACCAGGCCTCAGACACTTACTAGCTGTGTGACCCTGGACAAATCACTTAACCCTGTTTGCCTCAGTTTCCTCATCCATAAAATGAGCTAAAGAAGGAAATGGCAAACCAGTTCAATACTTCTGGCAAGAAAATTCCATATGAGGTCATGAAGAGTCAGGCAAGACTGAAACAACTGACCAATAAATTATGAGATTCAGTTGCCTACTGTTCAGCATATTTGGATAACTTTACTATCAGTAGGGAATTATTCCTTTGCAGCACAAGGTATTTCCCAAGATGGAGAGGCTTCAATAAGGATACCCTCGGGCCTACATAGACCAAAGATGACCATTAATAATTTATAGAAATAAGAAAATTGGCATATAGGTAAGTAATTGCTGCTATCTTCCTGATCATCTATTCTTGGCTAAAAGCACCATCTGTGATCTCTTCCATTATAGGCAGTTAGGTGAATAGTAAATAGAGTGCTGCATCTGGCCTCTGGAAGACCTTGAGTTCTAATATAGCCTCAGACTTTTAACTAGCTTTGTGACCCTAGGCAAGTCATTTAACCTTTATCTGCTTCAGTTTTCTCATCTGTAAAATGGGGATTATAGTAGCACTTACCTCCCAGAGTTGTAGTGAGGTTCAAATGAGATACTTGCAAAGTATTTTGCAAGCCTTAAAGTGCTATATAAATGCTACCTTTTATTTCAAATCTTCACTTCTTTGAGATAACTTAAGAATCTGTCCCATAGTACCTGAAAAAATTAAAGACTTCTTGTATACATATTAAGTGACACAGCCCCTCTCCTGTCTTCGTTTTCTTAAGTACCATTGGGTACTTCTTTGCCTAGTATATCATGTATGGAAGTAACATAGTCCATAACGTGAGAGTTCCTATATCATCGATAAAAATAAATTCCTTTTAAAAATTGGTAGGTCTATTCCATTTCGCATATATGTATTTGTTATCTGCACTATTTTTAGTGTCACCTGTAAGTGTTATTAAAGCAATATGCCTTAGCTGTTTTGTTAAACTTTCTTCAGTCTCATTATCTTCTCACTTATTTCATGAGATTAATTTCATTTCCAGGCTCACTTTGATGTCCTGTACCATTAAAAGAAAAATCATCCTCTGGTGGTCAACCTTTTGACAATGAGCCTCTCCGTACTTTACTAAGCAGATCCTCAGACATCTGGTCTGGTATAATTTTCTTGACCCGTATGTAAAGACTTTCCAGCTAGATAGACCCTCCTTCCATGCATATAACTTTCAGAGTTATCTGTAGTTATTTCTACAACAAGTAGAGACTTTGGAGTCTCTTGTGGAGGCAGCATCGTGATAATTTTTCCATGCTAATTTGATAGTCATTCAATCCCAAGTCCAGCCACCTCAGAATATCAGAGGCACATGGAAGAATATTATTCTCCCTTCCTCTTTCTATTACTATATATTTGCAACTCTAGAAGAGGAGAATTGAGAAAATACTGAATTTGAGAACACATAATACTTTTATTTCCAAATATGTCTCATATAAATGCTGAATTGAGATTATAATTGATGTTACTTTTCCTTGTTTATTAGAATTTTCTGTGCCCTCTCAGAAATCACTCCTTTCTCTGACCCCCATTTTTTACAGGGAAGAAGGTGGTATTAATATCATATAAGGAGTTCTAAGTCCATATAGTCAAAGATGGAAAAGATAAAGGGACAGGCTGCCATAAGGTGGGTGATAGAGGGACAGGAGGGTATAACGGTCATTGAATCTGAAATCAGTGTAGATTTCAATCCTGCCTCTAACACTCGCTAGCTCTAGGATCCTGGACAAATCACTGAACATATGAAGCCCTAGTTTTATAATCTGTAAAAATGAGAGTAATAGGAGTAATGCCCATCCCCCAGAGTCATGTGATAGATGTACAGAGATAAAGTATTTGCTAAGCAGTTGCTCTATGTCAGGCACTATGCTAAGCATTGGGGATACAAAAATAAGAAAGCAAAATAAGTCCTGTCCTCAAGAAGCTTAAATTCTAATGGATAAAGAAAGTGGAAAAATGGGACCTTGGCAGTCAGGAGTGGAGGAGAGAGAGAGTAGTCTGGTACTACACTCTGTGAGGTTGCCTGATTTAGAGCTAACAGCCAGGAAGCAAGGTGAAACTCAGGTTGGTACGATTTAAATCAAGAGCTCTTCTATCGTCATCCAAGACATTTCTAGAATTAGAGCACAATTTTCTAGTAAGAAGGAAGTTGGAATGATGGCCAAAGTGGAGTAGATTAGGGAAGATTAGCCATTCCACTTCTGGATTTCTATTAACAGCAGGACAGCCATTGTTTTTTAGGTGTATGTGAATGTGTATGTGTACATGGATATGTACAGGTATAGGCATGTATATGTGTGTGTTTGTGTATATGTATGCATATGCATGTTCATGTATATATGCACACATATATTGTGTTATATTAAAATGAGTATGTGAACAAATGTAAATGGGTATATGCAAATGATTATACATAAAGCACCATATTAGTGCCATGTGACATAGTCTGTACTCTGGGGCAGCCTATATTGGCACAAACAAGATCTGTGGTAGCCCAAAAGCCATAAAATGTAAATATTGTAAGACTACACTAGACCCAGTGTGAACTGCTATGGGAGATGCCAAGAAATAAAAGTGGTCATGCCTTTGAGGAGCTTAGAACGTAGTTGAGTACTCAGGGAACACTTGCCTAGCAAACATCTCTCTGATTTACTAGGTCTTTATGCGTACAGTGTTGCTTTTCTGGGGAAAATCTGTAAGTAGTTTATTCACCCTGGTTGCCCTTCTCCATGTTATTCAAACCAAACACGCTTTTTATTCCATAGATGGGGCTTTTTTGTAGGTCTATTTTTGTTTCAAGTAAACTGGTGGGCATCCCAGAGAGAATGTTTGGCTCATGTAGAAAGCCTGGAGGTGGATCAATAGTCAGGTTGCTTCATTTGTTCATTGCACACACCACAGTAACATATGGCCCTAAAAAAATGCAATCTGTGACCTAAGTCCTCCGTTACACTTGACAACATTAAAAGCTATGGAATTGCCATAGGATGCACCATGTGAGAATGCTGGGGGAGGAAATTGAGAAGCATTAAAACAGAAAGGGGAAATTAACCATTCCACTTCAGGATTTCAGTTAACAGCAGGACAGTCGTTTTTTTACACCTGACCTCTGATTCAAGCAGTAGAGGGCATTTATTCCTGCTTTCTTTAACCCAGAGAATAGGAAATTATTTCCCATGGCATTTAGCTAAAGGCCATTTAAACATATAGCAACCTAAAAACAAAAGTAGATAACTCTTTTCAGATAAAATTAACAAGTTGGGCTATCTAAGAAGATAGCTATATTACTTTATGCAAATTGGAAAAGGAGCTGATTTATTCATGGACTTGCCAAGAATGAAGCTCCTCAAACAGGGTTTTGGTGAAAACATAGCCCTCTCCAGTTAAGAAACAGGCATAAGGATGGGGAAGGTCAGAAAGTAGAGGCTGTCCTTAAAATGACACAGTGTCCTATTCTCCCAGCTATTTCCTTTTCTGTCTAGTGTTGCTCAGTATTGGGAATCAGGAAAGCACTAGGGCTGACTCTAACATTCAGGAAACTATAGCCTAACTGCCTCTAAATACAAAATATATTGTATTCAATATGTATATACATGTGTTTATATATGTGTGTGTATGTGTGTGTGTGTGTGTGTGAGTGTGCCTGGTGGAAGCTGCACAGAGGTGAATTTTAGCTCAATTTAAGGGAAAAAATGTTGACTAACTAGAGAGCTCAAAGGTATCATGGAACAGTGAAAGAAGCATTAACGTGGAGTTACAGAATCTTAATCCAAATCAAAATTTTGCCATTTACTCCATGTTACCTTAGTCAAGTCATTCCATCTCAATAGGTCTCAGCTTCTTCATCTGGAAAAAGGGTTTAGATTTGATGACCTTTAAGTGCCCTTTTACAATCCTGTGAAGAGTGGCGTGAGTTTCTATGAGAGATAATGAGTTTCTCCACACTAACGGTCTTCAAGGGAAGATGTTGTAGATGGAACTCTTGCTCAGGTTAAAAGAAATGGTCTCTGAGGTCTCTCCTAAATCTAAGACTCTGATTTATTTTTACCAAATCACACTATTTCTGTAAGTATGATCATTTCATTAATGTGAGCTTGTTAAAGAAAGTCAAGTGGAGGAGGTAGGCTTTCAACTGGATCCTAAAGGACTAAAGGAGTAGGAAAAATAGGAATTCCAAGTAGCAAGAGCCACACACACACACACACACACACACACACACACAAAAGACTAGAAGTTACCAATGATCTTAGAGGCAATGAAAAATCATGGAACATGGGAATTGTGAAGGGAAATAGAAAGTAAACAGGGGTATACTGGATGGAGAGAACCAACTGTTAAATTTTCAATGAGCATTTTCACCTCTGAAAGCAGCAAATATTCCAAATTAGGTCTTGATTAGTTGGATTCTTTTTGTTGGGTTCTTTTTTTAATTAAGAAAGTGATAGAGAATGTGTTGACAATGCAGAGTAAATTTAAAAGTGTCTTGGTTACATTTTTTTTCAGAGAGTCACTTGTAAAAGACTTGCTAGCACATCCTGAAGAGATGGCTGGATGGGTAGACTATTACTTAAAGATCAACTTAAAGTTAAGGCAATGTAGAGCCTTAAGAATGGTGGGACAAGGAAAAAGCATAATTAATCAAATAATAATTAATCAAATTCAGCTCCTCTGATGCCAAGGCCAAAACTTTTCTTTCTTTTTTCTTTTTTTCATTTACCATGTTTCTGCTTAGAGGAGTGAAGAAAGATACTCCTGGGGTGAAAAAAATGCCAAAAAAATTAGACTTTTGCTTTATAGGCTCCCAAAGGGTTCAGCTGATTTTAGGAACAATTTAATAATCCAGAATATAATGTCATATTTTAAAGTAGCACTAATCAATCAATAAACCACTAAGTAGTACCCTGGGATTTGAAAGGTTAGCATAATTATCCTAGTACCTAATTATTTCAAAAGAATGACAACCATTAGGGAGAATATAACCCTATATTTTTCAGAGGAATAGACATACCATGTTAGGCAAAATTTGGAGCACTGATTTATCAGCACACATTCCTTTCCCTTAGCCCTGTCTTTCAGCTATGTAGTATCCATGGTTTTATGCTCAAAAATATCTAAAATAATCAGAATTAATGGATGCTACATCTGAGTTGCCAGAGTAACTAATTTGAAAACATAATCAGAATTCAATTCACTAAATTCTTCAAACACTTTCAAAGAATCTCAGTGAAATTTGTTAAATGTCCACTTAAATGCTTTGTCACTGCAATTTGTTTCTTTATTAAGGGAAAGTAATTTGACATTTTAAAAAATCTTGATTTGGCTTCAACAAAATTGAGCAAATGAAAACTGATAATGCCCATGTGCAAAAGTAGTAACGTAATGTGCAACTGAGTTAGTCAAACTGCATAAATTATGTCCAATTATTTCCAATTACCTTACTCTTATTGCTAATTTATTATAAAATGGCCAGGCTCATATACCTTCCAAATCTTTTCTTTCTTACCTTTATTAACTCCGTGTGTGCAAAAATAGAAGATAAGGGGGGCCAGGCTGCAATCAGGAAGGTGGTGAAACATTTATCCTGAATATTATGGCAGACAGATATTGCTGTTACCACATTTGCCAAAATTAGGGTTTTAATATGTTTTCTGACCAGTAGGAGCATAACTCCATCTGTGACTATGCAATCCCAAATAACAGAGACAGAGAGAGATGGAGAGACAAAGAGAGAGAGAAACAGAGAGACAGAGAGAGGAGAGATAGAAAGAGAGACAGAGGGACAGAGAGAGAGGAGAGAGAGAAAAAGAAGAGACAAAGAGAAAAAGATTAGGAATGGGCATCATAGTTGCCACTGGTATTATTATTCATGAATCTGTCTTCAGCTCAACTATGTTGCAATTCATGGTTCTACTACATCCACAGTTTGTTTTTGTAATACCCAAAATCCAGTAGAAAACTGAAAGTTGCAAACAACTTGATTTTTTTTATCTACAAAATGTTGAACATCTGGATTGTTTTGAATATGCAAATATGTTTTATGAAATTCTTCAGGTTTCATAGAGATGGTAGCATATTATGGTATAATCACAATTCTACAAAAACCAGTGTGTATCCTTATTCTAGTGTATCAGGCAACTCACTTCTTTCTTCATAGTTTGTCCCCAGTAAGAATCCTAAATTGAGTGCAAGGTTACCCTAGACTAGATGATTATGAAGGTCTCTTCTAAACCTAATATTTTATTATTCTAAATCTGACTCAAGTATGAGTTTCCTCTGAGGGTCAAGCAAATTTTTAAAAATCATTTAGACTCCTGGATTTTTATGATGATTAAACTATTTTTTATTATTACCTCTATTGTAGATAAATATCTATGTTCAAATTATTCCATATAATCCAACTGATTCTTTTCTCATTAAACACATTAAACAACCACCACCACCTCCAACCAAAAACTGCTATCCCCTTGAGGAATAAGTCTCTGTCACTGTGAAGCCAACTTTTGGTGATGATCTAGTCAAGCCTGTAGAATTATCTGTACCACTGATTTGACTTGTAAGTCAAATCACAGAAGAAACTAGATAAGGAACACCATGAAGCTAAGGAGGTAGCCTCCTGAGGCAAGATACTAAGTGCATCCAAAAATCAAATCATGTAGGAAAATCATGTAGGAAAAAACAAATAATGTAGGAAATGACAGCCACAGAGTCTGCACTAGTTTATTATTGTTCAAGAAAGGAAGTAGAATGATTGATTTGAAGGACAATATTCTCAGTTGGAAATAAATTCCTATGGAAAATCAATCGTGAACCATGGGGGGAAAAATTGAAATGTTAGCATGCTCTCCAAGGTATTTATGAAGTAGAATTCATGGCTTGATTATCAAACTCCCAGCTTGACAACCATTGAGCTGCTGGTCACCAATTTGGTAATTTAAACTTCTTTTTCAATTTCAGATATGATTATGTATTTTAAAGGGAAGTATATTAAACTGGTTAACTAATCGATGTAGACAGCTCCAATGAAACCAAGCCTCCATTCAAAAACTTTGTGATTATTTTTTGTTTGTTTATAAACGCTCTCTTAACACACTCCTAAGGAAGAGAAAATGGCCCTTTTGGTGCACAACTTCTTCAGTGGGGGAATAGAAGGAAATAAGACAGCCAATTTAAACCTGATGATGTATCTGTCAAAGCTAAGGGAAGACTTTACTGTTTACTTATAAGATAGCATTCATGAGAGGTTCTGATAAATTACTTTTAAAACAATATGGGAAAATTACCAGGGAGAAGGATGAATCAATCAATCAACCAATAAACTCTTACCATGTGTCAGGAACTGTGCTAAGGACAAAAGAAGAAATGACTTTCTCAGATAAGGTTTTTGTATTCAAGTTAGGTAAACAACTAAGAGATATCTGTCTCTATCTCCATCCATTTATATTTAGATATGTATGTATATTTCCTAATACCTGAATCTAGATATAAAGACCAAAATCCATTCTCCAATAAATAAGGGGTCAAAGGATATAAACAAAAGGTTCTCAAGAGAATTTCGAACAATTTACTATGTGAAAGAAGGCTCAAAATCACTAATAATAAGACAAATGAATATCAAAGTAACCCTTAGGTTTCACTTCACATTCTGCAATTTGTCACAGAAGACAATGTTGGAGAAGTTGCGCAAAGATAGGCTCACTAGTGTATTGTTGGTGCATCTGGAAATTAGAACAAATGTTTGGGAAAGCAATTTGGAATTAGTGAAATTAAATGACTGGAATACCCATACCCTTTGACTAGAGATTCCACTACATATACTAAAGAGGTCACAGACAAGAAGGAAGCCCCCACATACATGAAAACATTTGTAACAACATTTTTCTAACAGCAAAGTATTGTAAAGAAAGTAGATATACATCAGTTGGGGAATGGATAAACAAATTACAATACATGAATGTGATGGAATAGTACTCTTCTGTAAGAAACTTGTAATGAGTTTAGAGTTTAATGAGAAAAAGTGTAAGCATATAATATATGTGGCATAAACATAAAGTAAATATATTTATGCTACATGTATATTTATATTTAAATAATATTGATTAAATGATGCAAGGGAATTTGGGAGAGTGGTCATTAATTATTGGAGGGATCAAGAAAGGCCTCTTTGAGAGTGGAAGTAAAGTTTGAGTGCATTCCAGGCATGAGGCATGGAAAGGGAAAAGTACTAGGAGGAGGAGAACAAGTATTTTTATAATGCCTAATATGTATCAAGTAATGTCAAGTAATCACTTATACAAATAATGTCACCTCTGATCCTCACAGTAACCCTGGGAAATAAGAGCTTAGTATTGTTCTCATTGTAGAGTTGAAGAAACTGAGACAACCAGAGGTTAATTGACTTGCTTAGGGTCACTTCACTAGGAAGTATGAGGTCAGATTTGGACTCAAGTCTTCTTGACTCTAAGTCCAGTTATCCACTGTGCCACCAATCTCATGAAGAGAAAAAATATATGTCATGTATGACGAACAGGGAGAAAGTCAGTTTGGCTGGATCACAGAGTATGAAAGAGTGACACCTGTTGATTCAAGAAAGATAGGTTGGGACCAAGTTGTATAGGGCTATAAAAGCTAAATATGAGATTATCTCTTGTACTAGAGACAAGAGAAGTCCCTTGAAATTGGTTGAGTAGAGGAGTCACATAGTCAGATTTAGTCTTAAGGAAAATTACTTTGGCGGTATGTAGATTTTGTGCTATATTTTGGTTTGTAGAGTGTACTAGAGTATTAAGGAGACAAATTATGAGGCTACTGAATTGATCTAGGCAAAAATTAATGAGGGCCTTGATTAAGGTGGTTTGGGTAGAGAAAAAGGGTCAAATGCAAGAGACCTTGTGAAGGAATAAATGACAAGATTATACAATTGATTGGATATGTGGATATGTGGATATGTGAGGTAGGGTAAGGAGTCCAGGATGATGCTGAGATTATGAATTTGGAATTTAGGGAGGATGAGCAGAATTTATTTCAATAGAAATAAAGAAGTTTGGTAGGCAAAAGTAGAGTTTAGGGGAAAAGATGATGAATTCCATTTTAGATATGTTGAGTTCAAGATGTCTCTAGGATATACAGTTTGAAATGTCCAATAAGCAATTGGTGATGGGACTGAAATTCAGGAGGTAGAATGGGGCTGGTTTTATAGATCTGGGAATCATATGACTAGAGATGATATTAAACCCATGGGAGATGATGAAGTTATCAAGAGACAGTGTATAGAATAGGAAGAAAAGTGGGTTCTTCAGGTTGTGTTTGTCCTTCATTTTTGAAGAGGACATGACATCAGGGAAATGATGACATAACTTGCAGTTGACTTTGATTTGAGTGAGGGAGAGCTATGCAAGGTCAACAGCCTCACTTTCTCCTCCAGAACCATCTGAGTCCAGTGGCCCACTATTCATCAGGATGACTGGAGATGGCCCAGGATGCAATGGGAGACCCTGAACCTTTGAGGCTAAGGCCTTTTAAGGTTCTCAGTCAGAGTGAGGTAATGCTCATTCAGTGAATAGGCATCTTTAAGAAGGGAGTCAAGGGAAGGCCCCTTTAAAGGATGGCCCTTGTGAGAACTTTGGGGAAGACACAGTTAGAGGGACATGTTATAGATTAACCAATAAATGATTAATGAAAAAGATATTAGATCATATCTTTGGATTATTTTCAACAAACTTTTCTCTAAATATACTAAATCTACTTTAGTAATATTAAGTTCAGTTGTACAACTGGGAACAACATGTTGCAATAGACCCCACAAAAATAAAAATAAAAAAACAGATTTGGGACCAGGACCTTGGGTTTAATTTTGGCTCTGTAGTAACCTATGTGACCCTGGGAAAGTCACTTCCCATCTCTACATCTCAGGTTTCTCACCTACAAAATGATGAGATTGGATTAGATAATTTATGAGGTCCTTTTATACCTTTAAAACTATAATCTTATGTGATACCCCTTATGAGTCAAGCCATGAACCCATGACCAAGGAATCACTATCCTCTAGTGGCAATATACTGTAATTTCAGGAAAAAGGTACCTAAGAGAAGAAACAAGAAAGATAGCCTAGTCAATCAAGTGTTTAAAAATGCAGACTTGACCTTTGAGGTTACAAAATAATCAAAAACAGTTGATCTGGATAATTATGGCATGAAAGCATATTTTTATAATATGCATTCATCAAGTTAACTTCTATCTTTTTTGCCTAATTACGTTACCCCTTTCCATGCTTTCTATGGTCCCACCACACTGGTCTATTTGCTATCCTACACACATGCTACTCCATCTGCCATCTTTACAACTTCGTACCAGCCATCCCCTGAATCTTGAATACTGTCCCTCATTACCTCCACCTCTGGAAGTCCCTTGTTTCCTTCAAGATTCCTATCAAGTGCCACTGTTATGTTTACCTTTAGTAGTCAGCTAATAGGCACAATTAGATCGATGCAAGGTACCCATAAACAAAATGTAATAGAAGATTAGTCTCATAAACCTGGCTTGTACTGGCACCCCAACTACACACACCATAAGTGGGAAGAGTGGGCATCCACAGAGAACACAATAGTAGAGAGGCACACATAAAGGGAACAAACAAGAGTGAGGTAACACACACAACCAGCACTTCATGGCTTCAAATCTCTCTCCCTCCTTGTAGTATTCTCATACTGTTCCTCTTGTGTGCAGTATGTCTTCTGAGAAGAAATAAACTGGACCCTTTGGGCCTATTTCCCTCACAGTTCAGCTCTCAAAATCCACGGCTGGCTGGTACACAGACCCCACGTGCCTCTGAGTCCTGCTTCAACCTACATTTTCAAAGTGTTCCTGGTTTTTTAAAAGGCGGGAAGAAGAGCAACTAATCATTTGGTCAGTTAATGTTTTATTTCCTTCTAATTAAATCAAGCTTGAATGATGAACTTTTTCATATCTTGTAAAGGAGTCATGGTTGGCACTTTCTTGTTTCATCCATCTTGCCTAAGGAACATCATAACTCTTGATTAAATCCTCCTCACCCTGCACTAAACTGTACCCCAAGTTAAACATTTGATTTCCTTAGCAAATGAACTTGGTTGCTTTGGGTATGTTTGTAGATAGTTCTAATTTTAGATAGCCTTGTAGTAATTTGGGGATGCTCAAATATTCTCTTTTACTAGTGTGTTCCTCTAGTGCCTTGCACTTAAGAGTCTCAGCAAAGTAGACATGGTGCAGTTCTTAGACAGTCCAAAAATTAACAGTCACCCATGGAGGCCCTAGCCTGCCTCTGTCCCTTAAATTTTATAATTCATCAGCTGGATTGCAGGCAAAGCAATTTTTTAACTCATAAATATGTGTAGATATTCAAGATGGAAGAAATTTGAAAAGTATATGTATATAGACACAAATATATGTATGCATTGGAAATGTATGTATACATATATAATTTGGGGGGACATGCATGTGCATAGGTATATATGTATATATATATATATATATATATATAGTATGTGTATATATATATACATATATATATATACACACACACAGAGATAGATATATGCACAGATATATGATCTATATTTATCACATATCTTAGGTAGCTCCAGGTTTTGGCACAGTGCCTGACACATAGTGGGTATTAAAAATATGTTTATCGATTGATACGTCAATTGATATGTATGATACACATACAGTTGTTCAGTTATTTCAGTCATGTCCAACTTGTCACGACCCTATTTGGGGTTTTCTTGACAGAGATATTGAAGTGGTTTGCCATTTCCCCTTCTTCAGTTCATTTTACAGATGAGGAAACTGAGGCAAATAGGGTTTAGTGACTTGCCTGGAGTCACATAACTAGCAAGTATCTTCAGTTAGATCTAAATTCAGGACTTCCAGACTCCAGGGCTACTACTGTATCCACTGTGCCACCTAGCTGCTCATATATACATATACACACACCATTTTATAAATTCTTATATAAAAATACATAAATAACTAAGTAATATAAACTTTTATGTGTGAGTTTTTGTGGGGTAGGGAGAATCTGAACCTTTCACAGGTTTTTTTCTCTAGGAAAACATTCTACTATTTGCCAGATTTAATGTCACTACTCCCGTATATCAAACTGAGTAATTGTTGCTGGGTATAGATTTATGCACACACACATGTCCAGGAGTGTGAGTTCATTGATGTAGGAAACTTCTTCTAAAGAAAAGATTGGCAGCTAATCGTCTTAGAGAATTCCCTGGGGCACTGAGGGATTAAATGACTTGCCAAGAAGCAGAATTTAAACCCAGATTTTTCTGATTCTCAAGTCAGGTGGCTTTGGGTGGCATATTTGGGATGACTTATTATATACTAGACTGAAGTAAGATATGTTAGATGGTCAAGTTTCCACGGAATTTTATATGTAGATTTAGGGTTGGATTTTTTTACTTGTTTGTTTGGTTTTGAGATTTGGGGCTTTTTGTAGGGGGTAGGGAGAATCTGAACTTTTCACAGAAAAAGATTACTTTTCTCTAGGAAAACATTCTACTATTTACCAAATTTAATGTCACTACTCCCATATAGCAAACTGAGTAATTGTTGGTGTATATAGATATAAATACACACATTCATACATACATGTACACAGCAATAACGTATACATATATACACACACATCTATTTCTGCATATATATATTTGCATATACATATACACAAACATGAAATAATGCACATATGTGTAATATATATGTATGTATAAATATAATAGAAAGTACTCTAGTTCCTTTGTCCAAGAAGATGGAAAACAACTGACCTTATAAGATCTATTATTTTAGTTTCCTTCCAACTCTTCAGTATATTTTTTTCTAAGCTAAATATTCCTGGTTCTTTAACCTTTGCACAAAGGTTATATTTTCTAACCCTTTGATTGTTGATCACTCAGATCCATTTTTAGCATTCCCACATACTTTTAAGCTATAAAGTTCAGAATATATTCAAAGAACAAACTCCCTCTCTCTATTTATTATTGAATTTAATCCCCAAGGATCTTAAGAAAAATTCTTCTTTTGCCAAGAATCTCACTTAGCCAATCTTGAAGCTAAAGATATCTGTAACTAGTATATTTTATTTTTTGACTGCCTTGGATTTTAAATGCATATTTACCGTTCAAACTTTAAGTGACTCAGGAACAATTTTTGCATAGTATTTTTTGCTTGCTTCTGACATTTAGAATTCTCAAGTGACATGTATTCTGGAATACCACCACTGAAGTTATTTTTTCATATCTCCTAGGATTCTTTCATACCTATCAGCCAAGATTGAAGATGACACTCACCCTATAACCACTACACAAAGGATAGGGAAGCTTGTTCCAAACTAAAGATTTCATTAAATCACTTAGTAAAACTATAATAGTGTTGTCTATTTCTCAACAAACACATTCATATCTTATGAAGTAGAAATATATATTGATTTACTATTAATAACTTTGGTGCATTTCAAAACTTTTAAAACATCTTTTACCAAAATTGTAGAAGTAATTTCATTTAAAATCAAAAATTTCATTCTTATCTCTCTTTGTCACATAATGTTTTTCATGAAAAATAACAGTAAAATTTTAAAAGACAGATACATATTATTCTTATACTAGGTTCCCTGTTGTTTTATCCCCTTTCGTAACACTGATTGAATTCCTGTAACATGAAATAAACTACAAGAAACATATTTACTGAGGTCATTTAACGAATCCCAGTAGTGAGTAAAATAAGTTTTAAGAGATGCCCTTGGAAGATTAACTGACAGATTGTGCTTTTTAAAAACTTGATCATATATGTATTTGAAAAATTCAACCTAATACCTGGAAGCAAAAATAAAATTCACTGATCAAGTATCTTTCTTATTGTGATTACTGTTCTTCTTAAGGAACAGGATAAATAAATACCCTGTGTTTAAATTCAATTAGTGATTAAAAGAGAAATCAGTGTTTGCCATTTCCTCCTTTTCCCTAAATTGGATAAGCCACATCTTTATCACTTATTTTGCCATTCATTTGGTCTTAGAAATGTATGTCTAAGTTATCAAGATTCAGTATCAGGACACAAGTGCAGCTTTTTTAAATGTACGCAAAGCTTTGCTTAATGATCTCAGCAGTTAGAATGCCAGCATACTCATATGCCACCCAGGGGCATTTCTAAACCTAGAATAATGCTCATCAAAATACAGCAAAAGAATGATGATTTTTTTTATGGCTGAAGACCTCAAAGTAATATTATAAAATCTCACAAATCCATAATTCCCTCCCTCAAAATATATAATTAAGAAAGTCTTACTAACTGAAGCTATTAATATTGCAACAGAACAATTTTGTCCCCTCTCTCCTGTAATTTATGAAGTGGAATTTAAGTTATTAGGAAGGTTTATGTGGATATCGTAAGACTTTAATAGAATGCTGGATTTTAACTCTACAATGGACACCACTAATTTGAGGACGCATAGAAAACTCTGAATTGCGTGTGCATGTTTGCCAGAGAATTTTGAAAATTTATTTCTGCGTTTTCCATAAGAGAAAAATCAAAAGCCCCACTCCTGCGACACCTACCTAACCGGGATTGACTCCCCTCCCCCTCTCCCCAAGAGGCAGGATCTGTTCTTTCTCTGACTATTATATTAAGAGTTTTATGTCTCCGGGTGGCGCTCCAGATCACTTAGCCTGAGTGGACCCTCCATCCCTTTCCCAGTTTTCTGATTTCTCTAAAAAGTAGACAGGGCGTCCATTTCCCTTCCTTTCCACCTGTCTTCTCTCATTCTCCTTACCTGATGATCACAAACATGACCAATGAGTTGCCCACCAGGCCGACCACAAACACCACGGAGTAGACAGCTGTGATGATAATGGGGATGGCAGGGGAGATGCGCGTATGGTTCAGCTGCTGGTCCTCATAGCTGTCACTTTCGTTATTATCCTGTTCGGCCCATCCTGGAAACCAGTTGCTGCTATTGGGCAGCAGGCAGGAGCCTGGGGGGCAGGTCGGGCCCAGATCCCCGCGGAAGATCTGCACGGGGGACTCCATTGACAGGCAGGCTGGAGCAGAATGAAGGGGACAAGGAGGACGAAAGCCAGGAGATGCTACGAAGCCTAAAGGAGGGAGAAGAGAAAGAGTGTTTATGGGTGTTGAGCAAAATGCGAGGCAAACTTTTTTCTTGAGCAAATCTCAAGTTTCATGAAGCATAACGGAACACAGCACTATAGATCTGGAGCTGGGAGTGACCTTAGAGATCTAATCCATACCTTTTATTTCTCAGATGCACAGTCGAGTTCATTGAAGCCCGGAGAGGGCAAATGATTGCTCAAGGGCACCCAAGTGTTGTAAGTCGCAGTACCAGGAAGAAAACTCTGACCCCAAATCCACAACTCTCTTATGAGCACCACAGGGCTACCTTAAAGGGAGTCTTCTTACACTGATCCTGGTCCACACGCTCCACCCCACAGCCAGGGTGAAATATCAACTCACCACCCCAACCCCCTCTCCCCCAAGTGTCTAGACAGAGCTTTAGGATCCAAATGAGGAAGGTGAGAGTACAGCTCTAGTACCCAAACCTTTGCACACACACACACACACACACACACACACACACACACACACACACACACACACGAGTTGCTTTCTCTTTATCCCTGGCGGACTGTGGATGAATTGGGTGGCATGCTATTAAGCCACAGGGGAGTGGACCCTTTCTCCCGTGTTAAGTTACAAGCTTCCCCCGACCCTGAATTCTTCCCACAACGGTGTAGCCCTGGAAGAGGGCCGGGGAAGGATGGACTCAGCATCCCCAAGGACAACGAAGTGCAAAAGCACCCCGTAGCCCCACGAAGCTCACCTCTGTCGCCTTGCAGGACCGCCCCTGTTCAGTGCTTCTCCAAAGTCCGGCCAAGCTCCTTTAGGTCCCCAGGTACTCTGTGCTGGACAGTCTTAGCGCTGCATATGCTTGCGCATCTGCGCCACGAGGTGAACCGCGAGTGGAGCAAAGCAACGGGGTTTGGCTGTTCCTGTGTTAGCCGCTGCAGCTCCAGCTGCAGCAACCTGCCGACTCTCCCTTTCCCCCCTGTAGTTCTCCTGGCTCTGACTCCTGTAGATTCCGCCAGTTTTCTGTCAGCCTCTCCAGCCAACAGCGCTCTGGACTAATGGGCACACACTCTCCTTTAGCTCGGTCTCCGCTGCAGCTCGCTGGCTGTCAGGCTCACATGACTTCTAACTCAACTCCAAGGCAGAGAGACACTGAAAAGTAAGGTAGACAAGGGAGAAAAGGCGACCCTGCTGCAAACTGTACACATTTTTACACACTTGGCAAAGTTCCTGCCCCCATCGCCAGGTCTTCAAGGCAAAGCTAGTTAGAGTCCCTGCTGAGGATGTTGGTACAGCAACATTCAGTCAATGTTCTCTGCCTGCGAAACACCCACCTTACTGGCCCTATCTAGGCATGCCCCCTTGAATTCATAAAAATCACCCCAAAGTACACACTTTTTTGAAAGGTGAATGTGCTTCAACATGGCTTTCCTGTTTTGTTCTCATAACTCAGAATCTAGGGATGGCTGTGTCTATCTCCCTTAATTTGGAAATCACTAGTAGATAGATTCTTTCTGTGTTTATACAAGTAAGGAGGTTGCTACTGGGAGAAAAGTGTTGGGAGATACTTTGCATGGCATATCTTGAAATGCATAAGGAAAGAGCCATGAATGTGGACTGAGATGTTCTGGGTTCAAATTCTTGTTTTGGTGTTTACTACCTAGTGACACTGCACAAGGCACTTAGCCTATCTTGACCTCATTATGTTCATCTGTAAAATGAAGGCTTGAGACTGAAAGACCTTTGAGGTCCCTGCCAGTTCTAAATCTGTGATATTGTATCTGTGTAGGGACAACTTGTAGGAAATAATTTCTTTGGGTCAGAAGAAAAGTTAGAGCTGGTTTACCTTTCCTAAGGTAGCTGAGGAAGAGGTAGGTGAAAAAGATTCAGTTGTAATGAGAACAGATCACAAAATCTGATTTAAGATTTAAATAGAATTCTTCTGCTTATTCAATTCCTTTCCATTCCCTTATCCTGACTGTAACAATAGCTTTGTTCACTCCACATACACTCACCCTCTCCATCACTAGTTTTGTGACACTTGGCTTAGTTTTCTAGATGTGCAAATAATAGTTAAGATAAACTGTTTGCTTTAGTTATGTATGCACACATATTTCTACTATATATGTATATATACAGACATAGAGTGTCTATACATCTATATATTGTTGATGAGTATAAATTTATGCAAAGAGAGATATAGAGTGTCTCAAAGTTCATGAACAGTTTTGGAACAACCTGTATATAAATATTATATATGTCTATATGCACATATATGCACGCGCATATATACATATAAATATGTGCATGCATATACATGTGAATGTATAGATACACATATGTAAACATTTATCTATCTGTCTGTCTATACTCTGCCAAATGAGTGATTAGAATAAAATGAAACCTTAAATGGGAAGAGCATTACAAGCCTTCAGGTGGATCTTGTTGCTAAGGGAAACTAGAGTGTCTCTCTGTACACACTCAGATCGGATGCTTCTGTGGAGTCTGGCTCTCAAGCATGTAAGATTTAATCACAGGACTGGATAAGCTTATGGAGACAAATAATCCTTTAAAATGTTATGTACTGCATAAGTATTTAGGGCAGGTATATACACGTGTTACATGTGTGTACATGTGTATATATGTATATAGAAATACAGTTATGTATGTATATATAAATACACACATCTATATGCACTCACACAATCACATGCCTGTCTGTGTGTATGTGTGTGTATACATACACACAAATATATTTTTTCACCCTGGGTGACATACTAACATAAAATTAATTCCAGACTGTCTTCCTTAAATGGTACAGTAGAGAAAAGAACACTAGATGAGAAATCCAGCTGAGTTCAAATACTGATTCTGCTACTACCGTCTGACCTTGGGAAAGTAATTTTGCCCTTTGGTCCTTCACTTTCTTCATTTTTAAGTTAAAGGAATAGGACTAGATGATGTTTAAGTTTTCTTCCAGCTCTAAGTCAACGAAAGGGGATTTTGAAAAAGCCAAAAGCATGATACAAATATAAGATAGCCTTCACTTAATTATTTAATAAAGATTTATTGGGAGACATATACAGATATATGTCACATTCTGCGTCCTCAGGACACTTGTAATAAACTACTATCACATTAACGTTTATTAATCAATAGAATTGAAACAGATAATTACAATTTGTGTCCAATTCACAAAGCTGGTTTTAGGTCATTGACCTCTTCCACATGGAAGTAAACTTGCCACAGAACTTTGGACATGGCTATGTTTTATGCTAAGGGACAAGGAAGGGCAGTAAGGTATCAAAGTGTATACAGCATAAGGTCTGAAGTCAGGAAGACCTGGGTTCAAACCTGACCATAGACACATATCCCAGCTCTATGACCATGGGCAAGTCACTTACCCCTGTTTGCCTCATTTCCTCATCTGTAAAATAAGCTGCAGAAGGAAATGGCAAACAACTCCAGTATCTCTACCAAGAAAATCTCAATTGGGATCATGAAGAGTCAAAGATGACTGAAATAACTAAACAACAGAGGGAAAAGGAATGTTGACAATAAGGAAGCTGGAAGAAGATAACTTCATTACCCAGCTTGGACAAAGTCATTTCCTCATCAGGCACCACAAATATGTGAAGGAAGGAAGTGTAATATACCCACTTGATTTGGGTAGAAAGGAACCTTACCAATGGAGAACTACAGGGTAAGCTTTATTGCCCTGTGTCAAAGCCACAGTTACATTCCCTGAAGAACTATGACATCTAGGTTGAAAACACATCTTTCCCAAGGAATTAGGAGCATCTCCAGGACTATTTCCTTAAGCTCCTATGTGTTATCCCTGCCCCTTAACAAATGTTCCTGCTTCAAAGAGTGAGCTTCTGAGCAACACTAGAGTGGGAGTGACTCTCTTTGTGTGGTTGTTTAGTCATTTCAGTCTTGTCTGACTCTTCATGATCCCAGTTGAGGGTTTTCTTTGCAAAGACAGGCACATATAATCTAATAATGAATGATAGAAGGTTATTTGTATATGATCATTAAACTCATCTCCAACACTGAGACTTTGGATTCAACCTGTTCTCTTTCTCTGAACATTTGTGCTAATTTGATTTTTTTAAAAATGTATTTCAATGCATTGCCTTTATCTAAAGTAGTAGGGCACATTGTCTTGGAAATTAATGAAGTTCAGTTGCCTTTTAGAAATAGGTCATTGCAAGGGAAATTTAAATGAGATCTTTCCATTCATTAACAGGCCCATGTGACCTGCCTGGGTCACATGGAAGTCTAAGTCACATGGAGCCTATAGTGGGAGGAGTTTGCTGAACAGATGGAGCAGGAAGGGTGGAACAGGAAGAGGTAGAGCTAGACCAGAGCTGAGAGGAAGTTAGTCATGAGAGCAGTCAGAGCTAGGAAGGATGCAGGGGACTGTCTAGCCTGAGTGAAAGGGCTTGTTTCTTTAGAGAATGATGGATTTGGCTTTCTGGTGTCTGGATTAATGGTTTGGTTCTGTCTTCCATGTGGAGAAAGTGTTGTATTTTGTGCTGGGATAGTCATGGCCATTGTAGGCACTGTTTGAATATCGCTTTGACACCACAGCTGTTAGTGCAAATCAGCATGGTTATTTCGTAGCAATGAAAAACACTAGCTCAAACTCTATTCTGATTCTAAATTCAAATTTTTTTCATTGAGAAAAAAAATGAAATCACAACTGAATGTATTATGATAGATGGGCTATGCCTATAGTATGTGAAATTTTTAAAATTAAGGAAAAAGAATACTATATATAATTTCTAAAAATAGCATAACTTCAAAAGTTATATATGTATATATATGTGTGTGTGTGTATACATACATACATATATATATACATACATATATATACACATATATATATGTATATATATATGTGTATATATATGTATGTATATATATATATATATATATATATATATATATATATATATATATATATATAATATTTGTAACCAGTATAGACAGCTTGACTACCTCCCATCAAGATCTCAGAGAAGAAGCTGGTAATCAGTCTTTGCTCTGCCCCTGTTTGGGTACTTCCTAGGTATCTGTCATCTTTCATCCATCCAGGGTTGCATATATTTCCTTCTAATCATTTTATTCAGTTAGTTGCCCCTCTTTCCACCTGCTTAGCAACTCCCACTATTATGTCCCTGGTTGTGTTTCTCATTTATTTAGTTAATTGTTAAGCATTTATTAAGAGTAGACCAAATGTAATAAAAGCAGAAGTATTTTTCACATGTAACATAGACATGGATTATAAACCCCAATTGTTCCCTGGATCTAATCCCTCCAAAAGTCAAGTTGAAGTCCATGTCATGCTGACAGGCATTGTGATGAGAGAGGGTACCAGACTTAGAATTAGAAAGAACTCAGTTCAAAATCCACATCAGATTATCTATGTGAGCTCAATTAAGTCACATTATTAATGATAATAATAGCTAGGATTTATATAGAGCTTAATGTTTATAAAGTGCTTTACAAATATTATCTCACAAATTTTATCCTCACAATAATCTTGAGAGGAAGGTGATATTATCTTCATTTCACATATGAAGAAACTGAGGTAGGCAGAAGTTAAATAACTTTTCAAGCAGCATCAAACAGCTAAGTATGCATCTTAGGCTGGATTTAAATTTGAGACTTCCTGATTCCCAGTCCAGTACTCCAGTCACTTTGCTGCCTTAGGCTGCCTTAACATTTATGTGTTTTGGTTTCCTTATTCGTAAAATGAGAGAGTTGGACTCTAAGGCCTCAAAGTCTCTTCTGGATCTATATCTATGATTGTATAATACCCCAGTGAGTGCCAGCTATGCTGTTCCCTGGGCCAAGCCGTGGGTTGTAGTAAAACAGAGACCAATATCTGCATAATTACCCTGGCACTTAGCAGAATTCAAGCTGGATGCATGTGTTGAACTCACAGATGCCTTAGAAATTGGAAGGAAATCTGAAATGCTTCACCTTTTTACAGCTATTAAGCAAGCAAGACACCGGTTGTTTCAGGTCCCAATTCCCTCTTTTTATGTTGACCTCCCATTACTTTTATTTCTTTACTCCTAGAACAAAGTCTATTAGGTTTTTCCCCAGGGAGTTAGCTGTTTCTTGCTTTCAGAGTCCCTTCAAAGGCAAATAAGATGGGGGAAGAGGGGGTTGCTTTGATGTCCTTAACTCTCCTTGTTCCTTTTCTAATTTCCTTGAAAAGCCCATGGACCAAGGTTGTCTTTTGCCAGACACATTGTGCTTGAGCAAATATATCCCCTTCTGGCTAGGATATATATTTCAGAAATAAAAGCTTTACGCAAACCCTTTGCAACTGACACTGTTTTGTGCATTAGGTCACTTGATATTGATTTCCTAAGTCAAAACATCAAATTAATGCTCCTTGTGATCTCCAAAGTGCTTGGCCATTCATGATCCTCCAACTCAGATTTCCTCGCCTATGAACTGATGAAATGCCACTGTATCTCTAAAGTCCCTTGTAGATCTAAGCCCTATAATTCTCTTTGCCATCAGATTGGCCCATGTTTGGTTGAGGGGAGAGAGGACAGATGTTGACAAGTGGGATCATTTTCCCAATCTAGTGATTGTCCCAATCAGTATCATCTTTCACTGCTCACCTAAAGAACTGCTGGGATCCATGCCTTGTGCTCTTCATCTTTCAGAGTTGACTCAAACTAATTTTCTTCACAACAGTACTAATGTATTTCTTTTATCACTGAATGCAGTCCCCAATAACAGGAAATTCATGATGTTGTGATGCTTAGCAGTCAAAAATCACAAGCCAATGCAGCAGCTGTTTCTTCCATGGTTATCATGAGATGGTGGATGTGAAATTCTGGTAGCATGAGAAATAGTTTTATATGGTTGTCCTTCACTGGTGCACAAAGCTGGGCTCTCTTTCTGTGACTACTCATCAGCAATACAAATAAGATTCCTTGAGGTTAAATTAAATGTAGCAAACATTAAATTCAGACAACATGCAAGGCACTGTCTTAGGCACAGAGAAAACAAAGGTAAAAGCAATGGCATAGTTCATTTCCCTAATGAGCTGAGATTCTATTAGGGGGTTTATCATATGAACGCAGACAAATATCATACAAGGAGGGGTAAAATGGATGCAAAGAAGGGATCCAAGCAAGGTACTAAAACTTGAGGAGGAATAGAACCCTTTCAGCTATGATCCTCAGGTTTCATGGAAAAGGATACACCTGAGAAGAAACTTGAAGTAACAGGAAAATTCAGGGAGGAAGAAATGTTCTAGGCATGAGGGAGACCTTGTACAAATATTTAGAGGCTAGAAATGTCATACCAACTTTGAGAAGCAACTAGTAATTACTGGAAATATCAAGAACATGAAGGGGGAAACATGAAATTTAACTGGAAAGGGTCACAAGTGGGAAGGTGTCCTAGATGTAGGCAATCCAATTCTGAATTCATCAAGACTGAAATTTTAAAAGTGTTTTAAAAAGCCATCTCAAACCACCAGACCACTTAGGTCACTGTATTATAGTGTTCTAATTTTCCATTTTGTTTTGTGGTAGCTATTAGTTTTAAGGAAGAAAGCCAACATCTGAATGTTTTTTGTTTTACAGATAACCATAGTATCTGAGAATATAGTGCAACAAGACAGGACTTCTAGATCGTGTCTACAAAATCAAAGTAAAATGAGAATTTGTACTTATAAAGTGCTCCTCTGTGGCCAGTGAACTTCTCAGGCCACCCATAAAGCCTTTTCCAACTTCACTTGAAAAGTGGCACCATCACTGGGAGTGGTGTAATAGTTCAATGTGTCCAGAAAAAAGCCAGATGGAAACACTACCAGCCCAACCCTAAACCCACACAGTCAAATCTCATAAAGCAGGCTTGTCTGGGATTCCTCCATTCCTTTATTGAGTAGGAAGAAATTCTTTCGTATATTGGTTCCTATATCCTGTAATCAGTTACAGCAAATGGAAAAGTTTTGAATGCTGTAGATAAGTTCACTTATCTTGGTAATGTACTTTCCAGGGATGTGCAGACTGAGAATGAGGTTGACACATTCATTGCCAGAGCTATCTCAGTGTTTGGAGGCTCTGAAGGAACATATGGGAGAGAACAGGTATTAGACTGACTACCAAACTGAAGGTCTACAGAGCCGTTATGCTGGCCTCATTGTCGTATGCCTGTGAAACATGGACAGTCTACCAGTACCATGCCAGGAAACTGAATCACTTCCATTTGAAATGCCTTAGGAAGATTCTGAAGATCACCTGGCAGTTTAAGGTACCAGATACTGAGGTCCTTACTCAAACTAAACTTCAAATTATGCAAACTCTGTTACAGAGAGTGCAACTCCAATGGACAGGCCATGTTGTTCGATGCAAAATGTGTGCTTGCCAAAAAGACTTTTTTATGGAGAACTCACACAGGGCAAGTGCTCATATGGTGATCAGAAGAAGCGATACAAGGACACTCTCAAGATCTCTCTTAAGAACTTTGGATTTGATTGTGACATGGGAGACACTAGCAGAGGACCACTCAGCACAGCACGCCCACATCAGAGAAGGTGCTGTGCTCTGTGAGCAAAGCAGAATTGAAACAGCTCAAAGGAAAAGTAGGTTGTGCAAATTTAGAGTATCTACCCCATACGTTCACATGAACTATTTGTGCCTGACCTGTGGTAGAGCATTCTGAGCTCGTCTTGGTCTGATCAGCCACAGTCAGACACACTGAAACTTGATGTTAGCAGAGTGATGCCATTTTGGTCCACTTCAAGAATGAAGGACAACAGCCAACCAACCAGGGAGAAATTCCTCCCCATATTTGTACCTATATCCTGTAATAGCTCTTTACATAGTTGAAGAGAGCCATCATGTCCTTCCCCACCCCAAGTGTATACCAAACAAGTAGACAAATCAATGAAGAGGGAAAGAAATTAGTCAAACCAGTTATTTGACTAACTGTTGACCTGCTCAAAATAACTAAAACAGTCAATTTACTAGTCTTGAATAGGTGCAACCTTCATATCTAATTTGCTATTATCATAGAAAGCAAATAGACTTTCTAAGTGGTTCCATTTGCTAACAAGTTAGCCAATAACTTGGCAGCTAGGTGCCAGGTAGAATGACTCTACCTTCACCTTCGCCTTCACCTTTACCTATATAACACAAGCTTAAAAGAAATGTAGCTCATATTCTAAAAAGCTATTTATTGATCCACTCACTCAAAGTAGACATAGTGGTAAGGATAAAGATTGCAACTGTTATTTCACTGGTATAGGAACATTCTTCATTTTAAAACCTCCTTGACCAATGAAGGTTAGTACTTTTTCCTAAAACAGATGTTGAAGGCACTGAGGGGTTAAGTAACAACTCAGAGTTATAATCAGTATTTTTCAGAGTTAGCCCTTGAACCCATGCCAAGACTGACTCTTTATCGACTGCGTTATACTGCCTTTTGTGGATCTGAAGGGAGTAAAGAATGATGTCTATTTTCTGGTTTTTTGTTTTGTTTTGTTTCTCTGATACCACTCAAAGACCAGTATGGGGGCATGGAAGGGAAAACTGATGAAATGTTTTGCACAGTATGAAAATTTGGGTCAGTAATAACAGGTCAACTTACTAACTGTACTCCCTTTCCATTCCCTTGTATATAAGTATGTTTGTTGAAGAGACTTGAAAAATAAAAAGAAGAGCAAAGAATATACTTGAGAATAAACTAAAAACACAAACAAAATCTACCAGTTGGGAGACTTGTTTTGCCATAACGGTATGCTAATAACATTCTATGCATCAGAGACGAAGGCAAACAGAAGGTGACATAAAACTGTAAAAATAACAGTAAACAGTTTAAAGCTTTGCAAGCCTTCCCCTGATGACACTGTTTGTTGAACATGCTCCTGGTGCTAGAAAGCAAACAGTTATTTAGATAGCTCTCAGAATCTAAAAACCAAGTTCCTCACAAAGCAAGGCAGCCACAATAGCTGACAGTAGATAATCATATAAGCTCTGCCTGATTCCCCTTTCTTATGACAACGATCTGCTTCAAACTCCAGTTACACTTAGCTTGTAGCCAGTGGCTACAGCCAGGCTTTGGTGGTCCTAGAACAAGATTAAAATTTACTTCTGGAAAATACAGAAAAGAGGATGAAATGCTTAAATGATCTACCTTAAGCAGGAGCTAGACCAATAAGAGCATTTTGCAACATTCAGAGTACTTTCCACATAGTACGCTCTCAGGAAAGAGATATTAAGCCAAATTGAGAGAGTTGCAAGCGTATTTTTAGGATTGAGTGTTACAGAGATAGATTTTGGTTTCCCTTTTCTTTAATGTTCACAAATTCAATAAAATATGAGAATCAGGGGATATGAACAGTAGAGGGAGTAAGTGTGATAAAATATTGCTTTTGGAGAGATGATAAAAAATAAACAAGGACAGGACTGGCGTATGCATGTTACATAATGGTGCAGATAATTTTGAATTTGGCTTGTTTTGGTAAGCACAAGATCTGTTCTATACTATTGACCAACAATGTTTTGGAGATAAGGGCAATATCTTCCATTAATAGGGTATTAAATTTATAATTATAAAGATGCTTTCCCATGCAAGAGTATCTCATTTAAACTTCATAACAGTCCTATGAGAGAGCTAGAACATATATTCTTATCTCCATTTCATGGAAGAAGAACATGGGACTCAGAAAAGTTAATAACATTAGCCAATATTTTATACAAGGCTTTAAAGCTTATGTAAGCACTTTCCATATTGTTTTTATTTCACTAGGCCCTCACAATTCTTTGAGATGGACACTTGACAGTGTTATCCTGATTTTACAAGTGAGTAAACTGAGATTCAAAGTGACTGACTCAGGAAGGAAAATCTACTAAGTGGCTTAGCTAAGACTAGAACCCAGGCAATTTGATTCTCAATTCAATGATCCTTTTATTTACCACATTGTACAGGTAAATTATAGGGAAGTAAGACAAATGTGAATCATAAGACAAACAGAAGTGCAGCAAGTTCACTGCATAAATACAACAGTAGAAAGAAAAAAGCATTTATCTTCAGAGGACCTGGATTCTAATACAAGTTCTTCTCTCACTCTCTGTTTGACTTTGGATTAGTTTCTTAAAATTCTAGACCTCAGTTTTTCTATCTGTAAAATGAGAGATCAAGCTAGGTGGCCACAAGGGTTCTTTCTACTTATAAATCTTTGATTTTATTAAATATGCACTGGCACCATCTTGCTATGTAAGAACAAATTAATAGATTGATATTGAGATTAATAATAATTACGGAGATGATAATGAAAAACTACAGGAATATTTTGCACAAATGTAAATTTGACCTATGACAGACATTTATCTAGATCAATGAAGTGAGAAGAAAATAAGAAAGCAATCAGTTTTCCAAATCACTTCAAAGAAGATGGTATGTTGAATTTCTGAATGCTTCCAGTGTGCATATTAAGCAGAAATTAGCTATGTAAATAAAGTCACAGAAAACACTTAAGCAATGGGTCAGGACAATGGGTGTTGTGTATTATAACTGTAGAAATCCCAATCCAGATGATAAATGTGAAACTAGCAGAATTCTCTTTCCTGAAAAATAGATTGTAGATGGGAGGTCATCATTAGTTTCATAAAATATAGGAGAAAAATATATGTGCATACGTACACACACTCACATTCTCTTGCTATATATGTATGTATATGTATAAACATATATTTGCACATAGAGAGCATGTACTGTGTGAGTGTGGGCACATGCATACCATATATGTGAGTGTGCATGTGTGTATATACAAATATATGGATTCTATACCCACACACACATATGTACACACATGTACTTGCAACAGTCTAATCTAGCATTTCTAGGGATAGAGACAAACTCGCTCAGTTGTTCAAACTCTAGTGGTTTAGTTGTATAGCATACAAATCACAGATGGCAACAATATATACTAAAAGGAGACGTCCTAGTTACCTTCATCATCACTTTGGTCTCAATGCCAGTTCTGGTTTATAAATATGAAGAAAAAGAAATAGTAAACATGAAGCTATTGACTCTAGTGTTAATGGATATGGAAATAAAATAAAACTACAAACTCCATGTTATTAGGATTAATATCAAATATGGAAACAAAATTAATTGGGAAAAGGTAGAGACAACTAGAAAGCAGTGAGGCATTCATTATTCATTTAGTGTTGAGGCTTAATGACACAATGTCATGTCACTGCACTGTACTGGGAACTATGCTGAATGTTAATTAACTGTAATTCAAGCTATTCCTTGTTGCTAGACAATCAAAAGTTAAATGACAATAATTAAGTTCTGAAGCTATGTCTACCCAACACGAAAATGAGTCATTTTACAAAATTGAAAGCCCAAAATATCAAAAGTTCAAAGGGACTTCAATAACCAACTAGTCCAACCCATATCCAAAAGAATAATTCCCTCTACAACATATACAATGAGTGGTCATTCAACCTTGAAGACCTCCAGCGAGAAGGAATCCATTGCACCCGGAAGGTGCCCATTCCACTCTTGATCATCACTGTTACATAGTTTCTCCTGACATCAAGCCAAAATTTGTCTTTTTTTTCAACTCCACCTGTTGCTACTAGTTTTGCCTTCTAGTACCAAATAGAGCATATCAAATCCTTTGTCCTAGTAGCTACAGTCCTTCAAATACTTAAACACAACAATCATATTCCTTCAACCCCTAAGTGTCTGCCAAACAACTAGACAATTCTGTTTTTAAAAATCAATTAAACTAGTCATTTGACTAAAAACTTAAGTAGTGATTTAGTCAAAATTGCTAAAATGGTCATTTTAGTGGTCTTGTGATACTGTATCTGAATGCTTAATCAGCAGTTTTCATGGAAAACAAGGATATAATTTTTGATTGTCATTCTTCCTACCTAACAAGTTAGAAAATTATGGACACAGGCATTAAGGTTGTTAAGATAATTGATAAAGCATAGTTATGATAGCCACTACCCAAGTACAGCTGGAAATAATTGAGGCAATGACTTGAAGCAGGCACCAAGAAACTATCCAGAGGCAATATAGAATAATAGGCAAAACAATTATTCTGGAGCCAAAAATACTAGATTATAATCACTGCTCTGTTTTCACGAGGCCCTGGACAAATCATAGATTATAAGATCATAGAATGAAAAATATAAGGAATACTAGAGTTCATCTAGTGGCACCCTCTCATTTTACAAAGAAGGAAACTGAGGCCCAGAAGGAGTAAGTTACTTATCTATGGTCCTATAGATAGGAAGTATCAGAGGTGAAGTCTGAACTAGGTCCTCTGCCTTGAGAGCCAAAGAGCTTTCCACTCTAACATGAAGTCTGTGCCTCATTATACCTTTCAGGGCTTTAGTTTTCTCCTCATCATTTAAGAAATGATCAGAATAGAGGTATCTCAGAGGTGTCTTCCAGCTCTGGATCCTACATTTTAATGAAATTTTATTCATTCAATACCCAATTCTCTTCTCTTATACTATAAGCCTCCTCAGTTGTTCTTCCCAGGATACAAAATCTCCATTACCTAATCTTTTGTGCACTGTTGCCCTTCTTAGTCAAGCTTTTTTAATATCCCAGACAAATTGGATGGGAATTAAACTTTTGATTCACATGATTTGTTTGTAGTTGAATGAACAAATGTTTCCAAAACCTCACAATGAAGCTCAGTCTTACGTAAAATGTTAGTAGACAATAATAGTTAGAATTTAGATGTTGTTTTAAGGTGTTTTATATTCATTATCTCATTTAATCCTCACCATAATCCTGTGAGGTAGGTGCTATTATCATCCCTATTTTACAGATGAAGAAATTAAAGCTGGCAAAAGTTAAGTGACTCACCAAGGTTAGAGCTAATAAACATTTTAGGCAGCAATTGAAATCAGCACTTCCTGACCCTAAGTCTAATATGTTAGCTATTGTACAACCTAGCTGAACAAAATGGAGATAACTCAAGGTAGATGGTGGAGTCAGGATGACCTAAATTTAAATCACTTAGCCCTTCAATGCCTCCAGGAGATTCTCAGAGGCTACACGACAGAACAATGGCTAATCTACAAAGGTGGAAAGAGTTTCTTCATCTGCGTTTCCCTGTGTCAATGAAGTCCCCAGTCTTGAATAAAATCAATAGCAAAATTTGGTAAGTAGGGTTATGATGTAGAGGACAAGACTTTGTCTCTGGAGTTTGGAAACCTGGGTTTGAATCCTAGTTTACACATATAAGGAAGTTATTTCACATTTCTTGTCCTCAATTTCATCTGTAAAAAGAGGAAATTGATAGAACTATAAGTCCTCAAAGAACACTTTTAGCTTTGGAAGCTACCTTAATGACCATGGTATTTACAAATTTGGAGTTTTAATTGATATTCATGTGAACTAAGCACAATAAAGAATACTTTACATTAACATTCAGCTGAATAGACCTTGTTTTACAATGTCAAACAAGCAGTCTTCTACCTCTTTGCTAGCACCAACCTCTCCTCCCCCTTCATTTTATAAATGGAGAAACAGGAGCCCCAGGAGCTTAAGTGACTTATCTCAGAACACCCAGGAAATATATAACCAGGTCAAGATTTGAATCCAAGTCCTCTAGCTCTGAATCTAATTATGTTGCCACCGTACCACACTCCAAGCTCTGTTCAGCCTGGGATAGGTGATATTTGTTAAAATGCCTAACTCATAAAATCTGGAGTATTTTCTCATAGGAATTTGTACTCAGAAAGATCAGTTGCAAAAATGCCATGATGGAAACCAGGTCAACCACTATTCATTTTTCATTTCTATAATAATGACAACCCATTTTATGCAGGACTTTGATTTGGCATTTAACTGTGGTTCTTTCTCCAAGAGAAGTCTAAAATTTGATTACTCACACCAGTGTTCAACTTCAGAAATTACATTATGTTTCAAGTTATATTTTCCCTCTAATTATTACCTTCAGAGCTTTCCACTGAATGAAGTCTCTGATGCGTCCATTGTTGTATAATTGCAAACTTCCCCTGAGAAGAGATGTTACCTGGAGGCCATGGGCCCAGAGTCACTTTGTGTGCTTTGACAGTATAATAGCTGACACAATGGGAAGAAAAACATCTGGGAGTCAGAAGACCTGAGTTTTAGTGCAGTCTCCATCATTTACCTGTTGTTTTACCTTGAGAAAGTCACTTTCCTTTCACAGTCTTCAATTTCCTCTTCTCAAAAATAAGCTTTAATTTCTATAGGTCAATATTATTGACACTGTCCTAACACCACTGACTTTTACTTGAAACCCATGGGCCACAATCACTGACATTTAAGTCATTTCAGTGTCTGTTTCTCAGCAATTCAGATTTTTTTAGTTTTATTAATTTCACCTGAAAATAGTTTTCCCTGCATAGAATCAGTTCCAGGCAAAAACTCTAAAAAAAACATGAAATAATCACTGGAATTCAGTTTCATCAAGAGGATATAGCCAGCACAAGGAATGATCACGATATTCTCCTCATCTCTTCATTTGTTTGGCAGGATTCTTGACAGTTCAACATTTAATTTCCAAATATTCTAAGCCAATCTCTGAATAGTATCTTAGAAAAAGTAGGTGCTTCATAAATGTTGCTTGAGCTGAGCGAAAAGAAAACCCTCAACGTGTTGAGTGGAGTTTTTCCTGAGACTTTACAGAAGGACATGGATGAGAACCACAAAGGACAGAAATATGAATATGTGGTCTATAATGGAGAGTATATACACTGAAGAGATCACTGGGCCATTGACGTATTTAGTTTGGGGTATGACAGATTTCTGATTTTCCATTTTATAGAATTTATGCCTCTTGATATGCTTTCATATTCCAAACTCCAGTGTCATATTCATTGCTTTTTATTTGACAGGTCTGTTACTTAAAAACACAACTATTATTCCCAATTTGCCTACTGGATTTATTAGCTTGTACTTGTCTCAGATGAAGTACTTTTATTCCCTCTCCATATTTCTACTATCTCTTGGACCTGTTCTCATTACTATTATTTCATTTGCCAATTTGGTATCATTTTATACCAATTAGCAGTCACCATACCACTTCTTCAAGATGACTAATGATTGAAAGAGACGTTCATAAAACCAGGGTTAGTGCTGATCCCTGAAATATTCTTTCATTTGGGAAATTTATCATCCTTTGCCTATGTAAGGAGTTAATTGCTTTTATATCATTGACTGTAAATTCCTTTTTTTAATGAGATGAATTCAATGTAACAATCCTAAGGGAAATGGCAAGGTCACTAGATTTATGTGTGCCCCACAAAGATGCAGCAGAGAGCTAAACATGAACTAAACAGAATTTTGACCAGCATAGACAATCAACAAAACACATGTTTTCTCAACTGGAGACATCTCAAATAATCATGTTACTAATATCACCTTCCATTTCACTTTATATACAAACACATGGACAATACCATATAATATGACTCATGACAATGTCTATGTTATTTCTGTGGAATTTTTATATTCCATGCAAAGTATATTTGACATATTTCAAAGAATAGGAATGAATGCTTTTCAAATAGAGTAGCTGAGTTTGATGCCTGAAACTACTACTGAGTGTCTGCTATGGGTGTGTAAGACACACTTAGAAAAAACTATGTATGAAACTTTTTTGGGAACACATCACCTTTCTTTGTTCTCCCTATCCTCCTCTATTATCATTTTTACAGAATAAAAATATATATACTATAGGGGGTCTAACAAATTTTAAAGTTTGTTTTTCATATCCACCTTCCCTAGCCAATTCTCCACCTTTCTTTACGTCCTTTCTCTCTTTGAATGCCCTTTTAATGACTTCATGCTTTGGTGTGGCCCAAAGATACCAGAAGAGTAGCCTCCTTGGGCCTCTTTTTCTCTTCCTCTTCTCAGAAATTACCTGTTCTTTGATCCTTCTTTCTAGCATAAATGATCTTAAGTGCAGAGAAAGTAGACAGGCTTTTGAGGAGTGATTTGAAGGATACCAGAAAGGTCTGAATGCCCTTCTTCACTGGATGACCATGGTGATGGAAAAATACCATTCATTCAACTTTCCTTTGGGTGAGATAGATTTGGATTTTGATTTGTTTTTGTTTTGTTAGTTCTCCTTGGTCCCTTATTGACTTGCAGATACCTATAGGAGTAGTAACTCCTTAAATCTTTACTTGTTAACATCTTAGAAAGGATTAGTTTGGGAGAGAAAGAGGAGAAATCTCAGGGTAATGGCTCTAGGGTAGGTCCTAGCAAGAGAGGGGGAGGTGAAAATGGGAAATCACCCTATCAACAAACAATTATTAAGCATCTATGATGTGTCAGGCACAATGCTAATGGTTGGGGATACAAAGAAAGGAAAAACAGACCTTACTCTCAAAGAGATCACAGTATAATGGGGAAGACAATATGCAAATAACCATGTAAAAAATGTTACACGCAAAATAATCTGGAGATGAAAAACAAAAGGAAGCTCTAGAATTAAGGGAGATTAGGAAAGGTTTCCTATGGAAGGTGAGATTTTTTAGCTAGGACTTGAAGAAAGCCAGCAGGCAGAAATGAGAAGCATTCCAAGTATAGGGCAGACCCAGTGAGGTAAAACAAAGAGACCAAGAATCACCAATTATGGGGGTGGTAGTGTAAGGTCTAAGAAAACTGAAAAGGTAGGTGAGCAAGTTATGTAGAACTTTGAACATCAAAGAGGATTTTGTATTTGATCCTGGATGTGATAGGAAGCCACTGGGGTTTACTAAGGTAAGGAAGAAGAGGGGAGTGAAATGATCAGTCCTGAACTTTAGGAGGATCCCTTTGACAACTGAATGGAAGATGGACTGGAGTAGAGAGAGATTTTTGTCAGAGAGACCAACTAAGTGGTTGTTGCAATAATGCAGGTGTTAGATAATGAGCTTCTGCCAGGGTGGCAGTATCAGAAGAGAGAAGAGGACTTATGAGAGAGAAATTATAAAGATAAGATTGATAGGCCTTAGCAACAGATTGGATGGGGCAGAGAGTTGAGAGACTGAAGACTCAAAGATGAAACAAATCATCTGGGAGAATAGTTGTGACTTTGACAGTAATAAGGAAGTTCAGAAGAAGGGAAATTATGACAGAGAGAAAGGTGAGTTAAGTTTTGGACATGTTGAGTTTACGGTTTCTATGACACAACATACAAGATTTCTAATATGAGATGTTTAGTAGGCAGTTGAGGATGCAAGACAGAGACTTGTGGGATACTTAAGGTTATCAGGTGTGTTCATCCTTCATTGCCAAAGAAGACCATACCATCAGAGAAATGATAACATGACTTGCACTTGATTTTGTTTTGAGTGAGGGAGAGCTGTGCAGGTCACCAGCCTCACTTCTCCTCCAGAGTCATCTGAATCCAGTGACCAGATGTTCATCAAGATGACTGGAGATGACCCAGGATGAGGCAATTGGGGTTAAGTGACTTGCCCAAGGTCACACAGCTAGTGAGTGTCAAGTACCTTGAGTTGAGATTTGAACTCAGGTCCTCCTGACTCCTGCACTGGTGCTCTATCTACTATACCACCTAGCTGCCCAAGTTATGAGGTATGACCCAGATTAAGATCCAGCAATGGAGACTAAGAAGTAGCAGTCAGAAAGGTGAGAGAACAAGGATGGAGTAGTGTCATGAGAACTTGGAGGAAAAGGTATTGGAGAGGCACCAAAATCAAGTTTCTAGGTTTTATTAAGTTACAATATATCTAATTTGATCATCTCCTTTACAATAAGCTGTTAATGAGAAATAATGACTCAGTCAATTATTTTTCAAACTTATTTCTATTGAAAGAAGACTTTAATGTTTGAACCCCAAGTGTGATTAACGTAGGAACATTCAGAGGAGACTTTTTCAGTATTCTACTCATGTTGTTTGGGCCTTCCCTGGATATATAATAGACCTCCATGGTCCTGAAAAAGGATGAATCAACCAATTTCTAAGGAAAAGTCTTCTTTTTGTAACATTTCATTACCCTAGCCCCTGATGCAATAGCTGTATATACATACATAAATGTATATACAGGGTTGTTGGTTGGTTGTTGTCCCTCATTCTTGAAAAGGACCAAAATGGCATTGCTATGTTAGAGTTAAGTTGCAATGTGTCTGACTGTTGCTGATCTGACCAGTATGAGCTCAGAATGCTCTATCACAGGTTGGACACAAATAGTCCATGTGAACATTTGGGGTGGGTTCTCTAAATTTGTATTTGCATTGTATTAACAATACAATGGAATGGAAAGACCTTTCCCATCCATAAATAGGCCTATGTGACCTGCTTAAGTCACATAGAAGCCTAAGTCACATGAAGCCTGTGGTGGGAGGAGCTTGCTGATCAGATGGAATGGGAAGAGGTGGTGCTGGAGCAGAGCTGAGAGGAAGTTGCTCAGAGTAATCAGAGCTGGGAAGGCCAGAGAAAGCAGCCAAGTGGCTGTGAACAAGAGAAGGGAATTGTGCTTAGGGGAGCCTGTTTGTGGGAAGGCCATATGCACAGACTTCTTGGTTAATATGATAGATTTCTTTGTTACTATGATGGATTTGGCTTTCTGGTGTTTGAATAAATGTTTTGGTTCTGTCTTCCATGTGGAAAGCCTGTTACATTTTGCAATTCAGAACTAGTATATTCATAGCTGCTGTAGGCACTGTGAATATCACAATGGCACTACATTTGTGCAACTTACATAACTTTTGAGCCACTTCAATTCTGCTCTGCTCATAGCACACAGCACCTTCTTTGATGAGGGGACACCATGTGGGGCAGTCCTGTGCCAGTGTCTCCCATTTCATGCAACCAGATATTCAACTTCAGGAATCTGGTCTTCATTTGCCAGCTTTGTTTCACTCAGAGCTGCTATTTGGATGCTGAGTTCTCTTGCAACAAGAGAGTCTTTCAGATCTACTGGATTTTGTGTTGTCTGTGAGTGTGCACACATTTTATGTACTGATGGGGAGTGGAATTAGCTTTGCAAAAGTTTTTGTACATTTTTTGTGTTTTGACCACAGGGTGGGATTCATGCCAAAGTTGGATAGGCAGACAATTTTTAGGGCACATTTTCCAGCCCCTTCCTCACACCAGGCATAAACTGTATGATCTTTAAAAGGTTGCTTAGACACCCAGGGGACAGTCAAATCCTACTTCTACTTCTGATGAGATGATGACCCTATGATGCGCTGCCTACGTTCAGGGCTGTGACTACAGCTCCCACTGTAGCTACACCTGCTGCTTCAACACTTGCCTGTCACTATAGGACTTCAAAATAGGTAAAAATAGCAAAGTGATATGGGTGATGGCTTTTGATTCATGCATAAATTAGATTTAAGTGAGGTAAAGTTGTATGAAGTCTGCAGCCTCACTCTCTCTTCCAGGGTCACAGAGTCCAGTGGCAAGACAGAATCAAGACAACTAGTGATGACTCAAGATGCAGTGGATGACCTTGGTGTCTTCACTATCTGATCAAGCTCTCAGTGCTCCACAGTGCCTGCTTCAACCACCTTACTGGCCTTTGGAACAAATTATTCTCATCTGTCCATTCCTCCAGGGGAAGTCTTCACATGCCTGAGGTAGACACCCCCATAACTCACCAGTGGGTTTAAGATTCCTTTGGCTAATTCTGCTTTTTAAAGCATTCTTCTCCTCATTGGTTTTTTGAACCTCTTTTGACAATTGAGTTAGCCTATTTTTCAAAGTGTTATTTTCTTCAGCATTTTTGGGGGTCTCCTTTAGCAAGGTGTTGACCTGCTTTTCATGATTTTCTTGCTTCACTCTCATTTCTCTTCCCAGTTTTTCCTCCACCTCTCTAACTTGATTTTCAAAATCCTTTTTGAGCTCTTTCATGGTCTGAGCCCAATGAATATTTATTTTGGATGTTTGGGATATAGAAGCCTTGATTTCTAAGTTCTTTCCCTGATGGTAAGCTTTGTTCTTCCTCATCAGAAAGGAAGGGAGGAGATATATGTTCACCAAGAAAGTAACCTTCTATGGTCTTATTTTTTTTCCCTTTTCTGGGCATTTTCCCAGCCAGTTACTTGACTTCTTAGTTTCCTTTCCACCCCCACCTCACCTCCAGATCCGCCCAGCCAGCGCTTGGGATCTGAGATTCAAATGCTGCTTCCCAGACTTAGGGCTTTGGTGGGGGCGGGGCTGCTATTCATGTGAGATTAAGTTCAGCTGCTTGGGTGGGGGCAGGTTACCACACGGGGCTCAGTTCCCTCAGGGGGTTTATGCAGAGACCTTCAACAATGGTTCCGAGCTCCTGCCTGCTCTGGGAGCCCCTGTCCACTGCTGCCTCCACTGCTGCCTCCCGAGGGGGCCTGAGTTATAGGGGCACCCCACTCCCCTCTCAGCGAACTGAAAAGCCCCTCTCACTGACCTTTGGCACCTATGGGTGGAGGGACCTGCACGGCAGCTGGAGATTCTGTCCCTGAAGTCTGCTCAGATCTGCTCCTCTTGGTGCCATGGGGCCAAGGCAGGGCTGGGCTCCACTCTGGTCCAGTGCGCCACAGACCTTTCAGGTCAGTTTTTCAGGTCTCTCTGGAACAGAAATCTACTCTGCTCTGTTGTTCTGTGGCTTCTGCTGCTCCCGAATTTGTTGGGAGTTCTTCTTTATAGGTATTTTATGGGCTGTGGGTTGGGAGCTAGTATATGTGTATCTTTCTACTCCACCATCTTGGCTCCTCCCTGGGGTTTAAGATTCCTTAACCTGGGTTAGCTCATCTGCTAAAACAGTTGTGCATACTATAGCATCTTAGAGCCACAGGTAGAGTGAGGTGGATCAGGTGGAAATCAAAGATGGAAAGTTGGAAAGCAGCCCTGAAAGGGCTCAGCAGCCTTCCCACCAGAGGTACTAGTCTTCCTAAACACAACCTACACCTACACACACACACACACACACACACACACACACACACACACACACATATATATGAAATGTGTGTGTGATATATGTGTGTGTATATATGTGTGTGTGTGTATGTGTGTATATATATTTACATATATGTATGTATGTATGTGTTTATATATATTTAAATGACCTATGTCTATGTAAATGCGAGCCAACCAGTAATAGTAATTCATTGAACTGGGTTTTATGTAAATTTTACCAGTTTCAAGTTTCACCATAAATATAAAATTATTTGAACTTCATCTGAACACTTCCTACTTCCCCTTAAACCTTTTATCAAGTCTTAGAATAAACCCATCAGTTGTCTTAAATACAAACATTTCCCATTCTATTAACTTTTGGTGGTTCACCATTTGTCAAAAAAAAATCCATAGAACAAAAGACATGAAGGAAAAGCTAAGTCAAAGAAAGGCTTTAGAATGGAATTATGACTCACATTTTTTAAAGTTTGGCCAGCAACAGGTGATCTTCATAAACACCTTGACCTTCAGATCCTCAGTTTCTCCATCTCTAAATGATTTTGTTGAAACACATGATTTCTAAGGCCCTTGTAGCTAAAGTATACCATAATTTTCTCAACCAAAGCATATGTTTACTCTTGTGGCTCTTTAACTTAGTGAAGTCATGAAAGATGAGTGACTGAAAAAGGTCACCACTATTTTATTAATGTTTTTATTGAACTAAATAATTTCAAGATGTTTACTTAAAAATAAGTGACTAATAGTTCACTACTTAACTATTGCAACTTGCCAGTTTTTAGGCTAATTCATTTGACAAAATATAAAACCAGCATAAGTAACTATTAAATCCGCCATTGTCCTTTTCTCTTTTCCTCTCATTACTTCCCCTTTCTTGGGTACCTGTCTTGTTACCTTTCTACTTCTGCTGTTCCTTTACTGCCTCTAGGAAATGGCTACAGGTCTTCCTTTAATTTTTTTCCTATCATCCCCCTATTCTTCCTATTTCCCTTATGATATTAGGGTTGTACAGATGAGTTATTCTGCTTAAATTCACCATTCCTACTAACTTCTCTATTGTTACCAAGGACATTGTCTTTCATTCAGACACCCAGGTTTACTACCTAAAAAACTATCTACAACTTTTCATTCTCACTCATCCTACACATCAGATCAATTGGGATGTCTACTTTCATAAAATCTCTTCTATCTTCTCATTCTTTTCACTTACATGACAGTCACTCCTGCCATGCTGTAATTACTTCATATTTATTTTGTCTTTAACTTTATTTATATTTAATTGCAAAGGCAGCCTTGAAACAATAAATAAAGAATTTAACTCAAAGCCAGGAAGACCTGGGTTTAAATGGCGCCTCTGACATATACCTTGTGACCATGAGCATGTCATTTAACTTCTAAGTGCTAGGTGACTCTCTAAGTTAGGAGATATTAAGAAATCTGCATCAGTAAGAGAGTGTTTCCACACCTTAGAATAAAAGATGAGCTACTTGAGTTCAGATGGATTAGTGTTTTTGTATTCTTACCATGTAGATAGCTTGAATGTAGTACTCACTTATTAATATCATCTTTATAGTTGATCTTATTCTTTCTTAAGGATATATGTGGTTCAAAGAATCTCTACAAGGAGAAAAACCTAATGCACTTTTTAAAAATTAATTAATTTGTTTTTACTTTTCAACATTCACGTCCACAAGATTTCCAAGTTCCAAATTTCCTCTCCATCTCTCCACTCTGCCCACCCCAAGACAGCGAACCCCAATTTGCCCTCCCTTCTCTCACACCCCTCCCTTCTCTTATACCTTCCCCTCTATTTTCTTGTAGGGCCAGATACAATTCTATCCCCATTACAGGTATGTCTTATTTCCTAGTTGTATGTAAAAACAATTTTAACATTCATTTTTAAAATTTCGAGTTCCAACTTCTCTTCCTTCCTCCCTCCCCAGACACCGCAATTGAAAAGGCAAGCAATTTGATATAGGTTATACTTGTGTAGTCATGCAAAACACTTCCATAAAAGTTATATTGTGAAAGGCTAGCTATATTTACCTCCATCCTATTCTGCCCCCCATTTATTCTATTCTCTCATTTGACCTCATCCCTCCTCAAAAATGTTTACTTCTAATTATCCCCTCCTCCCATCTGAACTCCCCTCTATCATCCCCCACCCCTCACTTATCCTCTTTCCCCCTACTTTCCTGTAGTGTAAGACAGATTTTCATACCAAATTGAATGTGCGTGCTATTTCCTCCTTAAACCAAATATGATGAGAGTAAGGTTCACTGTTTCCCTCATACTTCTCCCCTTCCCCTCCATTGAAAAAGCTTTTTGTTGCCTCTTTCATGTGAGATAATTTGCTCCATTCTATTTTGTCTTTCTCCTCCTAATATATCCCTCTCTCACCCCATAATTTTATTTTTTTACATATCATGCCTTCCTATTCAACTCACTTTATGCCCTCTGGCTACATATATGTATACATGCATGTATATATGTATGTACATATATAAACTCCCTCCAATTACTTTGAGAAAAGTCTCAAGAATTACATATGTTATTTTGTTATGTTGGAATGTAAACAGTTCAACTTTAGTAAGTCCCTTATGATTTCTCTTTCCTGTTTACCTTTTCATGCTTCCCTTGATTCTTGTGTTTGAAAGTCATATTTTCTAATCAGTTCTGGTCTTTTCATCAAGAATGCTTGAAAGCACTCTATTTCATTGAATGACCATTTTTTCCCCTGAAGTATTATATTGTTTTACTGGATAGGTGATTCTTGCTTTTAACCCTAGGTCCTTTGACATCTGGAATATCATATTCCAAGGTCTGTGATGCCTTAACATAGAAGCTGTTAGATCTTGTTTTATCCTGATTGTGTTTCCACAATACTCAAATTCTTTCTTTCTGGATGCTTGCAATATTTTCTTCCTGACCTTGGAGCTCTGGAATTTGGCTACAATATTGCTAGTTTTCCTTTTAGTGTCTGAGGAGGTGATTGGTGAATTCTTTCAATATCTATTCTACCCTCTGGTTCTAGAATAGCAGGGCAGTTTTCCTTGATAATTTCTTGAAAGATGATGTCTAGGCTCTTTCTTTAGATAATGGCTTTCAGGTAGTTCAATAATTTTAAAATTGTTTCTCCTGGATGTATTTTCCAGGCCAGTTGTTTTTCCAATGTGATATTTCATATTGTCATATTCTATCTTTTTCATTTTTAAATTTTGCTTTATAATTTCTTGATTTTTCATAAAGTCAGTTTCCATTTGCTACATTCTAATCTTTTTAAAATTAATTTTATTTATTTTCAGTGTTCTACAATCACTACCATAAAACTTAGATTTTTTTCCTTTCCTTTCTCCCTACTTCCCCCTCCCTTGCTGAAATGGCATACAATTTTATATAGGTTCTACACATACATTCCTATTAAATACATTTGCACTATAGTCATGCTGTGCAGAAGAATTGAAATGAATGGGAGAAATAATATAACAAACCAAAATGTAATACAAAAGAAAATGATCTGCTACATTCTGTGATTGAATTCCATAGTTCTTTCTCTGAATGTGGAAGGCATTTTGCCTTAAAAGACCACTGGGAATTTTTTAAGTCCTTGCATTGCAATGACGTTCCAAGTCTACCAGAAAAAACTCTCACACACTGTGGTTGTTGTTGTGGATGAAGTTCTCCTGGTTCTGCTCCTTTCACTCAGCATCAGTTCATATAAGTCTTTCCGGGCCTCTCTGAAGTCTTCCTGTTCATCATTTCCTATAGCACAATAGCGTTCCATTTCATTCATATACCATAATTTATTCAGTCATTCCCCAACTGATGGGCATCCCCTTGATTTCCAGTTTTTGGCCTTCAGTGCTTCTATAAACACTTTTGTACATGTGGGACCCTTTCCCATTTTTATGATCTCTTGGGGATACAGTCCTAGAAACAATACTGCTGGGTCAAAAGGTATGCATATTTTTGTAGCCCTGTGGACATAGTTCCAAATTTCTCTCCAGAATGCTTGGATCAGCTCACAGCTCCACCAACAATGAATTAGTGTTCCAACTCTCCCACATCTTCTCCAACATTTATGACCTTCCTGTTCTGTCATGTTAGCCAATCTGATAGGTGTGATGTAGTACCTCAGATTTGTTTTGATTTACATTTCTCTAATCAATAGTGATTTGGAGCATTTTTTCATATAGCTATAGATATCTTTAATTTCTTCTCTGAAAACTGCCAGTTCATATCCTTTGACCATTTATCAATTGGGGAATAACTTCTACTATATTTTAATCTTTAAGGAATTATTTTCTTCAGTGAGCTTTTGGAACTTTTCCATTTGTCCAATTTTCCTTTTTAAAGCATTCTTCTCCTCATTGGCTGTTTGGATCTCTTTTGCCATTTGGGTTAGTCTATTTTTTAAGATGTTATTTTCTCATTTTGGGTCCCCTTTAGCAAGGAGTTCACTTGTTTTTCATGATTTTCTTGCATCATTTTCATTTATCTTCCCAATTTTTCTTCTACCTCTCTTACTTTATTTTCAAAATCCTTTTTGAGCTCTTCCATGACCTGAGATTAATTAATACTTTTGGGGGGGCTTTCAATGTAGGACTTTTGACTTTGTTATTTTCTCCTGGTTGTATGTTTTGGTCTTCCTTGTCATTGAAGTAAGATTCTGTAGTCTGATACTTTTTCTGGTTTTTGCTCATTTCCCCTGCCATTTTCTTGACTTTTGAGCTCCTTGTCAAGGTAGTTCTCTTCTTCCACTGGGGCTTAAGGGGGTATACTATCAGTTGCTAGATCACCCCACAATCTGTGGACCAAGAGCTCCAGAAATAGCTGCTGCCACTGCCCCTGCCCCTGCTGCTGCTACTGCTGCTGTGGCTGCTATGGCTGCCAAGGGCTCTTCTGCTGGGACCAGACCACTCTACTCTCTCACACAGGTCCTACATGTTTTTTTTTCCACTGACCTTCCAATTTGTCTTTGTCATTTTGGGGTGGTGAACTCTGGAACCCACCACAGGTGCCAGTCCCTCTGAGGCCTGCTTAGGTTCCATCTGTGCCAGCATGAACCACACTAGACTGCGCTCTGCTCCCATCCCAGAGCAATAGATAATAGATGCTTCTGGTTGGCCTTCCAGTCTGTCTTGGGTGGGAGATTTGTTTCACTCCATCATTCTGTGAGTTCTGCAACTCCAGAATTTGTTTAGAGTCATTTTTATAGGAATTTAGCTGGATTTGGAGGAAAAGTTTTAATAAGTCCCTGCTTTTACTCCACCATCTTGGTTATGCCTCTCTAATGTACTTCCAAGTAAAACCATTCCTTGTGAGAGACTTGAGAAGAGAAGCAAAGTCACAGAAAATCTTGAGACTGCTACTGAGCAAAGATGTTATTAGTGAAGATGGAACCCTTTCCTGAACAAATACAGAATAAGCATAGTAGTATCATTAGATGTTGTCCTTCAGGTAACTCTACTATTCCTTCTTTTAGGTTCATTAAATCTTTAGGAGAAAACTGCCTAAACTCTATCTTTCCAGTCAAAAGATTTAAATTTGAAGAATTGTAAGGAAGAACATATGGCTATGTTACTTGCAAATAAAATTTTGGCTTAGCTATGTATTTCCACTTGGTCTTCCTTGTCACCAAAGTCTGTAAGTATATTAAAATATTTTTGAATACTTTTGTTTTTCTTAGATTTTATAAAATTAGAGATAGAGAATGAAAATATATTTAAATAAATACTTTTATATAATGCACATAGTATATGCTAATAAATGAACTTTTTTAAACATGTGATGCATCAGTCATTAAGACCCACAATAGTTAGCTGTATGTTGAGATTAAGGGACTCTTTGTTTGATTTATACATTAATATACAGGAAGGCAGGTTGACTTAAAGAAAAGACTAAAAGAAATCTGCAAAATGATACCAACATATTCACAAAAGAATGTCAATTACCATGTAAATAGGTCATGAGCTTGTATAGTTCTGTATGTCAGTATTCATACAATCCCCAAATACTAAAGGGAGCCAGTAACTGGGTCATTTGGAACTCTATAGCAACAAATTTCCCCAACTATTTTCTCTGTTCTTGTTATGTTCTCTAAAATGTAATATTTTAAACCTGGTTAGGGCAGCTGATCTTTTTCCATTTCCCAAGTGAATAGAGTCAGGACTGTGGGCTTCCAATGAACTTCATATGTCCCACCTGGAGGCCAGAGAGTTATAGAACCACTTGGTTCTTCTGAATAACACTAGTAGTCTCCTACGAGCAAAAGGAAAATGAGAATAGACAATAGAAGAATATTGGGTTATGCCTGATGGAAGACTGGACATGAAATAAATCATTACAACAATGGACAGTATTTTACAAAAGCAAAATTACAATTACAAACTTCTGTAATAATTTAAATAAGGTTTATGTTGACATATCCTGTATAGACCTAAATATACCATGCATGTTAATAATACAAATGACCCCAATATATTATTCAGAAAAGAAAAATAATGAAGCCCTGTGACATATATTTGATCTGTTCAAAACTATTATGCTATCTATGATAAATATTAAGTAGGCAATTAATTAACAATAATATTATTTGCCTTTTTTAGTTGGTGTTATCTACTAATGTAAGATAAGATTATCTTAAAGGCAAGATTTAAAATAGATATTAAAAGTTATTTCTATATGCGTAAGAATATTTAGGAGGGAAACAAGCATTAATTAAGTGACTGCCATGTATCAGGTACTACATTCAGTTACAAATATCTCATTGGATCTTCACATCCCCTAGAGATAGATTTTATTATCATCATCCCCTTTTTACAGTTGAAGAAAATGAGGCAAATGGAGGTTAAGTATCTGCCCAGTATGACATAGCTGGAAGTATCCAAGATCAGACTTGAACTCAGGTCTTTCTGACTGGCCAGTGCTCTATCCACTGTGCCACCAAGGTACTGAAGTTTTCCTGACTCCAAAACTGTCTTCTTTCCATTTTACATACTATGCTATCTCTCATGTTTTTTAAGCTGTCAAAAATAAAATACCATCTTAAATAAAGAGAATTACTGCCCATAAACTTCGATGAGAAAGACATAACATTTTATTATGTTCCCATAAAATTAAAATGTTGTAAGCTATCAAATATTTAGCTACTTTTGGAATCAAATAGGAGCATTTTTTTGTTTTCAGGATAAAGTTTTATAACAGGATAATGACAGAAATACCCATTCAATGGACTTTATTGGGCCAGCTTTACACTGCTAATATGAACTTCAGCACTGAAGCTACCGATCAGAAAATTCAAAGCAAAAATAAATTTCACAAATAATGGATTTCACAATGTATTTTAAGCAATATATTATATTTGTACTTTTTTTTAATGCTTAAACACTTTCATGTATATTTCTTCATTTGATCTTTACAGCAACCCTGCAAGGTAAGCAGGATGGGCATCATTTGTTTTTGTTTTACAGACAAGAAAACAGAAAAAAGAATTTCTGCAGATAATGGAGGCAATGGTATATAGGGTTTCTCAATTCATTTACCTGTTCAATTGCTTCAATTTTCCACTTCATTTTGTGAGAGTAGACCATTTTGTGAGAATTCGCTGAAGAATAGATAAAAGTTACAAGTCAGAGAACATGAAGAAAATGTCATGATTTTCATAATGTTCAAATTATTATTTATGTGATAAAATCATTTCCAATCAATTAAACACCAGTCAACAATGAATGAGAAATATTAGATTAATCAGGAAGGAATGTAATAGCTTCCCAGTGTCAATGAGCATATTATAAATATGTGCCAGGCCAGAACATAAACAGATGCAAGCAGAATATAAAACTGGAAAAGATATAATTACTGCCAAGTAGAAGAAACCACCTTAATTTTTTAAATAATATCTTATTTTTCCTCAGTTACATGTAAAAACAATTTTTAACATTTGCTATTGTTTTTTAAGTTTTGGGTTCCAAATTGTATCCTTCCCTGTTTCCTCTGCCCTCCTTGAGATGGTAAGCAAGCTGATATAGGTTATACATGTGCAATCATGTAAAACATTTCCATATGACATTTTAAGGAAAGAAAACAGAAGGAAGGAAGGAAGGAAGGAAGGAAGGAAGGAAGGAAGGAAGGAAGGAAGGAAGGAAGGAAGGAAGGAAGGAAGGAAGGAAGGAAGGAAGGAAGGGAGGGAGAGAGGAAGGAAGGGAGGGAGGAAGGGAGGGAGGGAGGGAGGAAGGGAGGGAGGGAAAGAGGGAGGGAGGGAGGGAGGAAGGAAAGAAGGAAAGAAGAAAGGAAGGAAAGAAGGAAGGAAGGAAGGAAGGAAGGAAGGAAGGAAGGAAGGAAGGAAGGAAGGAAGGAAGGAAGGGAGGGAGGGAGGAAGGAAGGGAGGGGGGAGGGAGGGAGGGAGGGAAGGAAGGAAGGAAGGAAGGAAGGAAGGAAGGAAGGAAGGAAGGAAGGAAGGAAGGAAGGAGGAATGCTTAGGTCCATATTCGAATGCCATCAGTTCTTTCTCTGGAGGCAGACAGCATTTTTCATCATGAGTCCTTTGCGATTTTCTTGGATCATTGTATTGCTGAGAATAAGTCATTCACAGCTGATAAAACCACATTTACCTATGAGGAGATAATCAATTCAAGAAATATTTAAGTGTCTAGTATGTAGACATAGGTCCTTCTCTAGGTACTGAGAGATATATAAAGTCAAATAGGACACAGTCCATAACTTCATGAAGCATACTTTCTAGTTACCAGATTAAAGTAAGATTTGCTTATTGCATTAAGACCCAAGTCCTCCTTCCCATGCAAAAGTTAAATAGGTCTTAAATTCACTAACAATAGAGCAGAAATGTGAAAGTCCAGAAGTGAGGCATGGAAAGAAATAAGTGTATAAGTGTCTGTTCTTTTTTTTTTTTTTTTTTTTTGGTCAATCATCTTGATTGACCATTTCTGCATTACTGAACCAGATGTAAACGACTTCTTGAAGGTCCATTAAAATTTTAATGGACCTTCAGAACTCATTTACAGATGAATATATCTGTTTCCCCTCGGTGAGCATGGATCATTGAGAGATAAAGTCAAAGATACTTAGTACTTAGGAAAGGTCAGCTAATGAAATGGAAAGATCACTAAGAGCCAGAAGACCTGGGTTGGAATTCTGGTCCCATCACTGATTAACCTTAGTCAAGTCACTTCAGTTCACAGTGAAGGTTTCCTAATATGCAAAATGAGAATAAAATTTCATGCATTACCTTAAGTAGTGATTCTCAACCATTTTTGTGTCATGGACCCCTTTGGCAGGCTGATGAAGTTACTGTGGTTTGTTACTGATGTTCATAGCTGAAGGAAATGCTAAATTTCAGTTTGAGAAAATTGAAATGTACTTTTTGCCATCCAACTTCATAGTACCTTTGAAATAAAAGGGTCTATAGACCCCAAATGAAGAATGAATGATTTATACTGTCATTGGAGAATCGAAAGGAATGGTGTAATGAAGTATTACATAAAATGTGAGTATTTGTTTCAATGCCAGATAATAAATTCAGAAGTGAAGGGAATCATAAATATTTTCTTGTCCAGTTTCCTCATTTCATAGATGAGGAAACTGATGCCCCAATGGTTCCCAAGTTCATAGAGTTAGAAAGTAGAAGATCAAAGATTAAACCCAAATCTTCTGATTCCAAATCCACTAGACTTCCATTATACCATACTTCCTCCACTAAATAAGTCTAGCTTTCAGTCAGTATGAGTATCTCTTCTAAGCCTCCTACAACCATGTTTTTAATCTTATTCAGTACTACTGGAGGACAAGGAGTTCTCATGCTTCTTTCTATTTATAAAAACCTTTAATATTTTGTACAAATTTTGTACCAAGCAGATACTCAACATTTGCTCCCTGTCCATTGCAAACAAAGTGAAGCCCTCTCACTAGTCATGCCAATAACATTGCAGCTGATTTCTGAAGTCCTTTTCAAAGTCCCTGGTCTTTTTTTATACATGTGTCCTGTTGTTTTAGCTATTAGATATTTGAAAACACCCTGTCATGCCCTTCCTTAGGGGGAAAGGGAATGACAGGATGCTAAAAGATCATGAAGCCAGAGCAATGGTAAAATAAAATTACCTGTAAGCCAGAAATAGCTCCTGAGCCCAATTCCCCAAATCACAGGCCAGGTCCTTCAGGGAAGGAATACCCCAAGTTCAAGATAGGGTCACATCACTGAAAGGTCATAGATCATGAGCACCTACCCACTTGTCTTCCTTTATTGGTCAGCCAGAGGACATAATTTCAAAGCATAGACACTTGATTAAATGGCATGATTAACAAAGACAGCAGCAAAACAGCTCTGTCATAACTCTGGAAGCATACTGCCCCAGATACATATAATCTTAATGAAAAAACTGGTCATGTGTGGGATGCACTCAGAAAGGGGTTCACACATAGGAAAAAACCTAGCACCAAGAGACAAAATAGAGGTATAAGAAGTGTGTGTGGCCAGGGCAAAATGCATGGAGGAACAACTCATTCCTATGATGCTATATGGCTTCTTATGCCTTGCAGTGGTTCTACTGCTCCAGTTGGACCCAATCCATGTCAATTTCAAAGTCTGTTGGACCACTCTTATAATTTCTACTTAAAGCTGCTCGGCTGAATGTGTAGGCTCTACTGGACACTGCTCCTGTGAAATCCCCACCAGATCCTGCTTCTCCAAATGCTGCCCAGTAAGTCAGTGCTCCTCTCAAGTCTTTTCCAGTGTTGGTGGTCTATAATCTATACTACTTTTAGCTTCTGGCTCAGCTGAACTTATTTACTAGTTCTTCCTCTGGAAAGAACAGGTACCATCATAGTTTTTCCCCACTTTGCTGAATTCCTATAAGATTTTTTTCAGCTCTTCTAGCAAACATAGAAATCTATGCTCAGGAAATAGCAAAAAAAAAAGAACTTTTCATGGGGTTCTCCTGTCTCATTCCATCAGTCTCAAATTGTGAGCCTTTTCATTTCCTCAGAAGTCTGAGTCCCAGGTATCAAACTCATTAAATTAAAAGAAAAGCTTCTCCCATCTAGTCAAGCCTTCAAGTTTAATATTTTGTCTGACTTCCTGGTCCAATGGCTTGGGTCCTTCTATCAGAGACTTCACCCCAATTTAAGATCAACACTTCATGTACTTGCCAGTTTTAATCTCCATTGGTTAGACTTTAAGTCAATTAACAATTGTCCCAGTTTTTGAACCGTAACTCTTAAAGGAAGAGGAAAATGCATAAAAACAATGCCAAGGGAGATGCACCCTTTTCTCTAGGTTTTTGTGACACTACTCTGTTTATTTTCTTCCTATCTTTCTGCCTGTTCCTTCTTAGTCACCTTTATTTTGCCTTCATCTTCCCTAAGGCTTGGTATTAGGTCTTCTTCTCATCTCCTTTTTTACTATATCCCTTGGTGGTCCCATCAGTTCCAGCTTATTATCTATGTATATAAATATGATTTTTAGATCTATATAATTAGTCCTCTAATGTCGCATCACCAACTGCTTTTTAGACATTTCTAACAAGATATTCAATAGGTATCTCAAATTCAACATGCCCCAAATAGAAGTCTTTATATTTTTCCCAAAGTCATCCTTCTTTCAAATTTGCCTGTTATTACAGGTACTGATAAGGGCTGGAAGTGGTGAAGAGTAAAGGAACTCCAAGACTGGAATTTCCTGCGTAGGCCATCTGGAGATAAATTCACAGACTCAAGCATTGTCAAGGTCAAGGTAAAGATTCATTATGCTTTTCAGTAGGCAGGAGTTCTTAGGGAACCTGCAACCTTAGAGGGGTACAGGTAAAGTTTATATAGGATATTCTATAGTGAAACATGTGCCAAATATGCTAATTAGAGATTCAGGGTGGGATTAGGGAGTGGTTAAGGAGTGGTTAGTTCTTAAAGGAACATGCACTTTTGGTATCTACTATGCAGATATTTTACCCAGAGTTCATCATGAAATAGCCCAAGGAGGGGCTACCTGGAGGTATGGTTTTAGGCCTGAAACATCACTAAGTCAACTAATAGGGGTGACTGAGAAATACCCATGCTGCTCTCATCAGTGTCTTGTTAGATAAGATAAATGTAAGGAAGTATACATATGTCTAAGTCTAGGAAACATGATTGATCAGTGAGTAGTAAAGGTCATTATGACCCATTACACAGCCTATTCAGTCAGTGCACAGCTGGTTCAGACTAATAAGTTCTATAGGTGTAGCTGGCTGCTGTAACAGGAAGGGAGATAATGGTCATTGCTGGGTCGAGCTGTCCTTGGGCTGGGGAGAAACTGCTGGGGACAGTGTTTCAAGGCTAGGAAGAAATGTGATTTTTAAAGATAAATGAGATTTTAGAATTGGGGCCGAAGCACATGCACCCAAGCGACCCATCAGCACCACCATCGTCCCTGTCACCCAAGCTCATAACCACAATTTCTTACTTGTATTCACAATTTCTTACTTGTATTCACCCTGTATATAGGATCTATTGTCAAATGTTCCTAGTTTCACATCTCTTCTCTATAACCTGCTCTATTCACTCATATACTCACTGTCCTTATTCAGGGCTTCATTACCTCATGCTTAGACTAGTGATTCCAGATTGATCTCCCTGCCCTAAATTCCACCTCATTCCAAACCATCCTCCACTCAGCTACCAAAGTGATTTTCCCAAAGCATAAATCTGACCAATTCACTCCTTTACTCAGCAAATTCTCCCTCCCAAATAAAGCATAAAACTTTTTTAGGCATCTAAAACCTTTCACATCCTAATCTAATTCTACCTTTTCAAAGTTCTGAGATTTCCTTACATTGACACCTGTAAAGTATATATCTAATTTTTTGCTTGTTTTCTTTCCCATTAGAAAACAAACCCTTTGAGAGAAGGGGCTTGCGTTTTGCCTTTTCTTATATCCCCAGTGCTTAGCACAGTGCCTAGCATATGTTAAATGCTTAATAAATGCTTGTTGAGAGAGAGGTCCTTGTCTCCTCCACCTGCTTAGCCTCTTTCCCTGACCATTCATATGCAAATATATATGCCTCTAAGTGACTTATACACCAACATACTCTCATACAGAATTATGCATATAAGTGGGGAGATTTTTTTTAAGGAATATATTTTTCTAGTACATCAGATATTGTAGGACATTAGCTTTATAACTTTATAACCAATTATAGTTAGTAAGTGCTCATAAACTGGTAATTGATAGCCAGTCTACTAAAAATCTCTTGCAATCAGAAAAACTGGTTTCAAATCCCAGCTCTATCACTTACTCCTCTTTGCAAATCACTTCAGTTGTGTGAATTTCAGTTTCCTCATCTATAAAATAAAGACAATCTTCTGCAATCTCCTCCAACTGAAGCTATGATACTAAGATTTTCTTTTCCTCTCTCATTTTCATTTTCTTCTCAAAAAACACACATAATTATTTTCCCATCCAGAAGTATCATTATCCAGGTAACACCTACCCTATTACATGACTTGTTCTGACATAGTTATAGGGTCTTTTTGGATGAGACCAGTGATTTATTGATATAGCATATGCCTGTTGAGGAAACTCTCTACCAATGCAGCTCAGCACCTGCTCTGCAATCTGTAGTCAGAGAGTTGTCTAAGGGCCACTAAGAGGTTGAGTGACTTTTCCAGGTTTACAAAGTCAGTGTATGTCAGAAGCAGGACTTGAACCAGTCTTCCTCCTTCTAAGGTTGTCTCTGTATCCACTATGCTATACAAACACATGAGTAAACTTCTATAACCACTGTACCATAGAAACACATGAGAAAACATCCCAATACTTCCTTAGCTCTTGCTAAGTTCTTGCAGATATAAGTTGTAGATAATTTAAAATGTAATTTAAGACTTTTTCCAATATAGCATTCTAACAAAAAAAATAATCACAGTATGGTATCTGTTAAGTTAACACTGACAGCTTCATAAAAGGAATTTTCTGCCTTAGATCAAAGCCAAAAATGTTGTAGAAAAAAGGAAAAATCACTTTCATTCGAATGATCCAATGAGATTAATCAGACAATGCCAGGTTTGTGAAGTGACTTTGTTACCCCAAATAACTTAGGACTGTCCTTAGACAAAGAAATATTGGGTATGTTTGTTGTTGTCTAGTTATATGATTGGTTCTTCAATGGCTCCTATGTACTATTGGGAGATTTTTGCCTTCTAATGGGCTAGGTTACGTTACATGGATATCTGCCAGTCATATACTACTTAAGCCACCCCAATTACTTGATTCAGAAAGAAGTCAATGAAGAATTAGAGCATCATTACTTGAATACTAGTCTTCCTTCTCTTCTCGTTCCTAGGTCTGCCAGGGTGCTGTGCAGACCTTGAATCGAAGGCACTATGTAGCCAAGTTATTTCAGCATGTTCTGATCTATTGGATGTCTCCACACTCAAGTGCACTGTAGCAGTTTGTTTTGGTTAAAGTACTTTTGGCTGCTTCTGAATTGTGAGCAAACAAGAATACCAAACTAAGACTGACAGCTTCAAAGGAGGCAAAGAAAGCACTTAAGGATCATTTGGGGGAAATACAAATCTGTGGCAAGTTGTTGACTATGAAGACCATCTTCATGTTGATTATTTGTTGTTTTTTGCTCTAACAACAGTGTCAAGGTGAGAGCACTTCAATTGCAAATTCTTTCAAGACATCAGAATAATAGAGATTAATGCTAGGGCTTAACAAATCTTTTCATAATTAGGTTTCTCTGTAATTTTATATATATATATATATATATATATATATGCTGTCCTCACTGGGTTCATTCCCTTTATTCTTAACTTGGTATTCTGCGTGGTCAACAAAATAAGAAAGAAAGCACTGCTTGATCATTGTTTGATGTATCTGTGGTAGGTGCCAGGTCTGAAGAGGAATAGATAGCTACATACACATATATATTTATATGTGTGTGTGTGCATGTGCGTGTGTGTGTATACATATACACATATTGCCTACTCCAGGAAAAACAAAGATATTTTTAGAAGATGTTGCTGATACAAAAATGATATATAATTTGCATGATGATGATCAATGCACAAATACATACTATTTCAAATGTTATCTATATTCTAGTGGATATATATATGTACATATGTGTGTGTATATATATGTATATACATATATGTTTCCAACATAATCTCCATGTTTTCATCATTTTCTATAGAGTTCCCTTTAGTATATGTAATATTTCTAGGTTATAGTAATTAAAGAATTTTAGATCTGAAATAGATTGTGTAGGTCATCCAATCTGATTCTGTAGGTAAGGAAACTTGGGGCTCAAATCATAGAGCAAACACAGAATTTCAGACTTGGAAGTATCCTCGGAGGTCATCTAGTACAACCAATATATCAGGAGGCTCCTATTATTTCCTGTTACTTGGGCAGCAACTAGTTGGTATGCACTGATCATGGAGTCAAGAAGTCCTAAATTCAAGTTCTGCCTCAGATACTCATTAGTTTCTGTAACCCTGGACAAGTCACTTAACATCTCTCAGCCTCAGTTTCCTCATTTCTAAAATTTCTGCTGTTTGTCTTTTATTCTCAAAGAGGACCAATGTCACACAAATGTGATGTCATAACTTGCATGTGAATTGGATATGAGTGTAGCAGATCTGTGTAAAGTCATCAGCCTCACCTTTCTCCTCCAGAGTTATTGAATGTTTTACATATAGTAACACAAAGGTCAAGACACTGATGAGGGCCCAGCATGCAGCGGGTGGCCATGGCTTTTCTAAGTTAAAGTCTTTCCCAGGCCTTGATTTGTCTAAGACCACATCCATTCAATGACTGAGGTCTGGGCAACAGTTGAGATAAAAGATGGTTCCATTTATGACCACGAAGACAGTATTCAAACTTTCTGGCCAGAACAGAAAACAATTATTATTTATACTGGAGATGATAAGAGCACCTGCCTCATAAACTGTTTCAAAAATCAAATAAGGTAATATATATAAACCATTTTACCTTAAAACTCTATGAAAATTCTGATTATCATCATTGCTATTGGCTTTGTCATCCTCAAAACCTATCCCTAGTTGCTGGAAAGGTTCCAATTGAAGAACTATAGTTATGGAGAAAGTCAATTTCCAGAGGGGAATCAATTGATTTTTAAAACACCTCTAATCATTAGAAATTTTCCTCAGCTTAAACTGAAATCTACCTCTCAGGAACTTCTGCCTCTGGGGCAAGAAATGCAAATCTAATCCTTCTTCCTTAAGTCACCCTTTCAAATTCTTGAAGAAACTTATTATTTTTAATCCCCTCCCCTTGAATCTCTCTTAATGGGTTGCTGTTAACCTAGATAAAAGTTTCATGTGGAAAATCCCAGGGCAGTTGTGTTTGGTTCCATAATAGTTAACATTTTAATTAACTTGGATAAAGACATAGGGAGTATGCTTACCAAAGTTTCAAGTTTTCAGAAAGTTTCAGAAACCAATCAACATATACTTCCTAAAGGCTTATTACATGCCAGGTATTGTGTTATAAGAGGCAGATTCAAAGGCAAAACAGTATTTGCTTTCAACAAGGCTTATATCATAATAGAAAAGATAACAAAAAGCTAACAGAGATAGCTAACGAACTGAAGGACAGAAACAAAATCCAAGAATATCTCAAGTGGTTATCATAATGAGCCAAATCTGATAAGATGAAATGCAATAGGGATAAATGTAAATTCTCACAATGGGGTTCAAAATATCAGTTTCACAAGTATAAGGTATACACCTGTCTGAAAAAATAGCCAGAGATTCAACTGAATTACAAATTCTCTACAGGTCAACAATATGATACAGCTGACCAAAAAGTTAATGTAATTGTAGAATACACTAAAAGAAGCACAGTCTAGGAGTAGGTAGATAATAGCTAAACTGCTCCTCCTCTGTAAAATGGGGATAATAATAATACTTACATCCCAGGATTGTTGTGAAGATAAAATTCGATAATATTTGTAAAAAAATATTTTGAAAATATTATAAAAATTACTATAAAATGCAAGCTGTTGTGGTTAATTGTTATCTGCTGTGATCAGATCAGATCTTAAGTAATATATTTTCTTCTGGACACAAAGTTTTAAGAAGGCAAAGAATATGGCAAATCATCTTAAAGTCACATCATCTTAGGATAGGTTAAGAAAATGTTTATCCTGGAGAAGAAAAAGCTTGGCATATTTGATGGGATATTATGGTTTTCTTTAAGCATTTAAAAAGCTGTCACACAGAAAGGGGATTAAACATCTTCTGCCTGATCCTGGAAAGCTGAATCAGGAACAATGGGAAAAGTGTATTAAGGCAACTTTGGACTTGATAGAAGGGGAGAAGAAAAAAACTTTCTAGTAGTTTGAGCTGCCCTAAATTAGAATGAGCTGCCTTTAGGAAGCAGTTGGTAATCCTTGGTAGATCCTATCTTCAAGTTGAGGTTGATGACCCCTTGATGGATAAGTTCTAGAAGGGATTCTTGCTTATGAATAGGTTGAATAAGATTACCCCCAACTCTGAGAATCTTTGATCCTTTCCCAAGCTGAGCATATCTATTTCCTTTATCCAATCTTGTTTGTTCTCACTATCTTGATTGCTTTCTTCTGGGCATGCTTCCAATTGGTCAACGTCATACCCAAATATGGAGTTGAACATACTCTTCTAGAGCAATAAATAATACTTAAGTCAGAGTATAGCAGAATTGCCATCTCCTTTGGTCTGCATAACATAGCTATGAATTCAGCAAGAAGTAATGAACTTGATCAAGTTCATTCATCTAATTAGTGACAGGACCAGAAATAGATGAAGTCTCTTGAATACTAGTCCAATACTCCTGGCAATAAGCTTTGCCAAAGTCAGAATTGTTGGAAAAAATTTTTTAAAAAAACACTTCTGTGGACTACAGGTATCTCTAGTTCCAGGAGTAATTGACTGGAATGAGGCAGTAAATATTTTGTTTTTTGCTTTGAAGAAAATGCAAGATACCTGGACATATTATCAGGAGGCAACATTACTATCCACACTAATCTCAAAGGAAATGGAGGTTGATATGAACAGATAAGGATGAAAATGAGGTTTAAGCCAGATCATCGTGTGAAATATGATTAAGTTTCATTTAGTTTAGTTTACAATAAGTCATCTTATTTAGTGATGTGTTACACCTATAGACATAGCCTCAGACACAAATATAGAGGGAACACTTCCTGAATGATAATTTGTTGCTTGGTCAACTGCTAAGCTACCAAAAAGTGTGGTATAAAGGAAATATCACTAAACATGCAATGAGAATCACAGATTTTAGAGTTGGAAAGAACTTTATAGACCATTGTATCAGCAAGGACCCTGACATACATAAGAGGGTCTATTATATAGATTCTTAGATCTGCTTTTCCAAAAGGGAAGCAACTTTTGAGGGGTCAACAATCACTTTAATCAAGCACATGCATCATTCATTTATTTCAGGGAGAAAAGTCAGCACCCTGAACTTCAGAGAAAATACAAACAGAGAAACAAAGATCAACCAACAGACAGGACTTCCAGCTGTCTGACCATAAGAAATACATATATCACAGATCAACAGGCAGATCTAACTGTCTGACCATTACATACATAGTTACCAGAGAGAGAAGCACCAACATCTGGGTTTTCAAATCTGGGGGGCTCCTTCGCAGCTGCCTAGAGTTTCATCTGGCCAAACAAACACTTCCAATGAGTAAGCTCCAAAGTAAAACCTCACCTCAGAATACTGATACACTTTTCAGAACCAGAACCCTTGAGAACCAGTGCCTCATCAGAAATTCAGAAAAGGTGTGGGCCTCCCCTAATCAAGCTTTCCTTAATAGGCAAGCCCATGAATGGGTAGAGAAGATATTTAACTCTTATTAGCATTGCAACCATTAAGTTCAATTACAGATGAAGAAAATGAGGCTTAGAAAAGTTAAGTGATTTGCCCAGAGTCACATAACTAGTAAGTATCTGAAGCAGGACTTGAACCTAGGCCTTCCTGATTTCACCTCCAATGATCAAGCCATTACTTTATTCTGCCTAAGCTCTACCTCTAACTCCAAGTGACTTTAGGCAATGCACATCACCCCTCTTAGCCTATTTTCACACTTAGGAGAGAAGAGATTGGACTAGATGTTCCCAAAGGTCCCTATCAGTTTCATGATTCTATTTTATGATGTTACATACACCGTACAGAATAAATACTCTCAGAGCTCAACAGTCCTTAGTCACAAAGATAAAATATGACTGGTAATTACAGCACATTCCTTGAGAGGAAAATGAGAAGTACATCTTCCATCAGCGATTAAAAGAAATTAAAAATAATTAAATTTCTGTCATGTTCATTGTTGAGTAGCATCTTTCATAATTCAGCGATTTCTGAAGTTGTAATTCCCATAAACTACCCAGAAACAGGGATATATTTGAAATGTCTTTAAATCATGTAGAATATTCTCACAAATACAAAAAAAAAAAAAGGTATTTACATATTACCTCTCTAGGGAAAAGTCTTCATCTTTTGGGATGAAATACAGGATGACAGGGTCAACAGATTTAAAATGAAAACAAAGTGGAAAAACCAACAGATTACACTGAAGACTGACATACAAGTTTACCCAGACCTTCCTGACTCCTCCCCCACCACACACACACACACACACGCGCACACACACACATACACACCCAAACTGTTTTTTTGTTTTTTCCTTAAAAACATCTTGAGCTCTTGACTTATTCTGATACTTGAATTTAAATAGCTTTCTAAAACCTCTGAACACTGAATATCTCCCCTCCTAGTGGTTTTATTTTCATTTTTAGCATGCTGACTTTAGCACAGTTAAATCTATTTTTAATTGGTTCCTACTTGCTTAATTTGAAGAAAATCTTTTAAGAAGACATATTCCCATTGCAGAATGACTATTTAAATGTGTCATCCACAAAGTACAGAGATGGGACAAAACCAGGAGGAAGCCTTTACTATTTTATAATGGTTCCATTTATGCCTCCATCCTACGTGTTTGTGGGGAGGGAGTGTGCATGTGCCCAAACGTACACATGCGTGCACACATGTGCTGGGTGATTCAGTAGAGTGGTGGGGCCTGGAGTCAGGAAAACTCATCCTCCTAAGTTCATGCTGGCCTCAGACACTAGCTGCATGATCTGGAGCAAGTCACTTACCCCTATTTGCCTCAGTTTTCTCATCTCTAAAATGAGCTGAAGAAGGAAACAGCAAAACACTCCCATAGTTTTGCCAAGAAAACCCCAAACTGAGTCACAAAGAATCAGACGTGACTAAAACTACCAGACCACAACAAAGCATATATGTGTATCACTTAAGACAGCACTGAAAGCAACTTTTCTGTTTTATGTCCCTCCTATTCAACCAGTCCACTTACCTATCTTCAAGTTACTCTTCTAGCCCTTGAAAGAACATTTTGTTAAACTTGAAACCAGCTGAATTTAAACATAACAAAAATGAGAAAGATTTTCTCAAATTGAGGTCCCCAAGTATGACAGATATCAATCTATTAGGAATTTTATGAAAGATCAATAAGACCCTTCCCTAGGTTATCTTATCTCAGAGAATTTGCGTACAACAAACCTGTTTGTCTGTTTGTCTTCCTGGAACTAGTTCAGTTATAGAAATGGTTCCATAACTAAACCTAAATATTTATAACATTCATGCATTCCTACCTCTAATGTGTTTAAATGACTAAAACTATTTGCTTGATGCATATAAAACATGGCCAGAGCAGAAAGGGAGTTCATAAATAATTAGTTCCCAATATAAGTACCTAAAATCAATCCTTCTTTCTGCTCTGATGTCATGGGCATGTAGTGTTGTGAGGTAAGGCATCTGTGATGCCAGTATCTAGGAACCTTAAGTCTGCCATCTTCTCCACTGCTCCAAATTTAGGACTTTTGAAGCCCATCATCCTTCATATAATTAATCTCTCTTGCTGTGTTCTCTGCTATTGGTGGGAGCTCCTTGAGAAAGGATCTGGATCTGTGTCTGGATCCCTATAGTTTAGCATTATGCTTAGCGCGTAGTATGTATTTGATAAACTCTTAATCATTCATCCAGGAAAAGTGAAAATAATTATCTCTGCTAACTTTTATGTGTTGTGGGCCTCTTTGGCAGTCTGGTGATGCCGATATGTGTCTTCTCTGAATATAGTTATTAAGTGCATAAAATAAAATAAATAGTATTATAGCAGAAATTATATTAAAATGTAGTTTTCAAAATATCTTTTAAAAATTGACAAGCCCCAAATTAAGTACTCTGAAGAGAGAAAAATGTAGTGATTCATAATGTTCCTTCTCATCTTTGTCCTACCCATAAAATGCAATTTACTTATACATATGTATGCATATATACATATTCTACACACATGGTCTATCAATAAATGAAAAAGTATTTGTTTGGGTTGAATATCCGGCTAAACTGGGAACATACTGGAGACACACCCCATGTTCCTGAATCTCCCAAAATCTTGATTGACATGAGCCAGGTCAAATCCTAGGAACTTGACCCAAAGAAAGTCCATTTCCTTCTGCTGTCATTTTCTTTCTTTCAAACATTTGACCTTTTATTATCAGTTCAATTTTACACTGTCGTCTACCCTTAAAACCCTTGTCCTTTTGTCTTATCACTATGCATCCCATTCCATATCTAGACAAATAATTATTACCATCCCCTTCTACACTCCTGCTGACATACTGCTGACCTTAACTGGAGGAAATCACACAACCATGGCAACTGGGTGCACCACACATTGGTGTTATTCAATCTCAAGTGGAACATCAAGGCTGTACATCAATATTTTTACTCTTCTGCCCTCCCCACAGCTGATCTTCTAAACCTTCTCTTCTTATGCAACTAACAAAACTACCTCTCCTGTCCCTATCAACAGAGTATCTCATTTAATGTGTCATTGAAAAAAAATGAAACCAGTTGAGTTTAGATAACTCTCACACACAATTCTACAATTTAAATGGCATCAAGATCAACTCCTATTCTTTCCTCTTCACTGTCTGTGAATGAGGTGGGTAGCTCTTCTCTGGGCCAACACTAATTCCTTTACTCATGCCCTCGATTCCATCTGCCACCTCTCTAGTGGGCTGTCCTTTTATCATTTCCTCTTTCTCTAATTTAGAACCTAATTAGCTACTGATTCCTTCATGCCTGTGATAAACATACCCAAATCTCCCCTACTCTTCAAAAATGCTTTATTTGACCCTCTTCTCCTGTCAGTCATCTTGTTTTCACAGATAAACTCCTAGAAAAATATGTCTACACTCTTTGTCTCCACTTTTGCACACCCCACCTGCTTTACAGCCCTTGGTAATCTAGTTTTGGTACTTCTCATCAATGTACCTTTACCAAGGCTATCAAAAATCTCTTTATAACTATATGGCCTTTCCTTAGCCCTCATTGTTTTGATCTTTCTTGATGTTCAACATTCCTAATCCTTCCTTTCTTCTGGATATTCTCTTCTCCGTGAAATTTCATGAGACTTCAATTCCATCATCGTGCTCCTTAGCCCACTCCCTTCCATCTCCTTTGCAAGATCATCATCCATGCGCTGGTTCCTATGAGTATCCTATGACTCTATCCTAGGCCCTTATCTTCTCTTTAGTGATCACATCAGTTCCCAGGGATTCAACTATTATATCTGTGCAGATGACTTCCAAGTCTCTGGAGTCATTCCTAATTTCTCTCCCAAACCCCACTCTTTTATCTCCAATTGCCTTTTGGATATTTCTACCTGTCCTATAGGCATCTCAAATTCAACAAATCTAAAACCAAAGAATTCTTTCCTTTTTTCCCTCTAAACCTAGCTCTCCTCCTAAATTTTCTATTTCTGATTAAGTCCCTATCAATTTTCATATAACCCTAGTTCACAACCAAGAAGTCATCCTCAATTCCTCCTTCCTTTTTATTTCCTATATGTAATTCCAAACCTTGTCAATTTCACTTCCACTACATCTTTCAACCCATTCTCTTCATACTACTCATACTATAATCACTTTGGACCAGCCCTCATCACCTCTTACCTGGACTATGGTAATAACCCCCTAATTGGTCTTCTTCAATCCACTCTTTTCCTTATCCAAGCCAAAAGCATAAGCCTGAGCATGTCACTCCCCTTGTCAAGCAGCTTCATTGGTTCACCATTTCCCATAAAAACTGCTCTTCGGGGCATTACCCATAACAACTGGACTTGAAGCTATTATCTCTTTGGTTTGATTATGGATTTCTCCCCTTCATATACTAAACTTCAGCCAAACTGACTTACTCAATTTCTCCATACATGATGCTACCTCTCCTGCCTCCATACTTCTTCCCACTCTGTCCCTCCTGCCTGGAATATTCTCCATTGTCCTCTCCAGTCCTTCCAGGCTCAACCCAAGACAACTTCCTTCAAGAAGTCTAAATCACTGTGTATTTATATATATATATATATAATATGTGTGTGTGTATAAGTATTTTGCATGTTACTTATAGTTAGTTGATTGTAAATATAGTATGTGGCTCCCCTCCTTCCCCTCCATCCAGAAGACTGTAAGCTCTCTGAGGATAAGGAATGTCATAGATTTGTTTTGTTTTACTTTGTTTTTTAATTTGGATCTTCAGTGTCTAGCAAAGTGCCTGGCCTACAGTAATTGATTAACAATTGCTTTTGATTGATTCATTCTTGATTCCCCATATTTTGAAGTCTCCATAATAAATCTGAGGTTTCCCTAAATATGAGTAATAATAGCATTTCCCATTCCCACAATGGTGCTCAATGTGCAACATCCTATCAGGTTCCAGATAGTCTCTATTTCAGCCAAAAAGATAATGTGAAACACTCAAACAATTATTGAAAAAAATGGATATATAAAGAGCTTGAAGACCTCATTTGGCTCCAAAGTAAAGCATTTTGTGGACCTTTAAACAAGTATCTCTTTCATTGTTTTGTCTGAATTATTTGAGCTATTCATTGACATTATATTTTAAGTAAAAGCTGCCTAGGAACTATGTGTATCATCCCCTTATTTCTGCAAGGAGCACACTGCATTAGGAAATCTTCCCTTGAAGCCTAGTTCCCAAACATTTGAACTCAGGAATATTTGGATTTGGAAACCTCCCAATATGAGATTACCCACAAAGTAACCTTCAAGGCTGAGAAAGTTCACTCTCAGAGTGCCTCCTTTCAGACCCCATAAAAGCACAAGTTCACCACTATCATGTGACTCTACCAGAATGCCGTTAATTCTTCAAGCACTGATGCATCTTAGGCATGGGAGCTTATTCTCCAGAACTCTAGTATCTTATGCACTCAAAAAGGGAAATAAAGAAACAAGGTGCCCTGAGGCTGAGGTCTAGGGTAGCAAAACAAGACCATAGTTTGCTATCTACTTCCACAAGTAGCTATTATTAGCCCGGGTGTGGCAAAGAAAGGAAGAAGAAAACTCCATTTTCCTTCAACCTCTTATTGTATTCTGTACATAGAGTCAAAGGGAGAGAAAAGTCAAACTGATATTTCAGCTCACAGCTGACAGTCTTCTTGAAGGCACTTCTAGTCACTGAGAATCAAAAAGAGATTTCCCTTTTTTTCACTTAGGAAGTTAACAGCTGAACATGCCATCTCCATGGATAATGCCTCTCAGATAAAGTTCTATACCTTGTAATCTCATCAGGTCATTTAAAGACATTAGGTGCTCCTGGACAAAGAAGACCATAAATTTTTTTTGTGTGCCTTGAAATAGGGAGCAACACTGGAACATTTGCTGCAATACTTCAGGTATCCATGATTTCATTAATATAAGTCCTTCCTCCTTTTTTTATGAATTTTTGTACCCCCAAAATATCATTGCTTATCCATTGACCATCTAGTGACTGGTGTTTCTAGTCAGGCTTCTTTCCAGACATCAGGCAGCAGATAACCATTGTATCCTTTCTCAAAGACTTTCCAATTGGATAGAGCCTGCCAGAGCATTTGCACACTTTTTCAAGCCTTTTGGATCCCTCAGTTGTCTTCATGTTAGAGTAAGGCATTGAAGTAAGGTTTAATGGAGGACAAATTTCCTTAACCCTGAAAAATTCCCTCTATTCTTATTTCTACTGGTCAATGAGAATATATTATAACAAATAAAAAAACGGCTATACTTCTCCCTTTTCCATGAATGTGGATTTAAGATTCTTGAAGCTCCAGATTTATTTCCCGAAAAATAACTAGAAAGATACACAGACAGCAATGAATCAGCAGTAGAAATTGATAGTTATAATAATATGATACAAAGAACAGGACTATAGTTTGCTTTAATAATTGGAAACTAGGTTTGCAAGGTAGAATTGAAAGAACGGATAAAGAATGAGTTTGTTGATTTGATTTCAGCAAATCCACTTCACAGAATATCACTGATTACAGAGGAAAACATTACCATCATATTGTCTTAAATTCATCTGGGCTCTTTCTTTGGATTTTTTTAAAAGAGATCTGTGATTTTGTTGGTTTTAGGAAATTCCCTCTACTAATGCAGATGGACAATGGCTCTGCAACTTAGTCTGGGGGATTACTGGAGGCACTGAGAGGTTAAGTGACTTTCGCAGAGCCACAGTCAGTTGATGTGTCAGAAGCAGGCCTGGAACCAATTTTGTCCTGATTTCAAGGTCAAATCTCAGTTCCTTCCAACATATTGCCTCTCTGACACATAGTAGGCAATCAATACATATATGTAGCGTTAGATTGATCTGCTAAGGGAAACAGTACCTAAATCACATGGGTAAGTAAATTTTTCTTCTTCTTTTGTTATTCAAGGCTTTAAGTGGTCTTTGGGACCTTGAATCATCCAATTTGTCTCAATAAAAACCATAAGAATTTTGTTCTGGTAATCATAAGAATCCAATGGATTCTTACAATCCATTTTACTATTACACTTGGAGTTCTTAAACATGGCCAGAATTTACAGTGATAAATAGGAGTCTCTGATTAACGAAAATATCAGATATATAGCCTGAGCTGAATCTGAATTAGTTCATCATAGACTGAATTTTTAATTTAAAAACTCTCTTTACTACCAGGAGAGAGATCAACTGGGGCCACAAGTCACAAGACTTCTAGGGGAAAAGCACATGTTGCCTCCTTAATGGTTAGAGGACTGAAAAAGAGAAATAGGGACATATCTATGTCAGGAATCCTTTTCAGGACCTTATGATAAATCAGTCATGAGGTTACTTTTCTGAACCCTTGAATTTGTCTCTTGATGCCCTACTTAGTGATAATCAAATTCTCTAAGGGCATCAAAGTTGCACCCACCAGCAACCAGTAATTGTTATTCCTATTCTTTAGATGCCCCAGTCAATGACCAATACTTTTTCTCACTATTGCAGTGACAGTGTCATCTGCGCCCCTATCCCCACAAAACTTCTCTAATTACAAGCCCATCACTTCATCCTTCGATTGACCCCCAAATTATCCTACTTAGAAGTACCTAATTTATTTAATTAAAAAGATAACAATTAACTCCCCATTTCACTTTGGACAAGATAAGAATAGTATAAGGGTTATTTTAAAAGGGCTGATATGCATGAACGCTTCTAGTAACAAGCTCCCTGGAATACATATAGAAAAGGAACTGCTGGAGGGTTTTTGGTTTGTTCGTTTTATTTTTTTAATCATCATTCCCTAAAGGTTGACTAGAATAAAAATTGTTTTCAATGTGTTCTCCTACTAAGAAATCTTTTTATTGTTTTCAATATGTTTTCAATTTTATTCTTTTTCAAAGCGATGTTAATATTGGATCTGACAGTATGAAGAACTCTCTTACCAAACACTGAGAAAGATATGGAGGAACCATTATTTTGAGAAAAACAAGTTATATTCTTCTTAGAATGTTATATAGTTTACAAGTTTCTGTCTAGACATCATTGTTTTTCTTTGAAAAAAGACTTTCATATTTGTGACTATAACATCTACTGAATAAAGTAAATAAAACTAGGAGACAACTGAAATGACATCATCAGAAAATGGAGTGGTCAATTTCCAAACCTGCCTAAAGCATACCTTCAGTCATTCAGCAAGCATTTTATCAAGTGCATGCCATGTATCAAGAACTGTTCTAGATACTGGGGATATAATGACAAAGCTAAAGAAATTAAAAAACAAAACAGTATCTGTCCTCATGGAGCTTTCAGTTTATTGGCAGAGAAACAACATAGACACAAGAAGGGCCAGAAGAACAAGTACTTATTAAGTACCTACCATATTTCGTGCACTTTAGTAAGCACTTTACAAATATTATCTCATTTGATCCTCACAACAAATTTTAGAAGTACATACTGTTAATATTTTAATTTTTCAGTTGAGGAAACTGAGGCAAACTGAATTTAAGTAACTTGATCAGTGTCATACAGCTATTAAGTGGATGAACTTGGGTTTTTCTGACTCCAGGTTCAGCATTCTATCCACTCTGCCACCTAGTTGCCTCTAAAAAATAAGTAACTGCAAAATATAAAGAAAGTATAAGGAAAGTGATTTTGTTGAAGAGAGCTTACACATGAGTGGATCAATACAGACCTCTTGTAGGAGATAACATTTGATTTGGGCTTTAAAGAAAGCTAGTCACTTAACCCTGTTTGTTTCAGGTCCTTATCTGTAAAATGAGAAGAAAATTGTAAACCACTCCGGTATCTTTGCCAAGGAAATCCCAAATGGGGTAATAAAGAGTTAGGCAAAACTGAACAGCCACAACATATTCTATGAAAGGGAGTAAAATATTTTAGTCATGGGAGGCATCCTGTGCAAAAAAAAAAAAAATGGAGGTAAGAGATGCTTTTTCATGTATGGGGAACAGTATGGAACCAGTTTGACTGAAATGTAACATGAATGAAGGAAAGAAAGGGAGGTAGGCTGGTGTCAGATTGTGAAGGACTTTAAATGGAAGAATGGTTTACATTTTATCCCAGAGATAAGTGAGAGACCCTGAAACTACTTGTATAAGGGAGTGACAGTTTGGTAACTATGTAGAGGAGGTTTTTGCAATTTCCCCAGTGAGTGATGATAAGGACTTGAACTAAGGTAGCTGTCCTTTCAGTAGTTCAAAGTGGACAATGTAAGTGTCAAGAAGACAGAATGAATAACACTGGCAAATGATTGGATATGGGGAGTTGTAGAAAGGGAAGAATCAAGGATGACTCTGAATTTACAAACCTGATTTCCTTGAGGGATGGACATGCATCAATAGAAGTGGAGAAGCTAGGGAGAAGAGAGAGTTTGTGGGAAAATAATTCTTTGGACATAGGCTTCAGATTCCTGCAGAACATACAGCCCAATTATTGAAATGGGACTGGATCTCAGAGGAGACTCTAGTGCTAGATTTATATATTTATGAATCATCTTGCATGGAGCTAACAGTTGAACCCATAGGAGCTTTTGAGATCACCAAGAAAAAGAATGTAGAGAGGGAAGAGGACCCAAGACAGAACCCTAGTATACCTACACAGGTAAAGTTCAACATATGACAACTCTATATATGACACAGAGAGACAGAAACAGAGACATAGAGAGCCAAAACAACTCAAGAAGAGTCAGAAAAGAACAGTTTCACAAACATATACATACTCATTCACACACACCAAAAAAAAAAAAAAACAAGGAGAAAGTATCTGGGAAGAGGGAATGATCAGCAGTGTCATATAATTCATACTTTCTAATCATTTATATTAATTCCTGGGATGATCTCTCAAAATTTGTTCAACCAACCCAGATACAGCAGGGTATCCAAGTAGTCTGGGGCTGGCTGTGCTTCTGAGCTCAGAAGACTCTAAATTTAATTCTGGCTCCACCACTTACTGGAAGACCTTGGCAAAGGCATTTAACTTATTTAGACCTCAGTTCTTTCAACTGTAAAAGAAAGATGATAATAATATGCATGTATGTTCTCATCTTTGTTCACAGGTTTTAGTAAGACTCAAATAAGATACCATATGTGAAAGCATCTGGAGAACCACGATGTTCTGTACTGATGTCGTCTAAAACCATTTGGGTATCCCAAACGATATCCAAAACAAACTGAGATGAAGTGAAGACTTTGTAAAGTCATATCTGACTTTTTCACCAGGTGTAATTAACTTATTCTGTGAGAGCAGGCAGGCTCATTGGGGAACGTGTCCTCCTAAAGCCAGATGAAATACAAAATCTTAAGAAACTAAGTGAAGTCCTCTAGGCTAAGTGTAGAGCAAGCACTTGAGTTAAATAACAATGCTATGGAGATGAGGGTTGTTCAGCTGAGACCTGTAATCATAACACCTCAAATTTATACAAGTGCTTATCAGGGACCTTATTGGACTAGGTGACCTCTGAAGTCCCTCTCAACACTGAGCTATTGTGAGCCCATGTGTGCTTATGTCCTCTGGTTATTTGTCATTGGGGGCTTCACTCCTCTGAAATTCAATTCTACTTTAATAAAGTAAGATGGAACAAATACTGATGTAGCTTAAGCAGAAGAATTATTTTGCTATCAATTATCTGGATTATAGATAGAGGCAACTTTTTTTTGGCACAACTTATCTACATAATTTCCGTGATGCTTCATTGGACTTTGCCTGTATGGACCCAGGTGATCTTCAATATAGCCTGTCAACTGGACCAAACTGGCAACTCACCTGTGGGTGGTTGGAGCTAAACAGAGCAAGCTAGAGATAGGAAAGTCAGGAATCAAACAGAAGTTTAATTTCAAAGTAAAGGGAAAAGGCTTGCAAGTAAGGACACATGTAACCAGGAACCCACCCCTAGTGGGGGGAACCCAGGCAATGTGGGGAGCTCTCAATACTTATACCAATGGCTACACAGTGAGCTGTATCTCTTACAATGAGGGATAACCACAACGGTTAGACAAGTTTGATTCATGGTGGGGTTTGGTGACCAAAACATGGGTACTTGTCCAGTGCTTGTTCTGGTTCAGAGAACATCTGGTGCTGGTCAAAGCAACACAACAATTACGGGATTTTGTCAGAGGGTGAGTGTAAAGGATTGTTGTTATGCCAAGCTCAGAGTACAGCTTGCTTGCTGGGCCTTAGCTCTGGAAAATAGGGTGTCTCCTAATATGTTGACAAACCTGAGATCCAGTACATGGAATTTTTACACTTCATTCTCATGTTCTCCTTTGCTCTTTCCTTTTCTCCAATGCACGAGCACAATATCTTACATTTTTAAATTTTGTGGTATCTTATTTTTATATTACCTTCATTTCCCTATATATCTTTCCTCATACAGAGAACAATACCTGATAAAAAAGAAGAAGAAAAGAAGGGGAAAAACCCTACAGTTCAGCAAAACTAACTAATTTCAACCAAGCATGATATTATATGAGGAGCTCTGCACTCAATGTCCCCCACCACTGGAAGAAAAAGAAAAAGGAGGGATGTGTCTTTTGGTGTCTTTTGTTTGGGGCCAAATTTGTTCATTGTGATTTCCCATTATTAACTTCTGATTTTCTTTTATTCTTATTATTGACATTGTTATTGTCACTGTAGATAGTTTTACTGGTTCTGCTTCCTTCACTTTGAATCATTTCTCATAAAATTCCCTGTTCTCTGTATTAATCACTTGTTAGAGAATGGTAGCGTTCTACTACTTTTATCTGCCAAAAGGTATTTAGTCATTCAGCAGTTAGGTGGCTAAGTGGATAGAACACTGGGCTTAGAATCTGAAAGACTTATACTCATGCGTTCAAATCTGACCTCAAACACTAGCTGTGTTGACCCTGGGGCAGTCATTTAACCCTATTTGTTCTTCATCTGTAAAGTGATCTAGAGAAGGAAATGGCAAACTATTTCAGTATCTTTGCCAAGAAAATTCCAAAATGGGGTCAAAGAGAGTTGGACAAAACTGGAAAGACTTATTAAAAACAAATTTCTGTAACTGGTGTGTATCTACTTTGTTTCTAGTTCTTTGCAACCACAAAAAAAAAAGTGCTTTTATAAATATGTTGATATACATGGGAGTCTTTTTTTTTTATCTTTGACCTTCCTAAGATATTTATATTCCTAGTGGTTGGATCGTTGGATTAAAGAGCATATATATTTTAGTCCTTAGTACTTTAAGCATGCTTCCAAATTGCTTTCCAGAATGGTTGGATCAATTCACAATTCAGCCTATTTTATAATATTGTCGGGCACATAACTTTAAACTATAATTTTAAAACATAAACCTCTGTCTGGTTACTGTATTTGTAAATAATTTAAATCAATTTGTACTAAAATGTATGACTTTTAAATAGATTCTTGGAATATGGCAAAATTATTTTTTCAACTATCTTGAGAAAACTGTTGCATGCAGACAGTATACAGCATCACTTGTGAAAATTGTCAGTGACAGTGGTAGAGATTAAAGATATCTATGGTTTTAATCTATTCTCATGAGATAGGAGCCTGACTGTCTAGAACTCTTCGACATCTTTTCTATGGTATGAGAAGCAATACCATGAGTGAAGTAAAAACCCTGGAGACAGCCCCTTCTTTCAGAAATCACTCATCTTCTTGTTGAGGAAGGTATTTACTATTAAATTCTTGAAGGGGTAGCCAAGCAGAACAGATATTTTGAAGACATTGTCTCCAACTCTCCTTTTCTATGACTCCAAAGAAGTAAATATATTTTATTGCAATCTAGTCTGAATCAGTGATACATTTATTGCTTGTGTAGCTATGACCCAGAACGAGAGCTCTAGGTTTGCACAGACCAAGTTTGATCCTGAGTGTTTCACAAGTCTTTCTCTTTGACTTATGCCCCTGCCCACTGTTTCCCCTGTGAACATCAGAAACTGGCTAATTTCACATATTACTCTACATCCTGCACTCAGGGTTTCCCCTGGGATTATCACAAGTTAGTTCATTTTGTCTTCATGAGGGTTTCCACTGGCAACGTTGGAAGTTGGCTTATGCTCAAGTGTCTGTAAAATATAATAGCAGTCTCCTTTGTAGACACTCACATTAACAATATAGCTATGTGTCTGACTTTTTTAACCTGACCCCCACAAATGATAAAGCAGCAAACACTTGTACCAGAGACCATAAACAATCAAAGCAGTTCCCTTTCCATTTTCCTCTAGGACTGTTCTGAATTTGTAGTCTCCCTCCCAAATGAAAGCACTGGAAGATAAAATACAAACTTCTCTCCCTCACGTGATTTTAACTTTCCCCAAGACCCTGGAGAAGGAAATAGCAAACCACTCCAATATCTTTGCCAAAAAAACCCCAGATGGGATCACAAAGAATCAGATACAATTAAAACAAGTGAACACTACCAACAACAGACTTAAACATTACTCCTAATAGTTCCATCCCAGAGTTGAAGTTCCTTATCCCAAAGGAAAAAGTACTTGAGGTCATTAGAGAATTTATCCCTTTTCCCCATATACAGTTCATATAACTCCTTATGGTGAAAGGCAAGGTCTGGATTTGTTCCTTGATATTATGGCTCTGTCCTCTATCCATAGCTCTGCTCCTGCATTAACTCAGAGATCCTCCACATGGTCCAGGACCTTCTTCACCCTCTGTTGTTGTCTGTATCTGCTACAGTCTATGAGGCCATATGCTTCCTCTTATCATGGGGCCATTCTTCCTATAGGCATTTTCATCAACATTTATTCCATCTCACTAGCTCCTGTTTTTAAAGATTTAAACCACTAGAATAGGCCAAATACTCTGAAATTTGGCCTTATATCCATCAATAAATTATCAATGTGTTTTCAATGGCTTACTAACAACAAAGGCAAGAAAAGTTCATGTCACATTGATGAAACATCCTCCGTACCAGAACAAAATCTCACATATGACATCAATGGATATATTTGACCTTTATAAAGAGTGATATCTCTAGTGTCATTGAAAAAATCCTCATTCTTTGAATATGTTGACCTGGTTAACAAGGAGTTAACCTTGACTAGGCCCATCATGGATACTCTATATATAACTAATATTCTCTGATACCATTTACATGGGAGCTGATGTCTAACAGTTTGCACATGTGCGGCATGCACATTAACATATTTTTAGCTTATACTGAGGTTTGAAGGCAAACTATATTAACTGTTATCAAGGATACTTATTAAAATAAGGTTCTTTGACATACAATCCCTAGGACAGTAGACAGCAAGTCAACAATGAAAATGAATGGAAGAAGAAGTAAACCAAAACAGATGACTTTCGTCTTTTTCATAGACCAGAGCTCAAGGAAATGTTGGTTGAATTTTAATTTTGAGAATATTTTACATTTTCCTTATTCAATGATTTTAAAAAATATGTAGATTCAGATGTAACAAATTATTTTACATTTCTTTTAAAACTTTGGTTGAGTTATTCAAAAAATTAAAGTGACTGATTTGCATTCAGTTTGGTTTTCAGTGATTACAGGATAATCTTTTTAAACTATGTAAAGTGTTCTAGTTTAGATTTCAGTGCAGATCCCTCATTACATTACTAATGAAACCTTTCCTTTAATGATTACTACCTGTTTAACCTTGGTGTAGTCAAAACTTGGAGAGGAGAAGTTGATTAATCTTCCTGGGCCTCAGTTTCTTTATCTGTAAAAATAAAGGGATTGGTGGGATTAATGGACTATGACTTTCTTCTATCTCTATTAGATATATGATTCTATAATCATTTCCCTTACCCTATGTAGAATAATATATGCATAAAGGAGAGCTGCCAATCACAGTTTGTCATTGTACAAAGTAGGGACATTTACCAGAGATCTACTGGAGAACTATGTGGACATCAAATGATTTGTATTCACCTCATTTTTCTTGCCTTTGTAAAAACAGGAGTATGGCAGAAAAGATACTAATGCCATTCATGGTATTTTTCTCAGGAAGACATTTTGGAAGGCTCAATTAAGTCACTTACTGTCTTTTCAAAGATGAGACATAATTTTTGTTGGCTGATTAGCAAAGAGTGGTGGAAAACAGATAAAGAGCCTGAATACTGCAGTGGTAGCCACAAAAATATTTGAAGAATCAGATAAAAGTCTCATCATATTTGGTGATCTTCTATGGATAATTTATAGAAAGACAAAGACAAGAATCAAACAAGATGAGAAGGGAAAAATCAGCACTAGTGAATGATTCCAACAGCAATGAAATCACAGATCCATCAAGCAAAGAAGGATGACAAGCTTCATGGAAGAACATCTTGTCATGTATTGTAAGTGGAATGGGCAGTGATTGATTCATTCAACCCCCACTCTTCCATAAGGAATCTATTAGTGTCTGCCTACCACATGACATTCAAAATCCTTATGGGGGTTCTCACATTTCCATTTAAATATACATTCTTTTACCTGTAGTCCTCAAAGTTAATTCCTTTTTAATCAATGTGCTAAGTATTTAATGTTCTTCACAAATACTATTAATATCCCGGTATACATTTCTTCTCCCCAGTGCTTAGAATGGTAGCATATTCAGAATAAAAGGGGCCTCATCTCTTTCAGTTGCACTTTACGGGTCAAGGAAGTAAGGTCCAGAGAAGTAAATTGATTTGTGCTTCATTCCATAACTAGTAAGTCACCGACTGGGACTGCAACCTGTGTCTGTTGGTTATAGTATGAATTGTCTTTGATATCGTACCATATGGTCTTTCAACTAAAACACAATCCTACTGGTTTCATCTGACTGAGCTTTGTTTGCTGAAAGTACTCTTTTAGGCAGGTAACTCTTGATTCTCTATTCTAAACAATGAAGAGAATTGGGGTTGAACCTGAAAATATTGAAGATGATGGAAGGTTCCTAAAACCAATTAAAATAAAAAAAAAAACTGTAGTCCAAGTCCATTTCATCCCGCAATCCATACTTACACATTTGAGAACTTACTATGTTAAGTATTTAGGCACTATACTAGAATTAAAATGAAAAAAGAAATAAAATAATCTCTGTCCTTGAAATACTTATAATTTAGTCAGAAGAGACAGTAAGTAGATACATAGTTAAATATAAAATAGATAAAAATAGTCTTATACTAGTGAGATAGTAGGGTGTAACAGAAAGATGGCTAACTTTAAAATCAGAGAATCCTTTTTAGATGAAGGCTTTTCTAGCTTTTGGGGGGATGACCTCAAGAACATCACTTCACTCTAGTGGGATTTATCTCATCCATCTTCTATAAAATGGGGTCATACTAGAAGATTTCTAAGTTTCCTTCCAAATATAAATCCTATTGTCATAATTGTTTTATGTGAGTTTGGTTACATATAGACTACAGGCCCTGGAGTCAGAAAGACCTGAGTTCAAAAACAGCCTCAAACACTTAACTAGTTACTGATTCTGGGCAAGTCTCTTAACTCTGTTTACCTCAGTTTCCTCATCTGTAAAATGAGCTGGAGAAAGAAATGGCAGAGTTTTACCAGGAAAACCCCAAATGGGGAAAGGGTGGAACAGGACTGAAACAACTGAACAGCAAAGAATGAATATCACCAACATCCATGAGTGTCTCTATTTGAAGATATCTTGTCAGTAGTTCATCATTATCTCCTGAGACAATTGTTTCTATTTTTTGACAGTTTTGTTAGGAAGGTCCTTCTTACACTTAAGGCTTAACACATTTCCTGGCACATAGCTTGACACTTACTAGATGTGTGACCCTGAGCAAGTCATTTAAATTCTGCCTGCCTTAGTTTCCTCGTCTGTGAAATGAAATAATAACATCACTTACCTCACAGTTTTCTTGTGAGGTGAGATATTGGTAAAAAAAAAAAAAAAAAAAAAAAACTCTTTACGAAACCCAAAGTTTTGTTGTTAAATACTTTGTTATTCAGTCATTTCAGTCTTGTGTGACTTTTTGTGACTCTTGATATTTTTGTGACATTTGATATTTTCTTAGCAAAGAAACTGGAGTGGTTTGCCATTTCCTTCTCCAACTCATCTTATAGATAGAGAATTGAGGCAAACAGTGTTAAGTAACTTGCCCAGGGTCATACTGCTAGGAAGTGTCTGAGGTCAGATGTGAACTCACAAAGATGAGTCGTCCTGATTTCAGAACCAACATCTCATCTGCTGTACCACCTATCGATCCCAATATAAATATTAACTACTGCTTCTGCTGCTGCTGCTGCTGCTGCTGCTACTAAAATATTTGGGAACAGAGATTGTTTCCTTTCTGCCACAATCCTGTTTTCTCTACATATTCCTAGCTCCTGAAAACAACTTTTGTATAGCATAATCTCTAATCTCTTTACCATCCTAGCTGCCCAATTCTGGATTCTCCAGGTTGTTAATGTACTTCTTGAAAAAATAAGTTTTGTCCAGAACTACATTTTAGAGGATAGTGATCAGGGGTGGGGAACCTGTGGCCTCAAGGCTACCTACAGCCCTCTAAGTCCTCAAGTTTGGCCTTTTGACTGAATCAAAACTTCACTGAGCAAATCTTTTTATTTTGTTCCTTTTATTTTATATAGGACATATAAAATCCTTTTATTTGCTCCATCTCCAGTAGACAATATTGATGAATGGCCACATGGCCATCCAAATCTAGTCCAGGTTTAATCAGGCTTCACTTTACTCCCTGCAGTCATGATAACAGCCGCATTGCCCCAGAATGCGTGTTCTTCTTCCTTTCTACTTCTAGAATCACAATCAAAATAGTACCACCATTGTTATTGGAAATGATGCGTAAATCTGCTTTCTTCCAGTTCCATACCTATAATTTTTTCCAAACCAATACACCCCTCCACTGTAAGTGTTTTATAAGTGACATATGACATGAAAATGAGAAAATATGATAATCTTCAGATAATGAGAAAAGGAAGTAGCTCTTGATGAGACTTTAAGACTATTTGAGGTTCCAGGGTTAGGGTGTTTGGTTTTTAGCTTATGATTAAGAAAATTTATTTAAAAGTAAACCCACAATATTTCCCAGTGACCAAACCTGATAAAATAACTACCGTCTAGTATCCAGAAAAATCCCATTTTGGACAATCATTTTTCCAGGAATATGGCAGCTTCAATAGAAGTCAACAGCTGTTCTTCCCAAGATAATGCTAGTTCAAAATTAATCCACATATTGCACACATTTTCATTCTTGATTGATGTCTTTGTTAGTTTTACTTAATATTTAGAATGGGTCAGGGACTATATTTTTGTATTTGCATTCCCCTTGCTTGGAGGGTTTGCCATAGAGTAAATTCTTAATAAATGTTCTTTCATTCATTCGTCCTCAAAGTTCTCTCTCTGTACCCTCTAGAACTATTTAAAACCATATGGGAAGAGAGGGCTTTTTTTATTTGTTTCACATTTGCTAGCTCTTTTTGAGCTATATAATAACCCTTTGATGTAGTTCTTCCATGTGAATTCAAAATCATCCCAGTCCATCTTTACTTTGATACCTTAACTAGGTAAGACTATCTCCCATTCAATCAATCATAGGTCTTTGACTAAGTAATAAAAGCTTTTGAACAGGAACTAGAATGACATTTGCATAAGATTTGGAAGGGCTAACAAAATGTTGTTGCAAGTGAGTTGAGAAAGGAATGGATTCCTGAAATTGCAACATGTGATTTTCTAGCATATTTCTGAGGAGAAACCACCTGAGGAGAGACTAAGAGAGTCCTTAACTTCAGTCTTGGCCAGGCTTCATCCCTATCTCCTTTGACTAAAGGAGGATTTTCCAAGCTTCAAAGGGTCAGGACTTTTTTCTAACCATATTCTCAGATCAAGGAGTGACAGTATCTGCACTGGGAGCCAAGGATAGACTGGACTTATGGATCAACAAGGAGACCTTCAAAGAAATTATATCATATCCAAAGGAAATTCAAGAAGCCCACAAATGGGAGAGGATGGCTTCCAGCAACCAAAGGCTATGAATTACTCTGCTGGCATGTGTGGTTTCTAATGTAATGCTCTTCATTCTATACAACACAAAAAAATGCCCTTTTCAAAACACTACGGAAGGCTGATTGATTAAACTGATTTTCAACTAAAGGATGTTCAGAGCTTATGTGGGCTAAATATACATTGTTAGTTACCTTTTACAAATGAGTAATTTTAAGGCTGAAAGAGTTTAAGTGACTTGCCAAAGGTCACATAGCTAGGAAATATCAGAGGGTAGATGTACAGGTTTTCTGGTGCACGTCACTTTATCTGCTGAGTTCCAGGTCAATGATCTTAGCAAGCAAAGCTGAGCACATTTTAATTTTTTTGATTAATGGAAAGGAAGTTTTCTGAAGTGGACAGAATAAACATCAGTTTTAACAAACATACATGCCCTACTCCCTATAAACATATAAGTACACAGGAACACAATACTACACAGATGGATAGATTCACTTCTATTTTGGTGAAAACTCTTGAATAAATCCTTCCATGCTGCTTAGCTGGTACTTTGGCTAGTAGAATATGTTCATTTTTATTTTAAAAATTGTTAATGAAGAAATATCCTGAGGGAGAAGCCAATGCCCTATTTGCTTCTCCCTCTAATAAAAGCATCGTAAGAAAAGAGATTGATCACATATCCTTCCACCAGGCCAAGGTTGTTCTGTCATCACCCAGATCACCTGGATGAAAAAGGATAAATCAAAGGAAGAGGTCAATGTAAGCTTGCACAAACCAAAAGGGAAGGAGGGCTTTGAAAGTAAATCCTGACTTTTAGACAACAGCAAAATCTACAGGTTACATTCTGTTCCCTCATTTGTCTTTGAAAGCAAATCAAAGAAGGAGCAAAAGAAGCATCTCTAATTTGTGTGAAATCATGAATAAATAACCTGAGTATCTAATAAAACAGAATAATAAATGGTTTTAGGGAGATACAAGGAAAAGGAAGAATGTATTCTAATAATTATGGGCTCAATTGCTTCCATAGACCTCAAACTTCTCCACAGGAGGCTCTCTCAATACAATATTTCTTGTGCTGATCTTAAACATTAAAGTTCTGTCTATGCCTGCAAACTGAATTTGACTGGAAGGAACTAACCAGAAAATTAAAGCCTTCAACAATTTAGCTCCTCCTCTCATTTGGAAGCTGGAACTTTGTTAGAAAAAGAAAAGTATGGAGAGTAGAATTGCCCATATAGATGGGTTTGAAGAGAAGAACCTGGTCTTCTGAACACAATAAGGTATCAGAACACTGTGTGGGCTGTTGAGTAAGGGTCAAGTTTATCTCATTAGTCAAGGAGGGGTGGAGATTGACTGGAGAATTCTTGATCTATTCAAAAGGACCTCAAGTTAGAAGTGAATAAAGAATGAAAACAAAAAAAATGTCAAGATAAAGCTGTAAGATCAATAAAATATATCAAGACAATTCAATTTCAGGGGGGAAGGAAAAGGGATAACTAGGAAGAGGGTGAGGAATAACATTTACATCTTTGAGTGTCAAAATTCCAATGTGCATACACGGTGAATATTAAAGCACTCTTGAAATTTTAATTTTTATCAATAATTCAAGGAACATTTTAACACAAGGAGGTAAACATGGTCACCTAGGCTTCACCAAGACTTTATGGAATGAGGCTTTGACTGGAAATACAGAAACACAAGAGCTCATTAAAAGAAAGAAAGATTAAGTAGAATAAACAGGGTGTTAGAGTTGTATTGTAGATTTATATCTAATCTGTCTTCCCAGAAAGCCAAATCAACACAAATTCATTACATTTCCATTTGTATAGCTATTTCAGTAGAATTTAAATTCTTTTATAGCAGGGACTTGAAAAAATTATTTGCATGCCTATAATCTATCACAGGCTTTTACACATTTAAGGTACTTAATAAATGTTGAATTGAATTAGACAAGAAATATTCTTCATCCATTTGGTTTTTCCTGTGTGGAGTATCAATCAAATTCTTTTGAGCAGTTGTGCTTTTCATAGAGGATACTGTGCAACATAAAGGATATAGACTCCAAAAGGAAAAGGGATTTTGTAATAGATTGTATATTCTTAATCTAGAGTCCACTGTTCTCTAGGGATCTATGGATTAGATTTCAGGAGGTCCAAGAATTTGGATCAAAATGAATTATAGCTTTATTTCAATATAATTGGTTTCTTTTATAATTCTTTGTTTTTTATCATATGCATTTAAAACATATGTAGAAAACGTCCATAGGCTTTACCAGATTGCCAGAACAAGTCCATGACACAATAAAAGTTAAGAACCTCTGCTGTGGTTGAGGAAGTCCTTCAGATAATTCTGTTTGTGGGCAACCTTGTGCTGATTGCAAAATACATCCAAATTCATATAGCAAAAATAGACAATTTAAATAATAATTTCGGTGGAAAAATTATAATATCATCAATGAATTACACCATGAAAATCATCTGACCAAGATAGCTTTACAGGTTGATTTTTCAAAATTTCAAAGAACAAATGGCAATTCCAATACTTCACAGACCATTTTTTAATGGAGAAATGTGAAATGCTGCTTACTGTCTTTTATGAGGTAAATATGATTTTGAAAGTTGAGAAAGATGATACTAAATGTAGTTCAATTTTATGAATTAATATAAATGCAAAAATACTAAACACCATTAGCAAATAAAGTTTGGCGATTCATCAAAACATTCATCACAATGAAAAAGAATTTATAGCAGAAAAGAAAATATGTTAGATATTGTGTGTGTTCATCCTTTGTTGCCTAAGAAGACCATGCCATCAGAGAAATAATGACATGACTTGCACTTGACTTTGTTTTGAGTAAGAGAGGGCTGTGCAAGGTCACCAGCCTCACTTCTCCTCCAGAGCCATCTGAATCCAGTGACCAGATATTCATCAGGATGACTGGAGATGACCCAGGATGCGGCAATTGGGGTTAAATGACTTGCCCAAGGTCACACAGCTAGTGAGTGTCAAGTGTTTGAGATGAGATTTGAACTCAGGTCCTCTGGATGCCTGCACTGGTGCTCTATCCACTGCACCAACTAACTGCCCCATGTTAGATAGTAGGAATATAATAAATACTCACAAAAATATAAGAACATAAAAATACTGAACTATAAAAAAATCAAGAAGAGCTAGCAATTAATTTGTGAGGGAGAGAGAAAGAGACAGACAGAATCACTGAAATTTTGTTGTTTTTGTTTTTATACTCCACAGAAGTGAAAAGAAGGAAGGCTAGAAGGAAACACAGATGAGCAGGGTAGTTTTGAAAGTTAGTTATTGAATTTGGTAAATACATAAAACAAAAAGAAAGTTGTATGTCATAAAGTTTCATGGTTTCATAAGCAATTCTCTTTTTCTATTCCATTTTGTATATGGAATTTTTTAGATACTTCTTAACTTCAGAAAGACTTTTAAAAATATTAATAGTATGTATTACCCAATGATCAAATTACTAAAGAGATTAATATTGTTTGATGTTTTTTTAAAAATAAATGAACAAAAGTTTATTAAAAAGAAATGCATGCTCATATCCAAAGATTCAGAAAATGTTTTTGATCATAGTTTCTGTTCAAAGAAAGATAACTAGAGGAGTTTGTCCTTCCTGCAGAAAAGAGTATCTGCTTGAGACTAGCAGTCAGCATTATAAGCAATGGAAAAATATTAAAAGCACTTTCACTGGTAGAAAATATAAAATAAAATAATATAAAAACTAGCAATTACTATAAGAAATAAGGTATAGCATTAGAAATGATGCTATTTGCAGATATTTGGAAAATGTCTCTCTGGAAAAAATAATTGGACAACAAATAAATTCAGCAAAGTTGAAGAATACAAGATAAACCACTCAAAAATAGTGCATTGCTGGATACTACTAGCAAAGACACATTAATGGTTTACTTTGAACTAAGTAATTTTTTTTTATATTTAAGAAGAACCATCATTTACAGCAATTGTAGAAAACATTAAATATCAAGGAATTAATTTACCTCAACAAGAGTTCTACAAAGATAACTTTAAACCACATTGATCAAAATGAATGAGTAAAAAGGTGAGGGGGGGAGGGATTGAACCACATATTAAGCACTTATTATGTACCAAGCATTGTAAGGACCAGGAATACAACAAGCAAACAAGATAATCCTTGCCTTGGAGAAGTTTTTATTCTAATAGAAGAACACAACACATACAAAAGAGTGGGGAAAAGAAGATTGTCAGAATGGTGGTGATCACTTGGTTACCATTCTCAGAACTAGCATCGGAATGGAGGGGAGAAGTGAAGACTGTATCATACTGCATGGCATGGAGATGGTGGGGGAGTGATTGGCTTGGGCATGGCCTAGATAAGTTGAAAGCTAAACAATAAACATCCAGTGTCCCAAGGAGTCAGAGTCCAAATATCAGAAAAAAGTGGGGAAAATTGGAGTACAAGTGACATGGAATGGAAATGGCCAAGAAAGAAGTGGTCTGGTTACAGACTTGGTAAAGTGAAAGGGTTAGAGCAATCAGAGCCTGATTTCTAGTAGAAAAAGACTGAAGTAAAGGCAAAACTCCAGAAGGGAATATTTAAATAACTAGATGGAAATTCATTGTTAAGGAAGAAAGGGAGAAAGCAAATACTTATTAAACATTTACTTTCTGCCAGGCACTGTGCTAATTACTTTTCTAATGTTGCCTTGTTTAATCCTTTACGTAGATCATTAATTCTTTAATCGCAAAAACTCTGGTATATAGGTTGTATCATTACAGATTTTGAATATAGAACTTGGGGTCCTCCTTTCCCCATTGAGGAATGGTGATCAAGAGTTCATCTTAAACCTTAAAATTACATCTCTTACACTAGTAATATATAAGGGAGAAGACAGATAAAATTTCAGCCTTGTACTTCCTCTGTCTGAGGAGAGCAGATCAGCCTCTGGTCCCCACCACCTGCTTCCTTTCCTGGGAAGATTTTACAGTTAAGGAAGCAGAGGCAAACTGTGGGTAAATGACTTACCCAGAGTAACACAGCTAATAAAGTCAGAAGTCATATTTGAACTCATGGTCTTTGTGCCTCCAGACCTAGGTCTTTATCCACTGGGCAACATAGGCCTCATATATAAGTATATAAGCCTAGTATATAACCCCTAACACAAGGACTGCTTCAAAAAAGCAAACCAGAAAATATTTCCTAAATGAACTCATAGATTTAATGTGATTTTACAAAGTATCCACTGATTTATTTACATAAATATCTACATTCCTAATTAGATGTGCAATCTAAATAAATAGGCAAGAATTTCAAGGGTTAATTTGAAGAAGAAAAAAAAGCAGATGAAAGTTGGATTGCTCCTCCAGACTAAAAATACGGTCTCATTCAAGCAACTTGGTAGTTGAAGAAAATAGGGAGAAAAATGCCAGTTGAATAGAATAGAAAACCCAGAAATAGAACCTAATACATAAAAAGGATTAGTGTTTAATAAATCTGTACACAACACAAATTGGGAAATGGGTTCATTATTCAATAAGTGTTGCTGGAAAAAAAGGCTAGCAATATGGAAAAAATTAAATTTAGATTCCCATCTCACACCAAATACAATAATAAATTCCAGATGGATTATTGAATTAAATATTTAAAAATGAAGTGTAAAAAGTCAGAAGAAAAAAATTCTGGATTAAATTTTAACTTTTAACCAAATAAATTACTAGGATAAAATAGATGAATTTAATTACATTAGTGTAACTTTTAGAAAGCCACAAGTAATTCATTTAAGATACAAAGAAAATATGAGATTAGTTTTTAAACTAACAGAGGGAGATGTAGTATTCATTTAGTGGTAATCACTTACTAAGTTCCTACTATGCACCAGGCATTGTGTTAAGCACTAGGGATATAGATATAAAAATTAATCTTACTAACCACCAAGGGATTCATTTTCTAATGGAAGCAAACACCACATACACATATAAGTAAATGAAAAACACATGCAAAATAAAAGCAAAATGATTTTTTTTTTTTTTTTGAGGAGAGGGCAGTAGTGCCTGGAAAGATCAGGAAAGAAGTTAGGTAGAACTAAGCTTTCAAGGAAGCCAAGAATTCTAAGAGGAGGAAGTATGGAGGGAGGCACTGAGGATAACCTCTACAAAAACATGGAGACTAGAGATGGACTGTCCTCTATGAAGAGCTTAAAGTGACCTAGCTTATCCATAATACAACACATATGAAAGGAAGTAATATTTAATACACCTGACGAGACAGTTAGATGTTGAAGAATTTTCATGACAAACAGATGAGTCTATATTTTATGCTGAGGGTTAAAGTATTGGAAACTTCAATGGATTAAGAACGTGAAATTCACATTTTAAGAGCATCACCAGCAGCAATGTAAAGGGTGAACTAGAAAAAAGAGATCTGATGCTTGAGGAACGATTATGAAGTCCAGATAAAAAGTATTATGGTGCACCTAATCTTCAATGGATCCTTGCTAATGAAAGGGCAATCCAAATGGAGTTCCAAGCTCACAAACAAGGGGACAAACAAGCTTAGTTGAAAAAGAAAGGAAATATGTGAACCCCAAACCAATGCATAGCCCCCAAAAGAAATTAAGTAGGAATTGACATTGGACACAATCTCTCCTTTGACACTGAGACCACCAAGCACTTCCAAAGTGATCTTCCTAAAGCCTAGTTTTAACCATATCACCCCTCTGTTCAATAAACTCTTGTCCCTCCCTAATATTTCCAGGATCAAATTTTAAATCCTCTTTTCCATATTCAAAGCCCTTCATAACCTACTCTGCCTCCTACTCTCCAATCTTCTTACACTTTACACAGCACCCTTCATCCCCATGTACCCATGCTCTGCAGTCCAATGACACTAGCTTCCTTGTTGTTCCTCTCACAGGATGCTACATCTCCTTAATCTGGGTATTTTCATTTACTGTTCCCCAGGCCTGGATATCCCTCCCTCCCTCTTCATCTCTGCCTCCTGGCTTCCCAGGATTCCTTCAAGACTCAGCTAAAATTCTGCTTTCTATAGGAAGCCTTTCCTGATCACCATTAATTCTAACAGCTTCCTTCTCTCTCGATTATCTACAGTTTATCCTGTACGTGTACTGCTTGTACATGGTTGTTTCCATGTTGCCTCTGATTAGACTGTGAATTTTATAAGAAAAGGACTTGTTTTTTTCTCTTCATTTGCATCCTCCATGCTTACCACAGTGTCTGGCATAGTAGGTACTTAATAAATGCACATTGATGGTCTTACTGGTATAGGGAACTCCCATGTAAGGAAAATCAGTTTGGCTTCTCAGAAATTTATGGTCTTAGATAGTTGCCTATGATACTGAGAAATTTAGTGATTTACCTAGGATCTAATAGATTATTTGTATCAAAGTAGGGATTTAAACTGAAGTCTTCCTGAGGCCAGCTCTTTATCTACTACACCATACTGCTTCTGGTGTCAAGGTCAAATACAATCTATATCTAACTGTCTATTCACAACTCTTAGATGAGCCTTTATTGGAATCCACTCAGTTGACTTTCTGTTGCTCTTTTCATTCTCATGAACAAGGTAAAGAAGTTCAACTAATTCTCAAGTGAGAAAGATGTGGTTGTGATGTATTGTCAAGTCCTGGCATTGCTGGTTTGCATAACTATTTGGCACAGATAGTTTCTACTGGTCTACTGTTTCATGCTTTTCCCTGAACATTAAAATTCTTTAGCAGTACTCTATTCCCTTTTTGAAGTTTCTGATAGCTAATTTCAGTATTACTGGGTCACTTAGGTCCTGTCTCAAGTTTTTCCCCACACTAATCCATTTTCTACTTAGCTGCTACAAGGTGGATATCAGCATGTCCCATGTGGAGAACTGGTGCTCAGGGAGAAGTATCTTGGTAAGGAAAGTAGGACAACAGTGATTAGGGTAATTGATTGACATATCCTTCCCAGGAATATTAATGGCTATTGCTCCCAGAACTAGTTAGAAAAAGTGGGGAGAGGTTAAATATTTTCTCATGTGAACATGTCAGGGAGATGATTGGGAAGTAATATGAAGGCTTTGGTTTGGGATACATAGGTTGAATGCTCACTAATCAGAAACCAAGGGTCCCATAGATGGGATCCCAAGTTGGGGGTCACAGAGATAGGGAGTTGAAGCACAGGTGACTTAGCATGGAAAGGAACAGGCAGTGGCATAGAACATCTGGGTCTGCACAAAATAAGATCAATGTTCACCCATCATATTATTTCTATCACCTTCCAGAGATGAAAATCTACATATAACAAGATCCAAAATCTTGCTACTTCCTTATACCCGGAAAATAATTTTCTTGGAACAAGAAGAAAAGATCTAAAATTTCCTACAAACATTTTCTGGCATCTTGGTCCAGTAGAATTCATTTTATACTAGTTCTAAATTTCTCTCTGATTTGTCTCCAAAGTCATTTACGTAATACTTTGACAGCCACAAAGCAAGATGACTATAGTGGCAGCAATTGTTTCCTGGTGAACTGTATGAAGTCAACTGTGGTTATTTGGCCATTCTCTCAAAATCAGGGTACCCCCTGTTTCTGAGGATTATACTGTTCTTTTTGAAATAGTCTTTCATAATAAAGCAGTTTATACCACTGGTAGAAAAAAGAAAATGAAAGTAAGAACTGCTCCAAAAATATCAAATGTACATCCACTGGTGCTATGCAAACTCTAAAATGGAATTAATTGTTCAATATCCAGCTGCATTTAGTGGCCTGTGTCCATTTGGATCATGGATTACCTTTACCCATAAATGGGTATTACCATTGCTTCAATCACATTGCTGATGGAATAGGACAGCTGGATCACATTAATCTTCCCTGATTGGCAGTGCACAGTGAAATCACAGTTGACTAGTCCCACTACCCATAAGTGGAAAGAAACATTCAGTTTGGCACTGGTCATAATGTATCAGTAGATTGTTATCAGTTTATGCTTAACATGGAGTTTCATTCACATAATCTCAAATATTTTCAGTGACAATTCATATCAAAGCCAAAAATTCCAAGCTGTATAGAATAATGTATCTGTCAGTAAGACCTCTCCTGGCAAATTCATTAGACTTCTTGTGCCCATTATTCTCTACATATAAAATTGCTCTCCACTATTATAGCCAGGCATGTGTACGTAATTCGAAGCACTTGTTTGGATCTACATTACCCAGTACTGGTGCATTATTAGGCTGTTGACTAAGTCCCTCCGTCTGTTCATGTTTCTTGTCCCAATAATCTTCAAATGCTGTCAGAAGGTTTAGACTGGAGTTCTGCCTTTATCTCTTCAGTTCTTCAAAATCATATCCCACCCTCCTTGTGAGTTCATTGAAAAGCTTAGCAGTGATGATGCAACACTTTAGAAATTTCAATAGCAACCACAGGATCCTAGAAAAGTTTTTAGCTCTTCAAAATCCTTTAAATATCTGCTGATGAAGGCTTCAATCTTTTCAGTACTCACTCCCCATGGAGACATGATGTGACCCATCAACTTGGGAGAAACTCAGCAGGCCTTACACTTGTAAATTAATACTGTGAAAAACATATGGAGAAGCATTATTTGATATTCTGAATAGCCAGGAATAATCTGAGTAGCCAGGGATTGGCAAATAGTACAATAAATTATGTGATGTTAAACTATGTAACATAATTTAATTCCATTAAAATGATAAGTATGAAGAATGTAAAGAAAATTGGAAAGGCTCGTGAAGTACTGTGAAAGAAAATAAAATGAGAAGGGCAACATACATTCTGATTTCTACACTTCAGTGTATCTATTATCTCATCACTCCTGGCACTCCTTTCAATGGTGTAGATGGTGACCTGGAGAGAATCATAATGGCTTAGATCCTAAGCTTGAGCTCCTCAGAGGCTGTCCTGTGAAACCTCCTAATTTTTACAGATGAGGAAACTTAGGTCAAGAAAGTTTAAGTGACTTTCCCAAGGTTGCAAAAGTTTTAAGCATCTGAGAAGGGATTTGAATCCAGGTCCTACAACTCAAGTCAATGCTCTTTCCAACTTACCCATAATTTCTTATTTTGTGCAACTCTCCTCCATGTCTTCTTCCATGGGAGACAGAAAGTCTCCTCTAGATATCTTAGCACTGCCTGGATATCAGTTTGAAAACAAAAGGTCTTTCCAACATGAGCAATATGAAAATATGTTTAATATGGATGCATGTGTAGAGTCTATATCAGATTCCATGCCGTCTTGGGGAGGAGGGAAGGGAAGAAGGGGGAGAAAATTTAATACTCAAGAGTTCATGTAACTATATGTTATAAACTAAAAATAAATAAATAAATTTAAAAAAGAAGGGTCTTTTTTTTTCAGGGAGAAGGTTGGGGTCATTTAAAAAACTGAACAATTTTCCAGAGGTAATACACACGACCTTCCTCCTTATATTTCATTCCAGAATCTTCCTTATCATTCATTGTCTACTTCCAGTATCTGTCTAAAATAGTAGATATGTTCCATGGGTTTTACATCCAAATTCTCATCATTATTTGGGTAACATTATGCACTTAATTTTTTTACTGCATGGGTAATTAGGCTGAATTCCTCGTATGAATAATCTACATACATACGTATAGAGGACATTCTCGTTGGAACGAGCCAGCATGCTTTCACAAGCAATATTTTTTGGTTAACAATGGGTAACAGTCATACACATGTCTAAATGGTACAAGAAGTATAAGATCCCAACGTGATTGATTTTTCTTTGCTAAATAAAGTATTTCATTTAGTACAACAAAACACAACTCTAAAGACTCTCCTCTAACAAAGTATCTTCTATGAGAATGTTAAAGTTCTACATGAAATCTTGAAAGATAGAATTATAAAAAAAGATATCCTTATGCAATGACCTCTCAGAGGCAAGGTCATCAAAGGTGTTTACCATGTTATGAAAAATATATGGCAGAGACCAAGGATGGGAGGGATTTCCTATGGAAGAGGAAGTCCTCCACCTTTTTGCTTAAAGATGACATCATGATAATTGCATCAAGTCCAAGAACATTGTAAAACTTCCTCTCTGAAATGTATAATCAATTAAAAGAATTCAACCTACATATCCATGCTGACTATAAACATATATGTGCATAGTATGTGTATATGTATATAATTCAGAGAGGCATAAAGGAACATTCATAAATTCAAAGATGAATAAACAAGTAGTAAACAGAAGGAAAAATGAAGGAAATAATAATAAATGATCATGAACAAATTGTATCAAAAATTCATTTTTAAGGTGACCTGGGTTCTAATCTCGGGCAGAGCATAATTAGCAATTTTGGTGCACAGTCTTAGTACCATTAAGGATTCTTTCACATGTGTTTTGTAAGTCATTATGTGAATATAATATAAGAAACATTTAAGACAAATTAGGATACAACGAGGTAATGTAATGGATAGAGCACTGGCCCTGGAGTCAGGACCTAAGTTTAAATTCAGCCACACTTACTAGCTGTGTGGCCCTAAGCAAGTCACTTAACCCTTATTGCCTCCAAAATTTTTTTTTAAAAATTATATTAAAAAAGACAAATTAGAAGCAATGTTTCATCAAAGATAAAGACCAATCTCAAAGTCAAGAAGGCCTTACTTCAAGTCCCATTTCTAACATAAACTGTCTATGTGACTTTCCCATGCTACAGGCAACTCTGAAAATCTCTAAGTTTCAAAGAAACAGAAGTTTCCTTCCCTGGGAGTTCCTTCAGTCAATTAAATCATAAGGCAAGTTCCTATACCTATCCCTTAGTTGAGTAGGAAGAGAACCTGATTATCTAGTGGATCACAGGCGTAATTTACTATAAATATTCTCAATCTGATAGCTTTCTTTATTTTAACTAATTATTCTTAACTATATATTATCAAACTGCTGAAAGGGAGCATGCATTAAACTCTACTCTAAATTTCAGCACATTGGGACAAAGCCCTATGTGCATTGCATGAGGTATGGCTCTGATCCCAGCTCAGCTTCTTGCTGAATAGGTCATCTTGGGTCCCTTTCACACTCCGAATCTCAATTTCCTCATCCCTATATATGGTTTGGACTAAGTGGCCTCTCCAGTATATTAAAGTTCTTAATCTATGATGTTAATATATATTTGATATTGTTGTTTCAAATATATCACAATTGGGTTGCTTTAAAAAATAAAATTAGAACTCATTACCTTTACCTCCAAACCCTCTCCGTTTTTGAAGTTATTGTCAAGGTCACTCCCATTCTCCAAGTTACCATACCTCAATTCTTGTCATCTTCAGTGTCATTCTCAACTCTTCAATCACACTTTTCCTACATACACCCAATGTTGCTAAGTCTTGTCATTTATACCTATGCAACCTCTCTTGTATAGGTGCCCCTCTTCACAGTCATTCTGCTACTATCCTCCTGCCAGCTTTTATCCCCTCAGATCCGGACTATTACAACAGCTTACTGGGTGATCTCCCTATCTTTAGTCTCTCCCCTCCAGTCCACCATCTACTTAGCTGCCAAAGTGATCATCCTAAAGTACTGCTCTGTTAGTGTCATCCAACTACCCGATAAATACCATTGGTTCTCTATTACCTCCACGATCAAATATAAACTTCTATATTTGGCTTTTAAAGTCCTTCATCCTTTACCACTTGGTCCCTTCCAACCTTCCCAATCTTTTTTACACTTTAGGACATTCCATATTCTGTACAATCTGGAGACATTAATCTTCTTGTGTTACTCCCTCTCCCAAATCTTTGCTTTTTTTTAGTCATTGTACCTCATACATGGAACATTCTGTGTCCTTAGCTTCACCTCCTGACTTCACAGGCTTCCCTCAAGACTCAGTCCAAATCACAATGTCTCTAGGAAACTGTTTCCAGTCATCCCATGGCTAGTGTTTTCCCTCTGAAATTACCTCCTGATCACACTGTATCTATCACAGTTGTTTCTATGCTGTCTCCTCGATTACACTGTGATCTCTTTGAGGGTAAGAACTGTTAACGTCTTTCTTTGTATCTCCAGTACTTAGTACAACGCCTTACATCCAGTAAATCTCCTAAGAAATGCTTGTTAACTGAAATAATAATGATACAATTGTGAACTAGAGTCAAAGTGGAATAGTGGGGAAAAGCATTGGACTTGAAGTCAAGAGAAACCTGGATTCAGATCCTTCCTCTGATACTTAGCAGCTACCCAACCATAGACAAATATCTTAAACTCTTTCAGCCTTAGTTTTCTCACCTGTAAAATTGGGGAAATAATAATTATTATACTTATCACACATAGTTGCTCTCAGGATCACCTGAAATAGTGGTATATAAAATACTTTACAAACCCTGAAGCACTATGTTAATGTCAGTTATGATCAGTGAATCTGATGGAAATGAAATGGAGATGGCATATAATAGCACAGATTTGGTTGTTTAAAAAATATTCTCATGGGTTCAGAACTTTTTTAAAAAAGCACATAGAAAGGATGGAAAGAAGAGCAAACAACCAAAGAAGAATACCAAAAAAAAAAAAAAAGTGACACACACTGCTAAGTCTGGTGTTCGAATACTAAAGTCTAGAACAAGCTGTCACCCACCCCAAAATCTATAGGTGAGGAAAGGGACTTTTCACATTGTATCCAACACAGGAAAAACAAGTAAAAGATAGGTTCTGCTACTTCGGGTAGATGATGTAATATTCACCAGTTTCTGAGAGAGAAAAAAGATAACTTCAATCCCCTTTGGCTTCTATCTTTTTCATTAGGATAAGAATTTTCAGGCTGGTTGAAATTGATCATGTCATTAAAATCATAAAGCAATCATCATTTGAGAAGGCAGCATGGTATAAGTGAAAGACTAGGAGGCAAGGAGGCAATGGACCTGGATTCTAATCCCAGCTTGGTCACTTACTAGAACCATAATTTTGGAGTGGTTACTGAACCTCCCTGAGCTTCCATTTCCTATATGTAAAATTTGAATGATAATAAATATTGCACCAATGAGAAACATAACAAATAAATGCCTCACAGACATAAAGGACAGATAAATTGGTTGTTATTATTACAATGTTTTTACAGTATAGCTTTCCAAGAGCCAGTTTTATTGCAGGTAATATATCACACTGGACATACAAAATAACTCACAATTTGTTCATTAATTTTCTGATAACAACACATGCAATATAAAGAGAGAAAATACCTTTATTTTATAAATAATCATGGCATTTGATCAAATAAATCCAGATTCTGAAACTGCCTCCCCTACTTCTCTTCAGATATATTTATTTTCACAATAGGTCAACTTCATGATAAAGGGCTCCTGGCAACTGAAAGTGGACTTAACTCTGGGAACAGCAAAGACACCCTGCAAATAGACCAGCTGAAATATTCTAGCAATGGTATCATTAAGAGGAAATTGCTGTGCCTGCTGCTCATCAGCTTCAAACGTGGAGAAAGTCTTGAATGTAAGAAGATTCAAAACAATCTCCTCTAATGAACATGTTCTAATAACAGAGAAATTGCAATGTTCCGTTAACGTTAAGCACAAATAGATTAGCTCTTGCTTCTTCCTTTTCCTCTTTCCCACATTTCCAAGATTTGTGCTAAATCAAGCAAAGAACAAAGGAAGACTGCAGCATGCCATCATCCCAAAACAGGCTAGTGACAGAGGCAGAAGGCTGATGGACGCAACAGGAATAGAGCTTCTAGCTCAATAATTTGGAGAATAAAGTACTTTTCTCTAGGATAGAAAATAAACTTGATGGTGCATTACCATTTACCAAAACCCTTTTGATCATGTATAAATGGTTTGATCCTATATAGATTTCCTCAAAATTTTATTTAGCTACTACCCATGGATCAGTAGGGATTACTCTTGCCATAAAGAATCTTGGCTCTAGAGTCACACAGACCAGGTTCTGTCATGTGGGAGCCTGACCCTAAAAGAGGGGAGATATGTTCTTTATCTCCCTGACTTTTTGTCTCCTTATCATCAGGGAGATGGCACTGAGACACTCAAATCAAAGTCAACTGCAAGTCATATCATCATATCCCTGATGTCATGGTACTCTTCAAAAATGTAGGACAAACACAATATTGTCTTCTTCACTATCTCAGATTTTCCAGGAAAATATCTTAAACTAAACTAAGGTATGGCTCATGTCAACAGTAATCCCAAAAAATATTAATAGGTCCTTGCTAATACTCTTTGTGCACCATAGTAAATACCAGATAAAGGACACATTTATTTCCTTGACCAAAATAAAAAGCTTAATATACAAAAGACTTAGTAACTTCTTAATCTCTATTATGTTTTTGAGGTAAAGACTCTCAAAAGACATGTGGGACTTCTGAACATATATTCAAATTTGTTTCAGAATTGCATTGTACAAGCAACTCCATGAAGTCCTGATTTTCTGCCCAAACAAGCATGACCTGAGTTTTTTAATCCTTTCAGCAGTGGTGATCTTCTCTGAGAAAAGTGTAGTTTCAAGAGAGACTCTCCACTGGCCAACTAGCCCTGACTATGAATGGAGGACATCCCATATTCATGAGGTAGCTGCCAAAGCTGGAAGAATTTCAGGATCACTGTTTGATGTCTGGAGCTCAGGGGAACAAACATGAAGCAGAATAGGTGATCAAGGACTTGAAGTACTGTCTCAGGCTTGCTAGACAAGCACACATTGACTAACATTGTCATGTGCCCAAGGTAGGCCACAACGACCTGGTCATTATAGGGAAGGTTATTGTGGGGAAGGAAAGTGGGGAAGAGAGAGGAATCATAATCCCTTTACCCCTACTTTACTGGAAGCCCAAGAGAGTTGGCTTAGATGTATCCTAAAAGAAAGATGGTCCACTGAGAAAAAGGGAGATCATTTTCATAGATCTCATGCCCTCTAGAGAGATGGAAGATCCTCCTGGTTCAATGTCTAACCATTTCCAACAACTTCTAGTCATGAAGACACATGAGCACAAAGTAGAAACTGATGGACAACACATTTGTCTTACGATGAGTCCAGAACAAAGGCCCATCTCAACGTATATCCCCTGACATTATGTGTGTATGCATACTCATATTACGTTTTTGTTCAGTCATGTCTGACTCTTCATGACCCCATCTGAGGTTTTCTTGGCAAAGAGTGGAGTGGTTCTCTATTTCTTTCTCCAGCTCTTTTTGCAGATGAAGAAACTGAAGCAAATGGGGTTAAATGACTTGACCAGGGTCACGGGGCTAGTAAATATATGAGACTAGATTTGAATCTGAGGAATATGAGTCTTCCCAACTCCATGTCTTGCACTTTATCCACTACACAACCTAGCTGCTATATATATATATATACAATATATGTATATATATATATATACACATATTTTTGTGTGAATATATGGAAGTTTCCATTCTATTATTACTAAACATTGTGCTGAATTAAAGATATAATTATGCAAAAAAAATCATTGACTTCAAGGAACTGATAATCTAAAACAAAAAAGAAGCTGAAAAGTCAGAGGAAAGAGGAGGGAGGACGTAGAGCCAATGCAGAAACATGATAGAAAGTCAGAGAAGTTTCAAAATCTCAAGTATACAATATAGTGCAGACAGGTGGGAAATGAGATATCTATGCTGAGCACTCTCCTAAAATGGAGGTTTTAACTTCATGGCTTTGTCCTCCAATCAGTTGTCATGAGGGTGTAAGTTCTAGGGCTGATTCAAACATGAAGGACGATAAGGTTTTCCCAATGATGAGCTTCCTGGGCAGTAGCAGGCCTCTGGAATGATCATCAATCCTTCCCTCTCCAATGTTCTGAGTACTCTTGATATATACATACATATATGTGTGTGTATATAATGTATATCTTTTAATATAGTTATATTAGTCTTCCTCCAATCTATCATAGACAGATAGATATACACATATATATACACATATGTATATATACATATATATGCATATACACATATATACATATGTAGAGAGAGTGAGAGACAGAGAGAGAGAGAATACACATCTATATAGCACTTACAATGTTCCAGGCACTGGGCTAAGTGATTTTTTACAAAAATTATCCTGTCTGATTTTTACAACAACCTTGTGAAATAGGTGCTCTTATTACCCTATTTTACGGTTGAAGAAACTGGGGCAAACAGAGATTAAGTGACTTGCCCTGAGTCACTCAGCTAGTAAATGTCTGAGGTCAAATCTGAACTCAGACATTCTTGATTATAAATCTACCAATCTATCTGCTGTGCTACAGAACTGGCCTTCTTCTAAGATAGTCTTGAGTTTAAAACCCATCTCTAATATAAATTTTCTGTGCCCCCTAAGAAGTCACTTACTGTCTCAGTGCCTTAAGCAACTTTCTAAAACTATAAGGTGTAGAAAAGGTACTGACATGTACACATAGAGGTAGGCCCTACCCTGATAAGAACTCTCTACCCTGATAAAATCACAAGTTTTTTTTTAAATTGTTTGTACATCTATACATTATAATCTATATCTACATATGTCTATAGATATGTAAAATAGTTACCTTGAACAGTATTTTAAATTCCTTTTGTTGAACATTAAGCATATTTTTTTAATTTCTCCAGGATTAATATTTTAGGCTATAGAAATAACTTTCTTAATCTGCCAGAGAAATGCTCTCTAGTTTCTCCTGACATGATTTAACTGTCATAAACATAAGACTTCTTTATAAATTATTGCTCTTCCGAAGAAGGAGGCAGGGTAATGTAAAAAAGCATTGAGGGTGGGAACACAAGACTAGGTTTTGTGGTGTAACCCTATGACAACTGATCTGTATGAACACGATCAGGTTACTTAACTTCTCTTAGTCTTTCTTTCTTTGTCTATAAAATGGAAATAATATTACATAATCTGCCTTGTGGGGTTGTTGCAAAGAAAATGCTGTGAAAGTCTTAGAGTACTTTATAAATGTTTATGATCATAATTATTTTAGAGTCTGTCAGAGAAAGGAGACATTTTATTGTTGTATATAGAACATAGAATAGATCAGCGTGTTTTTTTTCATACATTACTGTTTCTGCTGCTATCTCTGAAACATATTCCTCTGAACTTTATAAATTGTATAGTTATGTAAGGAGAGAGAGAGAGAGAGAGAGAGAGAGAGAGAGAGAGAGAGAGAGAGAGAGAGAGAGAGAGAGAGAGAGAATAACAAAGCTGTCTAACCATTCTGAGTAATCAGAAGGATGTGGCCAGGGTAGGATTCATAACAATGTCCTTGGCACTGTGCACAAATTACAACTGTACATGAAACATGGTCCTTGCACAGGGACTCACACTCTAAAATTGGCATCCAAACCACAAGACATTTGGATAGAAATAAACAATTCAATTGCCCAAGTGCTTGGTCTTATACAACCAAACTTTAATGTGCCTCCAAATATCCAGATGTTACCTACATGTGCCATAAATCATCCAAGTGTGTCAGAATATTTTGGCCTTGGGTTACATAGAGCTAAAATATTTGATGAAGGATTTCCCTTTTAATCTCTACATTTTGATTTTATGTAGATGTAGTCTAGGAGGAATTATTTTCACCATTGTTATTATCATTTTTCAGTCATTTCAGTCATGCCCAACACTTTATTAGATTCCATTTGGGATTTTCTTGGCAGAGATACTGGTTTACCATTTCTTTCTCTGGTTCATTTTGCTGAGGAGGAACTGAGGCAAACAGAGTTAAGTGATTCCCCCCCCCCTACTTATCTTACAATTTATTTGAAAGTGTTTCTTAATGTTAAATTCCCTTAGCATTATTTTAATTGCTCTTACATCTAAGAATTTTCCGTACTGCAGGTAGGGAAGAAGCTATTTCTGTTGCTAAGGGGCAATGAACTAGGGGAGAAGATTATTCCTTAAAGGAGAATATTTTATAGAAATTCCAACAGAAAGGAGAGGGAAGAAATTAACCATAGTTCATTCAATATCATTGATTTTATTTATAAGCTGGTCTACCCTTCTACCTACATCACAAGAAATGTTTGTCACAGAGACTATAACAGAACAACATCACCAGTTTTCCAAACTGGTACTAAGTATCAGTGTGACAGCAAATAGAATTCAGGACTTGGAATTGAGAAGATTTGCGTTCAAATCTCTCCTCCAACATTTACCAGCTATGTGACTATGAACAAGTCAGTTAATCTCAGTTGAGAGGCTGCATTTTCTAATATTAAAAATGGTGGTAAGAATACCTATATCCTGTGGTTATTCTGAGAGTTAAATGAGACAATGGAGAATAATTTACTAAACTTGAAGTGCAATATCAATTTCAGCTATCATTACCACCAGCAATAGTCATGGAATACTGAAGGAAAGGATGCCTACAACTTGGCCATGAATGTTAGGATTTTGTTGCTAGATATGAGTGACAAATTATCCAAGTATTTATATCCACAAAAATGCTCATTCTGCCAATTAAATGTATAAACATGAACCCCTTTTATAATCACCTTTAGGAGAAAAAAAAAAGTGAGAGAAATGAGAAATGCAGTGTGGACAAGGCCACCTGGTCAAAGGTGACCTTCTAGCTCTTTCTGCCTATCTACCACAGTCAAAGCATCTAGATGAAAAGTAGAGTACCCTGCCAGTTGTTTGTTCTTCACAAAAGATAAATGGCTGATATTTTCCACTGAATTTTCCTGTCATTTGATGATATTAATGAAATTGCCTATCTCTTTCCTTGTCATATAGATCATTTATGGTCATGCTTATGAAATAACAAACATCTAGATAATTAACATTTTAGACTAACCATCTGTGTAATTTGGCATGTTGATAGATCAGTTATTTTATGGTATGGGTGCTCTTTCCACCAATGCAGATTGCATCCCTTTCATGACTGCTCATGGTTTATTATTCTTATACATCTTTTACTTCTCATTATTTCTAGGTGACAAGTCTACCACTTTTTCTCTGAATAAATGTGATCATGTACAACCATAATGTTGCCGTTTATGCTATATCTCATACTCTAGTGATCTTTGATACTGTGTCGCAACCTGCTTACACTCATCATGTATGCTTCTATTGCCATTTGAATAGTGTTCTTCCTTCTATTGAAGTGTCCCATGACTTACAGTCACAGAATATCATGAAAATAATAGTGATATTAATGATATTTGCTTCTGTGTCAGTAAGCAGTTAGAGATTATTGGAATCACTGTGCAATATTCCTAATTTATGGCTATACTGGCTATTTTACATGGCTATAAAATGCATCTTGCATCGTAAAAAAATATATATATAAATCTTTTACATTCAACATGTTAGTTTCAAAGCTATTCTCTTTTTGTGCCTCCTTCTGAACATGCTTCTGTTCTTTTCTATACATTTTTCAAGTGCTATAATGATTGCCTTTTCTTTTTTATCTTCTTTTTCTGGATTCTCCACCACTAGTCCCCATCTTTCCTAAATTCCCCCAGATTTTAAAAACATCCCTTGTAGCAAAGCAAAACAAATCTGCACATTTACTATGTCAAACATTTACCTCAATATGTCCCTCAAATTCCCCACCTCTCTCTCTCAAATAGTAAATAATATGCTTCATCACTGGTCCCTTGGAGATATAGTTGGTCTTTGCATTAATCAATTAAATCTGTCAAAGAAGTTGGTTTTTTTTGACAGAGTTATACTTATATAAATTATATTCTGGGTTCTGCTCACTTCACTCTGTATCAATTTAAATGTCTTCCAAGGCTTTTTTGAATCTATCTATTTTGGTCAGTAGATAAACAATCAGCAAGCACCATTATTTTCTATGGTGCAATAATATCACATTATATTAATCTACCATACCTTGTTGGGCCCTTCCTCCACTCATCTGTACATCATTACTTTCTAAATCCTTGACACAAATGAAAAATGCTGTTGTAAATATTTGTACATATGAGTACAAATTTCTTATTTCTTTGACTTTTTTGGAGGAGTTAGGGGCATAGGCTTGGTAATGGTATCCCTGGGACAAAGGGTATTCACAATTCAGTGACTTTAGGAGTCCATTTCCAAATTACTGGCTAGAATGATTTGGCTTGTTCATTGCTCCAGCAAAAGTCCATTAGTGTGCCTGCTTTCCATAGTTAACTAATCAATCAAGCATTAATTAAGAACCTATGATGTGCCAGATGCTGAGGATACAAGTACAAAGAAAGAAACAATCCCTACTCACAAGGTTCCTACATTTTAATAAGGAGACAGGTACATATAAGAATATATATATATATATTTAGCAAAAATGTAAAGTAAATTTCATATAAATATAGGGTAACTAAGTTCAAAGTAATATAGGAAAGACAGGTTCAATAGTTGGGAGAATCAGGAAAGGCTTCATGAAGGAGGTGGTACTTGAGATGCATCTTAAGTGATGAGAAGAACTCTATAAAGTGAACATAGGGAGGGAGTGCATTTTGGGCATGAGGGCTGGCTGGTGCAAAAACATGGAAATAGGATGGAGTATCTATTGTGGAAAATAGATAGGCCCCTTGGCAAGATCATAACGTGCCACAGGGGAAATAATGTTCACTGAGGATGGAAAGTTAGATTGGTAACCAGGTTGTCATCCAAAAACAATTAGGGAAAAAGGAAAAGAACCTGTATATTTTAAAGTATTTATAGTATTTCTCTTTGTGGTGGCAAAGAACTAGAAATTGCAGGGATGCCCATCAACTGGGGAATGGCTCAACAAGTTATGGCATAGGATTGTTATGGAATACTACTGTGCTATAAGAAATGATGAGCTTGAAGATCTTAGAAAAATGTGGATAGATACATAAAATAATGAGGAGTGAAGTGACCAGAACCAAGAGAACATTTTATACAGTAACACCAATATTGTTTTAGAATGATTTTACATACACAGACACATTTGTATCTAATGATAACCATCTCTAGGATGAGGAGGGAGCAAAGGGGGAAAATTACATGATAGCTTTATTACATATTTAAAAGGAATAGCAGACTATACATAATAGATTTGTAGGTTCATATATAATCATCTTTTTATTTTACTGCATTATAGAAGTGCTTATTTTATTCCATAAATTAAAAATAAAATACTTTTTTAAAAAACTAAACAGAGGAGTTTATATTTTATCCTAGAGGTGAAAGAACACTGGAAATTGATTGAGGAAGGGAATCACATGGTCATATATGAACTTAAGGAAAATCATTTTGGCATCTGGGTGTAGGGTGGATTGAATTGGTAAGAGATGAGGCAGGAAGTCCTATTTGGAGGTTTTTGAAATAAGCTAGACTTTTGGGTGGCAAGTTGGCCCCCAATATGAGCCAGCCCTCTGTGCATATGGACAGTGTGGTGGTATAGATCTGATTAGCATAGCAGTCATAAATTTCCTTCAGTACTTTGAAATAAATAATCCTCACCTGATTGTTTGGACATCTGTTCCATGAATATTTGAAATAGAAATAGAAATTTGAAATAGAAAGGATGGCTTAAGGAACCAAAATCAGGACACACACACACCCATGCTAAAGCCAACCTAAGGACAGAAATTATTATTTTAGTACTAATGTGGTTTAAACTTTTGCAAGATATTTGATGTTTATTTTCTGTATCATTTGTAAAATCATTTGTACATTTTTTATACTCCTAAAAAAAGAGATAGTAAGGGCCTGAATTAGAGCGGTAGCTGTGTGAGTGGAGCAAGAAGGTCAGATGTGAGACATTGTAAAGGCAGAAATGGCAAGACTGGCAATTGATTATATATGTGTGATGAATGAGAATAAGTAATCCAGGGTAATACTGAGGTAAAGAACCAGGAACACTTACAGAAAGGTAGAAACTTTTTAGAAGAGGAGAGATTTTGATGGAAAGGACAACTTTATTTGATATGTTGATTTTCAGATATCTCCTGGACATCCAATTTGAAACCTCCAATAAGTATCTGATAATATGGGACTGATGCTTGGAGGAGAGACTAGGCTCAAGATAGATAGATGCAAATATACATGCTATCTGCATAGAGATGACAATTGAATGCACTGAAGCTAATAAACTTTCCATGTGAGAGAAAGGAAAAAAAGAAAAAGAGCCGGGACAAAGCCTTGGGAAATACCCACAGCTAAAGGCATGATGCAGATGATTCACTAGTAAAGAAACTGAAGAAGGAGACAGAAAAGAGGAGCACTAAGAAACATCCAATATTACAGATGTGAAGGGGAATTTCTGGATCACTTAAATTTGCATTTCTCTGACTATTGGTAGAGGCAACTAGGTGGTACAGCAGGTAGAGTTTTGAACTTAAGAGTCAAGAAGACAAGTTCAAATTTTGCCTGAAACATCAGTGTGTGATCCTAGGCAAGTCATTAATGTCTCTCAGGTTGTTTTACTTTCTGAAAAATGGGGATAATAGAATTTACCTCACAGGAATGTTATCAGGATCAAATTAATTAATATGTGCAGATCTTAAAGCCTTGTACAAATACTATCTATTATTATTTGAGGCATTTTTCCTATGACTATTAATGGCTCTGAGAACTGTCTGTTCATATTCTTTGACTACATGGAATGATTGTGTGTATGTGAATATACATATATATATGTGTGTGTGTGTGTGTGTGTATATATATATATATACATACATGTATGTGAATAATTTCTTTATATATCTTAGATATCAGAAATTTCTTTGAAAAAATTCCTGTGAAGACTTTGCCCAAAAAACCTTGTTATAAAGAGGAAAACTGGTATAGAAGAGAAAAAGCAAACTGGAAAGACATGCCATCACTTTCCCCTGCTCCTTCCTTCCTTCCTTCTTTCCTTCCTTCTTTCATGATATGAGCTATAATATTTAGAATGTAAATCCAATTTAAGTTTAATATGGTATAAGTTACAAAATATTGGTCTAAATCTTATATCTGCCATATTTCTATAGGGGTGAGAGTCTATCCCAATTCCAAATGATACAATTGCAGAAGATGCCAACATCTAGACTGAGTTAGATGAGAAAATAAATCTGAAAAGGCCCTAACCAATCAAGAAAATGGTGGGGACTTGAGTCATTATATGAAAAAATGTTGTAATACAGAAAATATTTTGTGATCCAATGGGCAGCTAGATGGTGTAGTGGATAGAACACCAAGACTGGAGTCAGGAATTCAAACCTAGCTTCAAACACTTACTAGCATAGTTGCTAAATAGTAACTGTTTCTCTTTTACCCAGGAACTTTGAAGGTCTTCCCGTCTCAGTTTGTTTTTGTTGTTGTTCTTTTTTTTTATTAAAGGGGCCATCTCTTGAGTAACTACTTAAAGAAGCCTATTCATTGATTGGGTGTATCTCACTCAAAGTGAGAATGTGATAAGAGCTTAGCCTGAAAGGACCAGGGTCTCCCATTGCATCCTGGGCCATTTCCAGTCATCCTGATGAACATCTGGCCACTGGACCCAGATGGCTCTGGAGGAGAAAGTAAGGTTGGTGACCTTGCACATGCCTCCCTCATTCAAATCAAAGCCAGCTGCAAGTCATGTCATCCTCTTGATGTCATGGTCCTCTTCAAGAACGAAGGACAAACACAACAACAGTTGTGTAATGCTGAGCAAGTCATTTAACTGCTGCTTGCCTCAGTTTCCTCAACTGTAAAATGAGGATAATAATAGCACTCATATCCCAGGGTTGCTATGAGTATCAAATGAAATTATATTTGTAAAGCACATAGCATGGTGTCTGACATATAGTTAATACTATATAAATATTAGCTATTATTGCTGTTGATGAGAGCATCAGGCACACCCTGGGGCCTCTCTACGACACAGTAAGCCAATTCCGAATTGTATATTGCATAATCAGGTAAGTGGTGTGACAATCAAATGCAGAGGCAAAGGATCCCAGAGAAGAAACAATCTTGGGTGCAGGAAGAGGTGAATTTTGAAATTCTCATCAGTGTAGGTAGCAGTCCTTCCCTGGAACAGTAGTGGCCAATGGCAGATTCTGTAACACAAGATGAGACATATCAAGGACAAACTAAGCAAAGTGAAGAAAGACAGATTCTGTTCAAAATCCAGCAACAAATTACACCTACACCTAAAGGAAATTTCATGAGGATTCTTTAAAAGGTGAAAAGGACTTCTAGATAGATTTATCCTTTGACCAAATGTGTTCTCCCCAGGAATCTTGAATGTACTGGGGGAGGGGGTTCTTCTACCATGAGGGGATGTTTCCTTAACTATTATTCTTCCTATATTTACTTAGCAAATACCCTTTTAAGAGTAAATTAGCTTTGATAACCAATGAAGAGCACACTGGTTTGGAGCACTGATTTTTTATAAGATTAATAAAAATATAAACATTTATAAAATTAATAAGAATTATAAATTTTTTATAAAAATAAAATATTATTAATTATAAAACTCATAAAAATGTATATGAAGTATCTTATGCTCTCTACATCCCTTAGCAAAAATGAATAAATTCCCTCCAGGTGTTACAAGGCACTATTGGTGGGGGAGAGAAAATACAATTATTTTGCATCATCTTGATGGATTAACAATGCTAAAATCTTCCAAGTACCTGGTGGCCTAAAAATGGAAAGTATGGAGAAATAAAATATGGCAAATTTTGCAAGGACATGGTAAAGTAGATGTTCTCTCCAACTGTTTTAAAAATTATTTATTGTCCTTGGATAATAGACTTTGAAGTTTTGTTTTAAAGGACTTCTTCCACAATTGTAAGAGTCTCTTCCCCTTGTCTCTTGTCCTTGAACAGGGAATTTTTTTAAATTCTGGTAATAAATCCTGCCAACTATCTTTTGAATATTCTTCTCTTCTCCCTTTACTAATCCCTCTCTTTCTTTATCTCTTTCTCTCCTGGAAATATGTGTTATTTATCTTTCCTAAGTTGCTAGAGAATGCTGTTGATTGGTTTTAAATTCTAAATCAGTCTGAAAGATTGTAAAAAGCAAATCTTACTCCAGGAAACTGAAGCTGCTATCAGACTTTCTTAGCTTGCTAATAAATCTTTTTGTTTTCGATTTGTCTTCTTGTCTTTGACCCACAATCATTAGACTCCCCTTTATGGGCATATCTCTGTCCAGAGGTCCAATTCCTCTCAATGAAGAGGATTCTCCAAGAGCATGAAGACATACATTGTTTCTACCCAATATAGGAATAAATGGATCTTCCAGTCTTACTGCCTAGAAATGTACAAATAGCCTGGTCTATGTGAATTACAAAACACACACACACACACACACACACACACACACACACACACATCATGAAAAGAATGGCTGTCTAAATGTGGCAAAAACAATCTGGTAAAAAGTGATATCTGATTAATTGGAATTTTTTCTACATGATAGAAAAGAAAGTTTCATTCTTTTCACCAAACTTCTGTGAACTTCCCTGGGGAGGGCACCATCACATTTTTAATCATTCAGGTTGAAATCCTCAGGGTCATTCTGGACTGCTCTCACTCATTCACCCCACACATCCATTCAATCATCATTGCTTTCTCTACACCATTCATAAACATCCCTTTCTTTCCATTTGCACAGCTATTATCCTCATTCAGACCCTCATCATCTTTCACCTGAACGTGTACAATAGGCCTCTAATTAGTCTCCATGCCTTAACTCTTTTCCCTTCTCCAACATGTGCTGCACCCAGCTGCCAAATTTTTGTTTCCCAAATTTTTTTTCCCAAAAATCTAACTGTGTCAACACCATGTCCAAAAGATTTCAGTGGCTCTTTATTATCTCCAAGATAAAATATCGAGTACTTTGTTTGGCATTTAAAATTCTTCAAACCTGGCCCCTTTCTTCTAATCTTTCTACATATATACATATATATGTGTAATTTATTTTTTATAATTAATTTGTTTTCAGTTTTCAGCAATCACTTCCGTAAGTTTTAAGTTTTCTCCTCCTCTCTCCCCAAGATGGCGTGCCATCTTATATGGCTTCTACACATACATTCATATTAAACACATTTTTACATTAGTCATGTTGCATAGAAGAATTAAAATGAATGGGAGAAACCATGACTTTCTATCTTTCTTTCTAATCTTCTTACACTATACTACTCCCCTCCATATACTCAAAAATCCAGCCCTGCTACCCTAACTGAATTTCCTTGCATACAGCAATTTATCTCATCTCTTTGCCTTGCCCCAGTTGTTCCCCATAATTGAATTATCCTACCTCTAACTCTCCAAATTTGATAACTCATAGATTTCTTTAAGATTTAGTTCAATAGCTACTTCCTCCAGGAGGCCTTTCTTTCTCCTGTCATCTGTTAAGTGCAATCTTCTTTAAGTTTTTCATTCTTCTACTCTGTATTTATCTTATATGCTCTGAATTATATATTGTTTTCCCTACTAGAATATAAGTTCCTTGAGAGTAAAGACTGTTTTTGCTTTTCATTTATATCCTCAGTGCTTAATAAATAAGCACTTAGTTAAAGTAAGCACTTAATATATGCTTGTTAATTGATTGAGTACTTTGGTATCCTGTAAATGCATTTTGCTACACTGAAGTAGATGACACTAAGTTAGGTGGGCTCTAAAAATTTAATATTAATTTCAGCAATATGTACAGCCCCAAAATATAATTTTCTTCCTGGAGCTTTTTGATAATGTTTATTTTCCATCTTTGTACCAGGTTGAAGTTATATGATTTGTTCCTTTTGACTTACTGCAACTCATTTACACAAGAGAATTTTAACAAAAGGCAATGGAAACATTCGTTTAAGTACTCATATGAAGTTAAGATAATTAGCAACAAATTGAGTTGGGTTCGTTATACCATTATCCATCTGGCTTGCCATGATCACACATACATATATCACATATAATCATGCTTCTTTAGGTACTTGAACAATTTTCTTCCTCTCCTGAGAGGGCTTTGCTAAGTGGATAGGAGTATATCTATAGGATAATTGGCACTGAGATTTTTAGTATCATCCAGTTTCTAAATTATAAACCAACAAATAGTGTTGATCAAAATTTATCCAAACCACCACAGAAAAAAATAGAGGAATTGTTTCCATATCCATGATCTAATTTTAAAATGGTTTAACCATTGCATTTACTAGCTTAAATGCCCTTTGCAACAGGTTTTTCAAATAAAGGAGCTATCAATTTCTTAAGAGTCATGCATTAGATGGATGTCAGTCAATTCTGTTCTCTAAAATGAATATGGTTCATAATACAAGTAGTCTAGTATATATTGGCCATACCGTAGAATTGCTTGTGAGAATGTAAAATACCATCAAGTACCCAATCAATGGCAAATCAATTTAAATATGTAGTCATTAAATGATTCAAATGAATTATGAGGAAAGTGAGCAAACTTACTCATATATTAGTTCCAAAGATTAGTATAGCTGACTGTAATGAATGGGAAAAGGTAATATTAAATTGGTGACTGGTTAAATATATATGACTTCATAATAAGATAGTATATTATTAACATTTATTCCAAGACAATGAAATTTTATGTGACTTTTTCAGAATGAGTACTTTGGAAAAAATAATTAATCAATACCATTATTCACAACATGAATGGCCATATGTAAGATTCAAAGAGTACTCCCATGTTTCAAATTTCTATAATACTTTGGGACAAGCTCTCCTTCCACTGATGCAAATTTCTACTCCTCTACAATTTTGAATGCTTCCAAGTACTGCTGTGGTGGCAAAGTTCATCACCTTGTAGTCAATTTGGTGATGAGCCTCTCCAAACCTACCTTGTCTGGTCTTCAAACCTATAATTTAGCCCTAAGTTATATACTGAACCTTTACAGTTAGCAAAATCTCCAGAATTTGAGTTCCTCTGGCATAGCCTCCAAGAAGTCAGGATCACCTCTATGTCATGATGAGACATCAGAACAGGATGACATGGGAAAATGAAAGAGGAATGGATCATATTTTTATGAACAAGGATTAGATAGTGTAAAATGAGCCAGCCCAGGGAAGGTAGTGATCCAAAGTCCAGGCAGATTCACTAGGTTATTCGTGAAGTCTGTATTATAAACAGGGGAGAAAAATCAGAGGTCAGTCTAAGGATACACACTGAATCTGAAGGGAACTATGAAAATAGATTAGGTCACAGGAGAAAAGGAAAAGCAGACTAGAAGTACTGGCAACAAAAGATCCAAACCAATTTTAAGATACAGAATGTCTATCAAGTTAAAAGTAGGCAGCTGACAGAGAACCAAGCAGCAGATATTAAGAACAGAGTAGAGAGGCAATAAATTTAGTCACTGCAAGACTAGGGGATAAGATAAGATCTCAGACAATCATGAATAGGGGTACAAGGCAGTTAATGGTTTCTTGGGAACAGAAATACCAAGGTCATTGCAAGGCCAGTGGCATTATTGGCTCAATGCTGAATCATTGAGCTGAGGGATCTTCATATTCCTTCTGCCTAGTTGATCCCTGACAAGTTGATCCCTGAGCTTGGGAAAGAGATAGTTCTATAGGTAGAAGTTAAGTAAGTCCAACTGTGAGGGTTAGAGGGTTAAAGTGGCAGCCAAGTCATTACAGTATTTCATTTTTGGTAATTATTACTGGGGAACAAATTCACAGGACAAAGGATTTACTCAAGCTGTTTCAGGGCATATTCTCAAAATTGCAAAATGGGACAACTTACGTAAGTACTGTGGCTTCTATATGATATGTACACTTTGCATTGAATAATGGGATGAGCCCTTAAAGCAAAGGATTTGATCCAAACATAAATCAAAAGGGCAAGAACTACAAATTGTGCCAAATTCTGAAAAAGGCTGCTGGACTCACAAGTCAGAGAAATATCTTCCATAGACATAGGCTGAAAGTTGTAACCTCTCTGTGTGTTTCTATTTCTGTCTTTGCCTCTGTGTCTTTCTGTCTATCTCTTTCTCCTTCTGTCTCTTTCATATAGTTCTCAGAATTATCATGGCAGATAGACTCCCAAGTATTTTCTAGATTTCAAACAACATTGCAAAATTTATACTGGCTAAGAAATAGAGTGGTGGATCCATGGAATAGATTAGATACACAGTAACAAATGACCATAGTAATCTAATATTTGATAAACCCAAATATCTAATCTTTTGGAACAAAAAACTCATTATCTGACAAAAATGCTGGTAAAACTAGAAAGCAGTCTGGCAGAAACTAGGTATAGACCAACAACTAATATTATATACCAAGGTAAGGCCAAAATGGGTACATGATCTAGATAAGACACATAGAGTGATATCATGAGCAAACTGGGAGGGTACAGAAAAGTTTTACAGCAAGTTTTTCTGATAAGGGCCTTATTCTCAAACATATATGGAACTGAATCAAATTTATAAGAATATAAGTTATTCTCTAATTGATAAATAATCAAAGGTTATGAACAGGCAATTTTCAAAAAAAAATCAAAGCTATCTGTAGTCACATGAAAAAATTCTCTAAATCAATATTGAAAGAAAAGTGCAGAGGGCAGAGCCAAGATGGCACAGAAGAAGCAGAAACTTGCTACCACTCTCCCCCCAAGCCCAGCCAAATAATTGTAAAAATATGATTCTAAACAAATTCTGGAGCCACAGAACCCACAGAATGACTGAGTGAAGCAAATCTCCAGCCCAAGAAAGTCTGGAAGGTCAATGGAAAGCATCTATTGGGACAACTGGCTGGGAGCAGAGCACAGTGCGGTGTGAGCCATACCTATACAGACAGGACCTAAGCAGGCTGAGGGGGTACTGAATCTCTGGCACCTGTAGTGGCTTCCAGATTTCACTACTCCAAAATTCAAAGGACAAATTGGAAGGTCAGTGGAAAAAGCCTGTGGAAACTGTGTGAGAGAGCACAGTGATTGGACCCAAGCCCCAGGGTGGCAGAGGGGGTGGAGGACCCTGTGGCAACAGCACCAGGGGCAGCTACAGTTGCACTGGCTGTTTCTATACCCACAGATTGTGGGGGGATTGAGCAGCTGACGGTACACTCCCTCACCCTCACTGGAAGCAGAGAACTATCTTGAGAAAGAGCTCAAAAGTCAAGGAAATGGCTGGGAAAATGAGCAAAAACCAGGAAAGAAAATTATACTATAGAAATCACTTTGGTGGCAAGGAAGACCAAAATATACAACCAGAAGACAACAAATTCAAGACTTCTACATCTAAAGCCTCCAAGAAAAATATGAATTGGTCTCAGGCCATGGGAGACCTCAAAAAGGATTTTGAAAATCAAGTAAGAGAAGTAGAGAAAAAATTGGGAAGAGAAATGAGAGTGATGTAAGAAAATCATGAAAAACAAGTCAACTGCTTGCTAAAGGGGATCAAAAAATGATGAAGAAAATAACACCTTAAAAAGTAGAATAACCACAATGGCAAAAGAGATCCAAAAAGCCAATGAAGAGAAGAATGCCTTACAAAGCAAAGTTGAACAGATGGAAAAGGAGTTACAAAAGTTCACTGAATAATATAATTCCTTAAAGATTAAAATGGAGCAGATGGAAGCTAATGACTATGAAAAATCAAGAAATCATAAAACAAATTCAAAGGAATGAAAAAATAGAAAACAATGTGAAATATCCTACAGGAAGAACAACTGACCTGGAAAATAGATTCCAGAAACACAGTTTAAAAATTATCAAACTACCTGAAAGTCATGCTCAAAAAAAAGAGACTAGATAGCATCTTTCAAGAAATTATCAAGGAAAACTGCCCTGATATTCTAGAACAAGACGGTAAAATAGATATTGAAAGAATCCACTGATCATCTCCTGAAAGATATCCCAACAGGAAAACTCCTAGCAATATTGCAGCCAAACTCCAGAGCTGTCGGGTCAAGGAGAAAATATTGCAAGCAATCAGAAAGAAACAGTTCTAGTATTGTGGAAACACAATCAGGATAACATAAGATCTAGCAGCTCTACATTAAGAGATCATAGGGCTTGGAATATGATTTTCCAGAGGTCAGTGGAGCTAGGATTAAAACCAAGAATCACCTACCCAGCAAAACAGAGTATAATACTTCAGAGAAAAAATGGTCATTCAATGAAAGAGAGTACTTTCAAGTATTCTCGATGAAAAGACCAGAGTTGAATAGAAAATGTGACTTTCAAACACAAGAATCAAGAGAAGCATGAAAAGGTAAACAGGAAAGAGAAATCATAAAGGACTTAGTAAAGTTGAAATGTTTATATTCCTATATGGAAAAATAATATTTGTAACTCTTGAAACTTTTCTATTTGTGTAGTCTGAGGGATTACACACACATACACATGCACACACATACATATATGTATATGTGTATGTGTGTGTGTGTACATATATATATATATATATATATATAGACAGAGATCACAAGGTGACTTGAATAGGAAGGGACAATATCTAAAAAAAATAAAATTAAGGGGTGAGACAGTAATATATTGGGAGGGGAAAGGGAGAAATGGAATGAGGCAAGTTATCTCTCAAAAAAGAGGCAAGAAAAAACTTTTTCAATGGAGGGGAAAGGGGGGAGGTGAGAGGGAAAAAGTGAAGCATACTCTCATCACATTTGGCTAAAGGAAGGAATAACATGCACACTCAATTTGGTATGAAAATCTGTCTTATGCTGCAGGAAAGTTGGGAAGAAGGGGATAAGTGGGGTGGGGGGATTATAGAAGAGAGGACAAATGGGAGGAGGGAGTAATTAGAAGTAAACACTTTTGGGGAAGGATAAGGCCAAAATAGAGAAGAGAATAAATGGGGGCAGGATAGGATGGAGGGAAATACAGTTGGTCTTAGACAGCATGACTATTAAGAAAATCTTTAGCAAAGCTAAGCATATATGACCTATATTGAATTACTTGCCTTCGCAGTGGGGATAGGTGAGGAGGGAGGAAGGGAAAGAAGTTGGAACTCAAAGTTTTAGGAACAAACTTTGAGAATTGTTTTTGCATGAAACTGGGAAATAAGAAATACAGGTAATGGGGTATAGAAATCTATCTTGCCCTTCAAGAAAAGAGAGAAAATGGGGATAAGGGAAGGGAGGGGTGTGATAGGAGGGCAGATTGGGGGAAGGGGTCATTAGAATGCATGGTGTTCTAGGGGAGAGGGAGGGGAGAGATGGGGAGAAAATTTGGAACTCAAAATCTTGTGGAAATGAATGTTGAAAGCTGAAAATAAATAAACATTAAAAAAGAGCAAGTACTTGTACTCAAACCTGTAAAGTCAAGAAAACTTTCTACTCTCCTTGCCACAGGGGCTTACAGAGTACTTCTATATATTAGGTAATAAGTTCCTTAAGGGCAGGGAGTGTCTTTTGCCTTTTTGTATCCCTAGAGCATAGCACAGAGCCTGGCACAGAGCAGCTACTTAATAAATGTTGTTGATTGATTGATAAAAGAAAGAAAAGCATGAAAAGATAAACAGGAAAGAAGATTTACTAAAATTGAATTGTTTACATTGCTATATGGAAAGATAATCATTATAATTCTTAAGACTTTTCTCAGTGTTAGGGTAGTTGAAGGGATTATATACATGTAGACAGAGGGTACAGGGTGAGCTGAATATGAAGTGATCATATCTAAAAAACATAAAATTAAGGGGTGAGAAAGGAATATATTGAGAGAAGGAGAAAGTGAGAAATAGAATGGAGTAAATTATCTGTTGCATTAAAGAGCCAAGCAAAAGCTTTTTCAATGGAGGATAAGAGGGGGGAGGGTGAAAGATTGAATGTTACTTTCATTGGATTTGTTTTAAGGAGGGAATAACATGCACACTCTATTTAGTATGAAAATCTATCTTATGCTACAGGAAGGAGATAAGTGAGGAGGGGGGGGAATTATAGAAGGGAGGGCAAATGAGAGAAGATGGTAATTAGAAGCAAATATTTTTGAGAAGGGACAGAGTCAAAAGAGAGAATAGAATAAATGGGGGGGGGAGGATAGGATGGAGGGAAATATAGTTAGTCTTTCACATCATGACTGTTATGGAAGCATTTTGCATGACTACACAGGTATAACCCATATGGAATTACTTGCCTTCTCAGTGGGGATGGGAGGGGAGGGAAGAAGGAAGAGATGCTGGAATTCAAAGTTTTAAGAACAAGTTTCAAAAGTTGTTTTTACTTTCTACTGGGAAATAAGACATATAAGCAATGAGGTATAGAAATCCATCTTGCCCTACAGAAATTAGAGGGGAAGAGGATGAGAGAAGGAAGAAGTGTGATAGAATGGAGGGAAGATTAAGGGAAGGGGTAATTGGAATGCATGATGTCTTGGGGTGGGAGGAGGGGAGAGATAGGGATAAAATTTGGAAGTCAAAATCTTGTGAACGTGAATGTTGAAAAATAAAAATAAATTAACTTTAAAAATGCAAATTAAAACAACTCTGAGGTACTACCTCACACCTATCATAATGACTAACATGATAGAAAATGAAAACAGTAAATGCTGGAGGGGATGTGGGAAAATGGGTATATTAATGACTTATTGGTGAAGTTGTGCACTGGTCTGATCATGCTAGAGAGCAGTTTGGAACCATACCCCAAAGGCTGTAAAACTATGCATACTCTTTGACCCAGAGATACCACTCCTAGGTCTGTGTCTCAAAGAGATTAAAGAAAAAAGGAAAAGAATATTTAAGCACAAAAATATTCATAACAGCTCTTTTTGGGGTGACAAACAATTGGAAATTAAGGGAATGTCCATCAACTGGAGAATGGATGAACAAGGTATAATATAAGATTGTGATAGCATACCACTGTGCTGCAAGAAATGATGAGCAGGAAATTTTCACAAAAACCTAGGAAGACTTTGATGCAAAGTGAAGTGATTAAAACCAGAACATTGTACTCAGTAAAAATAGTGTTGTAATGATGATTAAGTGTGAAAGATTCAGTTATTCTGATTAATACAATGATCCAAAACCATTCAGAATGACTTTCAATGAAAAGTGCCATCCACCCCCAGAGAAGGAAATGATGAAGTCTAGGTGGAGACTGAAGCATAAATTTTTTACTTTTTTAATTTTTCTTGTAAAAAATTTTTCTTGCTTTTTGTGACATAGCATCTAAATATATCTTGCATAACTTTCCATATGTAAATGATATCCTATAGCTTGCCTTCTCAATTTGTGGGAGGGGGGGTGGAAGGGAGGGAAAGAATTTGGAACTTGATTTTAAAAAATTAATGTTAAAAATAAATAAAATATTTAAAAGGTATCAATTTTATGAAGACTGAGGTCTCACATGAGAATGAGAAAAGTGGCTAAGGAAGAGAACATAAAAATAGAAGCGAAATTTAATAGCATAGCATGTTAGGGAACATTGACCTTAAGAAGTCTATCTTAAAGAGGATGAAGACTGGCTGGAGACACAGAAGGAACATTTAAATATGTAGAAGAGCAAGAAGAATGTACCATTTTAGCATAGATAGAAAAATGAATTTATTAAGGATTTACTATATATGCTAAGCACTGAAGATATAAATAGAAAAGTGAGACAATCCTCATTTTCAAGGAACTCTTGATTTAATTTAAGGAAGCATCACATAAAAGAGATTTCATCTGCAAATCATATGGAAAGGACCATAGGTTCTTAATGTATAGTAGCAGGAAAATAGTAATGATTTCTTGAAATGTCACATATTTATAAAAGTATATCTATTTTTTACTTTTAGTCACTTGAAAATACAAGTGCTGCTCCACAAGACAATAGCTATAGGGATTATGTTGGTAGCAATTGGTGGTGAGATGTCACTGCAATTTCTATGGCTCTCTAACTATCCTGACCTATCTCCACCTCAATCTGAAGAGAAGGGGTGCCTTCTTCAATATCTCCTTTGGAGCTCCTTCATTTAGGCTGATATAGCTAGGAGACAGCACTCAGAGGTAGATGGTGGCCAAAAGTTTCAAATAGTGCAGAGAAGTCTAAAATGCTGAAAAGTTTTTAAATTAGATTTTGTTAGATTAGATTTAATTAGATAAAGAAATGGTATTTAGGAGGGCTTTCAGTAGAAGGTAGAGACGAAAATCATATTGCAAAGAGGTGATAGAAAGGGTAGAGTGAGGAAGTAGAGGATTTTGTACAGGGTTCTTTTAAAGAAATTTGGCCCAGTGGGAAGGGAAAAGACAGTATAGTAACTAGGTCAGATAGAAGGTTCAAAGATAGCCTTTATAATGATTAGAATAAAATGATAAATACCTTTGTTGGTAATTCAGAAGGTGATCATGGAAAGAAAGAGACTTAAAATACAAAAAGGGAGGTTGTGATTCTTAGAATAAGTCTTGCAGGAGGTAGGAGTGATGGAATCAAAAGCAACTATTAGAAGTATTAGCCCTAGAAAAAGGTAGTGACATCACTGCCTACAAGACAAGAAGGAATGAAGAGATAATGGATGACATTTTAAGAAAAGAACATGAAGGAAATCCCATCACCTCCATGTTCTTACTGAAATACTGAAGTTATCTTGTGCACTGAAAGTAAAAGGTCATTCAAGGGTTTAAGAGAAAGAAAAAAATTAGAACATTTGAAGTGCATAATAGTATAGAGAATCAATAATAGAAATAGAAAAAACTGAAACAGCAGTTTTGAGGTGAGCTTTGAAGCACAGATTTATAGTAGGTAGAAATACCTTGATTGTTTAACTGTCTTTAGCAATACTTAGCTGCCAGAGAGCAGGAAAGGACAAATCAAATGGTGAGATTTATTGTGTGTTGGGGTGGGTGAAACAGAAAGTCCTTAGGACCACCCTCATCAAAATATTGATTCAATAGAGCAAAATACTGCCTTAAAGTCACTCAAACAATATGTGTGCATATATTGAGATCATGCAAGATTCTACTACATGTAAGTACAGAGATAACTTTGTTCAGTGATCTCATGATCAGCCTCAAGACAAAGAGACAGGGAGCTACATGTTCATCAAAGACTGCCATGGAGCATATCTTGTTGCAGAATCCAAATATGAAAGGTGAAACTCCCCAGATGCTTATGTTTGCTTATGACATTGTGATGACTGCACTATGATCTACAGAACTGCAGGTATTAGATCCATGAAGACTCAAAAAAGGTCAGCCTAATAATACAGAAAAAAAGAAGCATAAAGAAGTTCCAGCGGTGCAGTTGGATAGATAATCCATTGAATTTGCCTATCAGAACACACATTTTGGAGAAACACCATATATGGGATGGACTAAAATTTTGGGTTGCACAAAGTTACACAACACTCTCAGCAATCCCAGTCTACTCTGAGACACAAAAATCTCTAACATCAATATTGTCCCAATGATGTAATTTGATTACGATTCATAGAATAGAAACATTTCCAAGTGTTTAAACTTCAGGTTACTCAAATAGCAATAGAGAAATTCATGGTGGGTCCAAGTAGGCTCTAGCATGCTATCAATAATAACTGGTGTGCAATAAGTGACATAAAAGGTTTGATCCAAAAAGGGATATTGGTTTCTTGTATAGTGAAAGGGAGGAACATCATATGGGCAGGTCAAGTACCATACTGGTAGTCATATAGGAAGACTTCTAACATGTTAGATAGATTGCCTATGAAAGAGGTTCTTAACCTGGGGTACATGAAATTTGCATAATAGATGATACATAGACAGACAGACAGACAGATAGATAGATGTGTGTGTGCGTGTGTTCGTTGAAGAAGAACATGCCATCAGAGAAAAGATGACATGACTTGCACTTGACTTTGTTTTGAGTGAGGAAGGGCTGTGCAGGGTCACCAGCTTCACTTCGCCTCCAGAGTCATCTTAATCCAATGACCAGATATTCACCAGGATGACTCGAGATGACTCAGGATGAGGCAATTGGGCTTAAGTGACTTGTCCAAGGTCATACAGCTAGTGAGTGTCAAGTGTCTGAGGTGAGATTTGAACTCAGGTCCTCCTGACTCGTGCACTGGTGCTCTAAGATAGATAGATGACAGACAGATGATAGACAACAGAAATAAATATTTTCCAATATCATTGATTTCATTTGTAACCCCACATATTTTGTTTCATATATTTAAAATATTATTCTGAGAAAGAGCCCATAGAGTTCACCAGACCATCAAAGATATCTATGACACAAAAAAAGTTAGGACCCTTGTTTTATTGCATAGTTAAGAGGACAAGAAGGACAAGAATGTATTGGAAGGTCCCCATGGGCACACTTGGAGGGACTCTTCATATCCAAAAGATAATAAACTTGCTGAAATTAAACAGTTTTCTACACAAACAGATCATGGGAAAGTCATAAATGTGTTACAATTATATCTCAGTGAGATATTTAAGTTTCAAATGACAGTGAAGGGATCTGGGCTTGATTATAGTATACTAACTAATACTGATTGATAGAGTAGAGTCAAAGTATGGAAATTTATATTTTTATGTCAATCTGAGCAGAGATTTGAAGTGAGGAGCCATAGGGCTACACCTGTGTTCCTGTTCTGTTCTACATGTTTATCTATTACCTGTTCTACATGTTTACCTATTATCTATTATGAAAACATTAATACCACAGTCAGCTTATTAAATTTGCAAATGAAATGAAACTGAAATGGATAATAAAAATGACATCCAAGTGTCCACAAAATGGAATGGTGAGCCAAATACAATGAGATAAAATTTAGTAGGAACAAACATAACATCTAACACATAGGTTCAGAAATTAAACGCAAGTACAGATTGGGGAAAACTTCACAGCTCATACGAAAAATATGAAAGTCTTTATCAAGATGTAAATTCAATACAAGGAAATTATTATATGGAAGGCAAAAAATATATATGTTATTTGGGGCTAAACTAAAACTACTGAGAACAACAGAGCTCATAATTCCATTGTATTCAAATCTAGTATCACACAAGAAATACTAGGTTGTGTTATTGGCACAACAATTTATAAAAGACATTCCCAAACCCTGGGAAGTCCAACCAAGATTGTGAGGCAACTGGAAATCATGGAATGTAAATAGAAAGAACAAAGGATATCTAGCCTAAAGAGGAGGAGACATGGATATATGATTATTGATTCAAAGCAACTGAAGTATTGTCAAGAGGTAGAATAAAATTTTATTTTCTTTGATAGAGAGTAGGACTAGGAATATAATAGGGAAATTGCTGAGAGGCAGATTTAGGCTAATTTAATGGAGAAAAATCATTTAGATCTGTCAGAAAGTTTAATGGGCTATTTAAAAGGTAATGATCTCCTTATAGCTAGAGATTTCAAGAAGAGACTGGATTACAATTACAATATTTGAAAAAATATTTTACAGGGAATTTCTTCTCAGATATGAATTGGCCTAGTATTCTTTGAGGTTTGTGCTAACTTAAAGATTCTATTATTCATCTAGACTACAATTTATTTAAGTTCTTTGACACTTGTGAAAGGATTTTGTTTGTATTCCAATATACTTTACGCTGTTGGAAGAGACAAGGCTATTCATGCCTGTGACACGTGATATGAAAGCACTTCTAAAAGCATAAAGCACTGAACACAGCTTAGCAAGGTATTACCACAGAGCAGGCACTCAAGATTTATTGGACAGCTACAAATTAAGATATTTATATTCTGCCAAAGTCCTATTATGACTCTTCAACACAGAATTGAGCTAATCATGAGTTCTTGATGGATATGCCAGAGAAGTATAAGCTCTGTCAAGTACAAGTACTAGCAAGTTGAAAAGGTTTACTGTATGGGCCCAGCATTGAACTATTTGTTTATCATTTAGGACAAACTCACCAAAGCACAGAGACTCATCAACAGGTGATGATTTTATTGATTTCAGTAGTTCATGAAGATATCTACTAAGGCTGGAAGGAGCTTTACCTGTGAAAAATGTACCCACATCAATTAATTATAGATCCTAGAAGTTTAATATATTACTATCATTACTACTATCATGCTGTGCTCACCACCTTCAAAATTCTCCCCTTCTACTTTGAGCAACTCTAATTATTATTAAGATTTTTTCTTTGAAACAAAAAATATTTTCCTGCCACCCCATACTCACCTCTATTGCTTTCGTGCTACCTTCTAGGGTCAAGTAAAACAAACCTAATACCTTTTCATGTAATAGTCTTTCAAATACTTGAAGACAGCTATTATCTCCAACCATTTACTTTCAATTAGGGTTTTTCATGAGGAGTAAATGATCTCAGTATGATAATAAGCCAGAGGCTGAACAATCCCTTCACTATCACCACCCTTATTTAATCAAACGGTAGAAGCATGATTTCAGGACTATGGAGAGTTACTCAGTAGTGATGGCCTGTGCTTTATTAGAATTTCAACATTACTTTTCTGGGAGTTTGATTTCCTTTTGAAGATAATGACAATATATTAATGTGAAACTTCAAGTTTTCCAAATCACTTTCCTTGGAGCAATTCCATGTATTAGTAGTACAATTAGAAAGATCAGATTGGATTCTAAAATCCTGAATGAAAAGTACTGGTTCTGGCACTTCACAGTTGTGTCACCTTGGACAAATTACTCTGAGCTTTTATTTCATTTTTGAAATTGTAATACTAATACTAATACTATCAATATTATCAAACTGTTGTGAAGGGAGAATTCTGACAGAATACATAAAAGTGAATTAATACTATAATTACTTTCTTAATCATCTCATCTTTTTGATAGAGTTCATGTAGAAATAGTCTGTGAGTAAGCTGCTATTCTGTTATTATTATTTTATTTTAATGTTCTGAAGACTATTGCAGAACTGGATAAAATTACTGCTTTTGTAATTACATAAGCAGTATTGGAATCTAAGCTCAGCTTCTACAGATTTACAGAGAGCATCACCTGAACAGCTCCATTAGTGGTTAGGATGACAGGGATGATAGATACCTAATGTTGTTTCTACATTGGTTTTGTTTTTAATTTCTTCTACAAGATCTATATGTCTTGAATTTTTTTTCAGCTAATGCAGTATGGAGAACATGAGTACTTACCATGCTGGCATTTATTACAATTTTGGTCTTCAATTATTTTCATGCATGACTACGTTCATGTGATCAAAGACAATGGTGCTGTTTGTAAAGAAGCTCCAGTTCCAGACAGTTTAGTCACTGTATTCTCAATATTATTTATATTTTTCTTTTGTACTTTGAAAATTGGTCATATGTTAGTTTATAAAGGGATAACAAGTTTCCAGTACATACTTCTCATCATTAAATAATGTCTTTCTAAGTACAAAATAGATGCTAAATTCATGAAACTTATGATGATATATTGAACTGTGTCTACTGATTCCTTACACAATCATCATTGATTATTAGTTCTGGACTCCTTAAAGATAATCCAGATGTAATCTGTCCCTGAATCCAATCAAAAATCCCTTTATCTTCATGAGCAAATGTGTGACTCATTCATTTGTCAGATACTTTTCTACCATTATCATCACCACCATTATCATCATCTAGCACATGATGTTTCACAAAGTGCTTCCCATGTTTTATCTTACTGGGAACAATAACTGTGGGGGTAGGTGCTATTGTTCCCATCTTTCTCTCTTTCTCTTTCTCTCTCTCCCTTTTTGAGGAAGAATGGAGCTCACCTTGGCCAAGGTGTTCAATTCCTCTGAACTCTACTTTAATAAATTTCCTTGATACCTTTTTGTGTGTCAAGTGTGTCTCTAACACAAAGCTTCAGTGAGTCCTTTCAAGATCCCTCTGATAGAATGAAACATAGATTTTTTCTACATGTAGAATCTGGCCTATAGTACAGGCCTATTTTGGAGATGATTTCAATCAACATGTGAAAAAAATAATATCTAGCATTTATATAGTATTTAACATTTGTGAAGTGCTTTATAAATATTTCATTTTATCCTCACAACAACCCTGCATGGTAGGTATGATTACTATACCCATATTATAGATGAGAAAATTGAGACAAATTAAGAAATTAAGTGACTTTCCATGGGTCAAGTAACTAGTAAGTTTTTGAGGCCAAATTTGAACTCAGGTTGTTCTGACTCTAAGTCCAACCATCTATTCACTGCATCATCTAGCTGCTATATCAATATTTGATATTGATAATTCTGCTGCTGCCATTGCTACGACTTCTACTACTTCTTACACCAAATTCTATGATTGTTTCAATAAAATGCCTTCTCAGTATGTATGGTAAAACAAATCCCAGTGACTGAACTGCTCCCTTGCTGTGTTGGTCCTCCAAAGACATAAGTTGCACCTGAAGATATTCTGGTGGGAGTTCTTTTTTTTTTCCTTAGATTCATATGAAAATGAAAATCAGAAATTACTACATAAATGTGAGTTATCATTGTGGTTACACTAATAAGGGCAAAATTCTCTTTTGCTCTCTTTACTTCTTTCCCTGGCATCGTCAGAAGGGACTTTTCAAATGACACAGGGATGTATAAACTATGAAGATTGATCATTTACTTGTAACTGCCTATTTTTCATATTTCCTACACCAAATTCTGTATTCCATGGTACATATACTGAAAGATTACTTGATAAGAATGTGCTTCATACCTTTTAACTCCACTTTTAGTAATACATAATAGAAATGATCCCTGAGAGAATTCTTTCAGCAGACAAAATATTCTCTATTTTGTGCTTCAAATTGTTATCAAGTCCAATCATTTCTTCCTGAACTATTTTTCTTATATCTGGGGCTCCCTCTCAGGATTGTGCAATAGCCATATTGTGCACATAGTGTCATAGAATCCCATAATCATAGTTATAGGACTAGAAGGAATATTAGAGGTCCTATTAACCTGTCCTCTTTCCCACCTCCATTTTAAATATGAGGAAACTAAGTCTTAAGGCAGTTAAATGTTTTGTCCAGGATCACAAAGTTAGTAATTGACAGGCTTTGGTTATTTCTTATTTGGATTGCTCAAGAGGCCAGGGGTTAGACCTCCTTGAGTTTTTATTCTAGCTCTGATGCTCACTTATGTGGCTTATAGTAAGTCAATTGACTTCTATGAGCCTTAATTTCAAGTTCTAAAGTAAAGTTGTATAAGATCAAACTAAAGTAAAAGTCTATAAGTCCATGAATTAACTGAACTGTCTTTGTGGCATGGTTCTAGTCTTGATTCTAAGCCACCATGATAATTCTTCCTAGGAGAAGGTTTACAATCCCAATCAAGTTAATATGTCTAGAGGATCCCTGTTTAAATAGATAATACTGATCAATTAGTCAATGATTACTTATTGAATATCTACAATGATTAAAGCTTTCTGCCAGAAGTTATAGTAGATAAGATGGAATTGTCCTCTTTGGAAAATTCCAACCTAGTTTGGAAGGTATTATACATTAACCATTATATCTATTAAACAAAAATATTACTGCAATGTAAAGTAGAAGTTTAAAAGTGTCCAGTCAGCAGTTTATAGAAATTCAGAGAAGGGAGAATTTCTGGCTTCAGTTTTTAAGGAAGATTTCATGGAAAACATAGGATTTAAGATGGGTCCTAGAAACTGAATAGGATGTTGATAAGAGAGAAGAAAAGATAATCCTGTTGTGAAAGTAGGAAACAGAATGAGCAAAGGCAGAAAAGTTGGAATATACAAGGCTTGTTCAGGAAATAATGAGTAAACTAGTTTGGCTGAAGTGGAAGGTTTATTTAGGGAAATATTATGGGAGATTAGGCTGGAGAAATACCAAATTGTGAGAGTCCTTGAGTGCATTTATCCTTTATCCTTTAGGCAATGGAGAACAATAAGACAAGAGAATTAAATAATAATACTGAGGCAATTAATCTTGCATTTGCATAAGTAAAGAAAAATGGGAGAAGCCAGAAGAACAATTAGATCATTGCAAAAGAACCTAGGAAAGCATGACTTAGTGTCATAGATAGGTTAATATTAAATGATTAAACAGCCAGTCAAAGTTTGCAAATACTGTCTGTACCTTAGCATATTTTAGTTTTACAATAACACTGTGAGGTAGGTACTAGAGAAATTGTTATATTGTTTTATAGATGAGAAAACTGAGGGCTCCAAATCAGTAATAAAGGAAATGCAAACTAAACCAACTCTGAAGTTTTTACAGTTTCACCACCCATCAAACTGCGAAATGACAAAAGAACAAAATGATAAATATTGGAAAGTATATGGGAAGAAAGGCATATTGATGCACTGTTAGTGGAGCTGTGAAGTGGTCCAACTATTTTGAAAATCAATTTGCAATTCCATTAGCTATGAAATAAGAAAAGGGTGTTTGAGTCGTGGAGTAGATTCAGACCTTCTGTTATTCTATATTAATTCCCACTAACTTTACAGAGCAACTACAGTGCACAAAGACTCTAAATTGAGCAATTTCATGTGGAAATTGAATTTAACATTTCCACGTAAAGTAACATAAAAGTTTTTTTCTTCCTTTCAAAAAGAAGAATCTTGGAATGTCTAAAAGTTGGATATTATTAAGTATGTCCAGCAGACACAGTACTCTTCAGCATAATTATATAGTTATAACAAATTGTACAATATTGTCACTAGATAAGAAAGGCTTACAAAAGAAATTCAATTAAATAAAGGGTTTTGATTTCAATTATATTAGGAATTAGATAGGCATGACTTTTTTTTATCTTTCAATACTGTCTTTAGTTTGGAAGGAACCATAGCACATGAAAGGATTGGACTTTTAAACCTGGAATCATTTTATCCACATCAGCTAAAGAAAATAAATTCCAAGAGATTTTGTTCACTTCTTAAAGAAACAGGAAAGTACTTATTTGGCATCAAAGTCACACTCAATTCACTTGTCAAAGAAACATCTTTCAATCCATTTCAAAAAAAAAAATCTAAATATTTCCAAACACTGAACTAATTTGTGTCCAACAAAAAATAGATTTAAGAATTTGCTATTTGTAAACAACTCACTCTAAAGCAATATAATGTTGGTTATATTGCTTCAAAGCTTCCATCCCAAGGCAATAACATCAAATGAGAGCAATACTGGTAGTCAACAGATAATCTGTTATTGAATAGTCTTTCAAGTAATGAAACCTGCTGACCTTTAAAGAGAATGGGCAGTCTCCTATCTGTTTCTTCTATTGTTCAATGCACATTTCTCCCCATTAGGTGCCTGTCTCCTTGGAAACCCTATTTTATAGTCAGTGGAGAAAGAAGGAAGGGTGATAGGAAAGAGGGAGGAAAGAGTGTAACGTGAAAGAGACATAGAGGAAGGAGAAGTAGTGAGAAGGAAAGAGAAGGGCTGAGAGAAACAGAGACAAAGGGAAGGAGGGAAAAGAAAGGAGAGATGAAAAGAGAGAATATGAGAGAGACAGAAAGAGAGCATATCAAGATTTTTTCAGATTTTACAACCCCTAAACCAGACATAAAATTGACTTTAGCAATGAAATCCCAGAATCTCAGAGTAGACAAAGGATCATAAAAACTGTCTAATTCAAACTCTACCTAACCAAGAATTCTCTTTACAGCATTACCCAACAAATGGTCATCTAGGCTTTGCTTGAAGAACTTCACTTGAAGAATTCTGTGAAGAGAAGTCCATTACCAAACAATCTTGAAGAGGTACTTAGAAAGAAAACAGACTATAGTATTTTCCATAATGCTATTTGATAATAAAGACATTAAGTACCATTTTAGGACAAAATAATTTTACTTCATTTCCTTGGATTTCGTGCTGAATTTAAAGAAAAGAGTTCATTGGGGGGCGGAGCCAAGATGGCGGAGTGAAAGCAACGACTCACCTAAGCTCCTGGAAAAACTCCTCTGGATATCTCTGGGGGGAGAGTCTGACCAGACTTTGGAGGTGTAGAATCCAGTGGGAGATGGACTTTGACGGATTCGGAGCCCAGGCTGGACTGGAGGGTCCACGGGAGGGATCTGTTCTGCGGGGGTAAGACCCCGGCGCACAGCGCAGCGCGGTCGGCGCGGCAGGGCGGAGGGGACCCGAGGGGCCCGAGAGTGGCGGGCAAGACCAGCGGAGCAGGAGATAAGCCAGGCCGAGCCAACGATATCAGCGCAACTGCCCTTGAAATCTTCAGCCTAAAGACGGGACTTCAGTGGGTCACTACTTGAACATCCAGGAGCTGGGATGCCGGAGTGATCAGTCAGCTGAGGAGATATCCTGAGACCAGACCACCTCTCCCACACATCTATCAAGCTAACCCCAGGGTTGATCTGGGAAACAACAACAACAACAACAACAACAACAACAACAACAACAACAAAGCCTGCTTTTAGCCTAGACAAACATCAACTCAACTTAAAAGATCTGTACCTTCTGACTGAAAGAACCAAAAGCTACAACACTCAGCCAACATCATGAATCGGAAAAAGCAGACGAAAAGTGAAAAAACCATAGAATCTTTCTATGGGGATAAGGACCAAAACACAAACACCAAAGAGGTCAGAGCTGAGACTGTACTTCCATCTGAAACCTCAGATGGGACTATGAATTTCTCGCAAGCACAACTAGATTACCTGGAACGTCTGAAGAAGGATATAAAAGAAAAACTGGCCAATGATTTTAAAACTATAAAAAAAGAATTCACTGATGAGAACATCAATCTGAAAAAGAAAATTGAAGAAATGGAAAAGGAAGTTCAAAAATTAACTGGAGAGAATAATTCCCTAAAAGGAAGAGTTAATCAAACGGAAAAGGAAACTCAAAACCTAATAGGGAAAATTGATCAGATGGAAAAGGAAACCCAAAACCTAACTGGGAAAATTGGTCGAATGGAAAAAGAAGTACAAAAATTAAATGGAGAAAATAGCTCCTTAAAGGGAAAAATTGGTCAGATGGAAAAGGAGATGTGAAAGCTAACTGAAGAAAACAATACGATCAAGATTAGAATTGGGCAAGTAGAAACTAATGACTCAATGAGGCAACAAGAATCAGTCAAACAAAATCTAAAGAATGAAAAGATAGAAGAAAATGTAAAATATTTAATTGGAAAAACAACTGACCTGGAAAATAGATCCAGGAGAGAAAATCTAAGAATTATTGGCCTGCCAGAAACCCATGATGAAGAAAAGAGTCTGGACAATATCTTCCAGGAAATCATCAAGGAAAACTGCCCAGAAGTACTAGACTCAGAGGGCAAAATAGTCATCGAAAGAATCCACCGTTCCCCACCCGAAAGGGATCCCAAACTCAAAACCCCAAGAAATATAGTTGCCAAATTCCAGAGCTATCAAGTGAAGGAGAAAATACTACAAGCAGCCAGAAAGAAACAATTCAAATATCAAGGTCACACAGTCAGGATCACACAGGACCTTGCAGCTTCTACATTAAAAGATCGAAAGAATTGGAACCCAATATTCCGTAAGGCAAAGGAGTTGGGACTTCAACCAAGGATCAACTACCCAGCGAAGTTCAGCATAACATTTCAGGCAAGGAGAAAGTCATTCAACGAAATAAGGGATTTCCAGAGCTTCCTGACCAAAACACCAGAACTCAATAGACAATTTGATCTTCAAATGCAGGTCTCCAGAGAATCATAAAAAGGTAAACAGAGGGGAAAAAACAAAAACAAAAACTTGCAACTCAATTAGGGCAATCTGTTTACCTCCCTGTAAGGGAAGATGATACCTGTTAATCTTGAGAACTGTGCAGCTATTATGATAAAAGGGATATATGTAGAGGGAACGGGCATAAAGTAAATGATGTCATGTCAAAAATATGATTTAAGTATGAGAAGGGAATGTAATAGGAGGTGTGGAAAGGGGGAAGCAGAAAATGGCAAATTATATCACAGGAAGAAGTACAAAACTATAGTAGAGGGAAGGAGGGGAGGGAGATGAGCATTGTTTGAGAGGTACTCTCATCTGATTTGTTCAAAGGAGGGAACAATAATCTTAAGTAGATAATCCTAACTAGCTCTATAGGTAGTAGGAGGGGAAGGGGGAAGAAAGGGGAGGGTGGCTAAAAGGGAGGGAAGAAGCAATAAGAGTAAAGGGGACTAAAAGGGAGGGGGGTTAAAAGAAGGAGGGGAAGGCTGCAGGAGGAGGGGGAGAAAAGTGAATACTATTGAGGAGGGGAAGGGAGACGGGAGAGTTAAAAGCACAAATGGTGGGAAAGAGGGTGGAGGGAAATACACAGATTGTAATCATAACTGTGAATGTGAATGGGATGAACTCTCCCATAAAACGGAGACGGATAGCAGAATGGATTAAAAGCCATGATCCAACAATATGCTGCTTACAAGAAACACATTTGAAACGGGGGGATACACATAGGATAAAGGTCAAAGGATGGAGCAGAATATATTGTGCCTCAGCTCATGTAAGAAAGGCAGGAGTAGCAATCCTAATCTCAGACGAAGCAAAAGCAGAAATAGATCTAATCAAAAGGGATAAAGATGGAAACTATATCCTACTAAAAGGCACCATAGACAATGAAGCAATATCATTACTAAACATGTATGCTCCAAGTGGTATAGCATCCAGATTCTTAGAGGAGAGGTTGGGGGAGTTGAAGGAAGAAATTGATAGCAAAACTATACTAGTGGGGGACCTCAACCTCCCCCTCTCTAAACTAGATAAATTCAACTTCAAAATAAACAAGAAAGAGGTTAAGGAGGTAAATAAAACTCTGGATAAGGTAGATATGATAGATCTTTGGAGAAAATTAAATGGGAATAGAAAGGAATATACCTTTTTCTCAGCGGTACATGGAACATTTACAAAAATTGACCATGTACTAAGACATAAAAATCTCACAATCCAGTGCAGAAAGGTAGAGATAATCAATGCATCCTTTTCAGATCATAATGCATTAAAAATTACATGTAATAAAAGGCCATGGAAAGAGAAACCAAAAATCAATTGGAAACTAAATAATCTAATTCTAAAGAAGGATTGGGTTAAAGAAGAAACCATAGAAACAATCAACAACTTCATTCAAGAGAATGACAATAGTGAGACAACATACCAAAACTTATGGGACACTGCAAAAGCAGTTATTAGGGGAAGTTTTATATCTCTGAATGCTTACATAAATAAAATAGAGAAAGAGGAGATCAATGACTTAGGCTTGCAGTTGAAAAAGCTAGAAAAAGAACAAATTGAAAATCCCCAAGTAAATACCAAATTAGAAATACTGAAAACCAAAGGAGAGATTAATAAAAGTGAAATTAAGAAAACTATTGAATTAATAAATAAAACCAATAGTTGGTTTTATGAAAAAACTAATAAAATTGATAAACCTTTGGTTAATCTGATCAAAAAAAAAAGAAAGAAGAAAACCAAATTACTAACATTAAAAATGAAAGGGGTGAACTCACCTCCAATGAGGAGGAAATTAAAACAATAATTAGAAACTACTTTGCCCAACTTTATGCCCACAAATTCGACAATCTAAACGAGATGGATGAATATTTTAAAAAATACAAATTGCCCAGATTAACAGAAGAGGAAGTTGAATACTTAAACAACCCCATCTCAGAAAAAGAAATTGAACAAGCCATCAATGAACTCCCTAGGAAAAAATCTCCAGGGCCAGATGGATTCACAAGTGAATTCTATCAAACATTTAAAGAACAGTTAATTCCAATACTACATACACTATTCTTGAAAATTGGGGAAGAAGGAGTCCTCCCAAATTCTTTCTATGATACAAATATGGTTTTGATACCCAAACCAGGAAGAGACAAAACAGAGAAAGAAAATTATAGACCAATTTCCCTAATGAATATAGATGCAAAAATTTTAAATAAGATTTTAGCAAAACGAATACAGCATCTTATCACGAGATTAATACATTATGATCAGGTAGGATTCATACCAGGACTACAGGGCTGGTTCAATATTAGGAAAACTATTAGCATTATCGATCACATCAACAACAAAGCTAACAAAAACCACATGATTATCTCAATAGATGCAGAAAAAGCTTTTGACAAAATACAACACCCATTCCTACTGAAAACACTGGAGAACGTAGGAATAAAGGGAACTTTCCATAAAATAATAAGCAGTATCTATCTAAAACCTTCAGCAAGCATTATATGCAATGGGGATAAGCTAGATGCATTCCCAATAAGATCAGGGGTGAAACAAGGTTGTCCATTATCACCACTATTATTTAATATGGTACTAGAAATGTTAGCTGTAGCAATTAGACAAGATAAAGATATTCAAGGAATTAGAATAGCCAAAGAAGAAACTAAGTTATCACTCTTTGCAGATGATATGATGATTTACCTAGAGAATCCCAGAGATTCAAGTAAAAAATTACTTGAATTAAGAAACAACTTTGGCAAAGTTGCAGGGTACAAAATAAACCCACACAAATCTTCTGCATTCCTATATATTAGCAACAAAGTCCAACAGCAAGAGATAGAAAGAGAAATCCCATTTAAAGTTAGGGTAGACAGTATAAAATACTTAGGAGTCTACCTGCCAAAACAAACCCAGGGACTATATGAACACAATTACAAGACACTTTTTGCACAAATAAAGTCAGATTTAAGTAAGTGGAAAAACATTAGTTGCTCATGGGTAGGCCGTGCTAATATAATAAAAATGACAATTCTACCCAAATTAATATACTTATTTAGTGCCATACCAATTAAACTATCAGACAATTACTTTCTAGAGCTGGATAAAATAATATCAAAATTCATTTGGAAAAACAAAAGGTCCAGAATATCAAAGGGACTAATGAAAAGAAATGCTTGGGAAGGTGGCCTAGCGCTACCAGACCTTAAACTGTACTATAAAGCAGCAATTATCAAAACCACTTGGTATTGGCTAAGAAACAGAGAGGTAGACAAGTGGAATAGACTTGGCACTCAAGATGCAGTAGGCAAGGAATATAGCAACCTTCTGTTTGATAAACCCAAGGACCCCAGCTTCTGGGATAAGAACTCATTGTTTGACAAAAATTGCTGGGAAAACTGGATAACAGTGTGGTGGAAATTAGGCATAGACCCATACCTGACACCGTACACAAGAATAAAGTCCAAATGGGTACATGATTTAGGTATAAAGATTGATACCATGAATAAACTGGAGAAGCAAGGAATAGTGTATTTATCAGATCTATGGAGAAGGGAAGAATTCTTTACTAAAGGAGAGATAGAATGCATTATGAAATGCAAAATGGATAACTTTGAGTACATTAAACTGAGAAGTTTTTGCACAACCAAACCCAATGCAACCAAAATCCAGAGGGATGTAGTAAATTGGGAAAAAATTTTTACAGCTAAGCTCGGGGATAAAGGCCTCATTTCTAGAATATATAGAGAACTGACCCAAATGTATAATCATACAAGTCATTCCCCAATTGATAAATGGTCAAAGGATATGAACAGGCAATTTTCAGAGGAAGAAATTAAAGCTATCTATAATCATATGAAAAAATGCTCTAAATCACTATTGGTTAGAGAGATGCAAATCAAAACAACTCTGAGGTACCACATCACACCTATAAGATTGGCAAACATGACAGAACAAGAAAATGATAAATGCTGGAGAGGATGTGGGAGAGTTGGAACACTAATTCATTGTCGGTGGAGCTGTGAGCGCATCCAACCATTCTGGAGAGCAATTTGGAACTATGCCCAAAGGGCTACAAAAATGTGCATACCCTTTGACCCAGCAATATCGCTACTAGGACTATATCCCCAAGAGATCATAAAAATGGGAAAGGGTCCCACATGTACAAAAATATTTATAGCAGCACTCTATGTAGTTGCCAAAAACTGAAAGTCAAGGGGATGTCCATCAATTGGGGAATGGCTGAATAAATTATGGTATATGAATGTAATGGAGTACTATTGTGCCATAAGAAATGATGAACAAGAAGACTTCAGAGAGGCCTGGAAGGACTTATATGATCTGATGCTGAGTGAAAGGAGCAGAACCAGGAGAACTTTATGCACAGCAACAACCACAGTGTGTGAGAGTTTTTTCTGGTAGACTTAGATTTTTGTAATAACACAAGAACTTCTGAAAAAAAAAAAATCCCAATGGTGGACCTCAAGGCAAAATGCCTTCCACACTCAGAGAGAGAAATATGGAAGTCACTCACATAATGTAGCAGATCATGTTTGTGTATGTGTATCTGTTTGTGTATCATGTTCTGATTTGTTATACGGATTCTTTCATTTATCTTAGTCTGACTACATAGCATGACTATAGTGAAAATATACTCAATAGGAAAGTATATGTAGAATCTATACAGAATTGTATGCAGTCGTGGGGAGGGAGGGAGGTAGTGGGGGGTGGGTGGGGAGGGATAAAATCGCAATTGTATGGCAGTGATTGTTAAACATTAAAAAAAGAAAAAAAGAAAAAAAAAAAAGAAAAGAGTTCATTGAAAAGTTGGATTCCTTAAGTCAGAGCCTTCAGTACCTAGAGTTGAGCAAAATTTAAAAAAAAAAGAATTAAACCAAGGTTAACATAGGCCACTGAAGAAGAAATGTTTTCCAGAATGGCTCTCCAAATGTTTCAGGGATTCTCTCTACAAGTTTTCAAAGGGATCTCCTGACAGGTTGCTTCTTACTCACACAACTGATCCTTGCATATCAGAAAAAGATTATATAAAAGAAAGATAAAATACAGCAAGTAGGCACCAGACCTTAAAGACATTTCCTCACCTTCTATAATACAAATCTTTCTTCAAATCATGCCCAAAGATAATGTAAACCAGTTGTCACAATGGTCACTGAGTAGTTTTGTTTAATTTTTTATCACTTGATTCTAACATTTCAATCAAAAATCTCTTGTCCCATCAAGGAATTATAGATTTTACAGTTGGAAAGGACCACAGAAGTCATCTACTACAATCCTTACCTAACATATGACTCCCCTCTACAACATCATGACAGGTGTTCATCTTGAAAACCTCCAGTGATAAAGAATTCACTGCTTCATGAAAGATCATTTTATTTTTGGATAGCACTTTATAAAGTTTATTTTTCTTAGAGTGAACTAAACTCAGATGCCCTGTAACATCAATCTATTATGCCTAGTTCCACCCTTTGGGATTAGGCATTACAAACTAATCCCTCAATCAAATCATAACCCTTTAAGTATCCAAATTCAGCAATTACATCTCCACCAAATATCTTAATTAAATATCCTTATTTTCTTCAACAAATCCTTGTGCAACATGATTTCAAATGTCCTCATGATCCTGTTCCCTTTTCTCTGGATGCTCTCAGAATTGAACTCAATATATCAGATGTATCATGATCAAGACACACACAGGAGAGTACTGACTGCTTGCCTTCTTCTGAAAACTATAATTCCATTACTGTACTTGGAGATTGGCATTAGAGGTTTTTTGGTCTGGTGTTTTTTGCCTACCACATAAAATTTTTTGTGCATATTGATTTTGCAGTTCATTAAACAATTCTGGCAGAAAGAGTTTTTGAATCATTCACAGAGTACCATAGAAAAAAAATATCTCATATCCAGTAGTCAATCTGTTAGCTACAGATCATTACTTGACTACTATGTGCCCGCTAATAGTCAGGGTAGATAGGCGGCACAGTGCATATAGGCAGTGGGATTGGAATCAGGAAGACTCATCTTCTTTGTTCAAATCTGGCCTCCAGCACTTACTAGCTCCATGACTCTGGGCAAATCACTTAACCCTTTTTGCCTCAGTTTCCTCATCTGTAAAATGAGCTGGAGAAAGAAATGGCAAACCACTCCAGTATCCCTGCCAAGAAAACCCCAAATAGAGTCATGAAGAGTTGGATATGATTGAAAAATGTCTAAACAACAAAAGCTATATGCCAAGCATTAGGTCAAGCTCTAGAAAAACATATCTGTGCATTTTAACCCACATATCCCCACATTTCTCACTTGTGCATTTATTTGTTTGTTGCTTTTGTTTAACTCAAGTAAAGGATTTAACAATTGTCAGCTTCATTTTTTTGATTCAACTTATTTAGTTCCTTAAGATCTTGTTTAGATCATGACTCTGACATGTTACATATTAACTAGTCAATATTTATTAAATTCCAATGATGCACCAAGCATTGTGATAAGCATTGCATTTCCTCATCATGCCACATGAAAATTTAAGTGTGTTCTCTAATCACTAATAAAAGCATTGGACAGAAAAAGACTAAAGCCAGTTCTCTCAGACACATTTTTTAATTGTGTAACCCTGGACACATAATTTGACTTGTATGACTCAGTTTTTTTGTCTGTAAAATGGAGATGATAGTGGCACCTACCAGACATGGTTGTTGTGAGTATAAAATGAGATATAATTGTGAAGTGTCACCTTTTTAAAAGAGATGGTGTGGTTCAGTGATTAGAATTCAAAATGGAGTCCGAAAATTTAGATGTAAGTTTTGACTCTCTGTGACCATGGGCAAGTCATTTAACTTTCGTTGGCCTCAACTTCCTTATGTGTAAAAGAGAATGTGTATGCAGATAGCTATAATTATCATAATTCCCTAAGTCTGCTTGGTGGTGGTGGTGGTATTCAGTCATTTCAGTCATGACACCATTTGGGGTTTTCTTGGCAAAGACATGAGAGTGGTTTGCTATATCCTTCTCTAGCTCATGTTATAAATAAAAACTGAGGCACACAGGATTAAGGGACTTGTCCAGGGTCACACAGCTAGTAAGTGTCTGAGGTCAGATTTGAACTCAGGAAGATGAGTGTTCCTGACTTCTGGCCAAGCATTCTATCTATTGTATGACCTAGCTGCCCATAAGTGCACTAGAGAGGTGCAAAACAATGCTCTTTTGTTCAAGGTGGGAAATTCTTACCAACTGTGGAATCAGGAAAGGTTTTACGAAGAGGAGAGCACTGGAATTGGGTTTTCAAAAAAAACTAGGCCATGTTGAAGATACAGATTAAGTTCTGGTTTCTTGTCTGCAGAGTGTACGGAGGGGAGTAATGTGAAGTATTTGGAAAGGTAAAATGATGTTAGATTGTGATGGGCCTTGAATGCTGAGCAAAATGATTTGAACTGCATTAAGAAAGCAACAGAGAGCCATTTAAGGTAACAGTGGGGAGTGAGGGCTGTTGTTGTTGTTGTTAACAGAGTAATAGTACCCTCCCACCACTAAGTCCTCTACTTTGATGTTGGCAACTAGGTGGTATTGTGGATAAAGGGCTAGACTTGGAATCAGGAATACCTGAGTTCAAAACCTATCTCTGATACTTACTAGCTATGTGATCTAGGACGAATCACTTAACTTCTCTCATTCTCAGTTTTCTCATATTTAAAATGAATAATACTAGCATTACTATACAGGGTTATTGTAAAGCTCAACTAGGGAGATACAGTATCTTGAAACATTAAATGCCAGTTGTTGTTGTTGTATGGAATTGATCTTGAGTTCTCAGGGATCATCTAATGTCATGTTAGCTCTGAGATGTCTTACCAAACTAGATATGGTTCAATGCTTGGCAATATGTCAGTCATCAAGAACTTTATAGACACTAAACCAAGTTACCCTCAAGGTGATGGATTTTTCAAACACAGACATTCTTAAAGACCACCTACCAAGTTGTAGAGTATTCTAGTGTCCATCAAGAAAGAAAATATGAATTCCAGTACAACCAGAAATCTTTCAAGTATTTAATTATTTTCCAGTGGACAGTGGATAAGTACATGGTAGATATAAATATATGTAAAACATTAGAAACAAAAGATAACTAGAATAACAGAAATCATCAAAGAAAAATATGAACAAAAAAAAGGTGCATGGTCACCTTTTTGGGGCAAAGAGAAAAAGAAAAAGACCCACGATGGGTTACTTATAAGATGGCATGGGCAAGAGCTGTACAGGATAGACAAATAAGGATTGGATCTCATCAGCACTGGTAGAGAGGAGGCCTACTTTCATGAGATCACAGATCCATGAAACCATTTTAATCCTCAAAATAAGTGCATTACAATTTCAATTTCAACCATAGGGTATAATTTTGCAAATCATACAATAATGAATGAGAGTGCTGGACTCTCATTAAGAAGGAAGGAAGGAAGGAAGACCTAGGCTCAAACTCTGCCTCAGACCCTTCCTAGCTAATGATTGGCAAGTTACTTAATCTCTCTGAGACTCAGTTTCCTCATCTGGAAAATGATGAGGTTGCACTCTATGATCCCTGAGCTCTCTTCTAACTCAAATAGAGACTCTTAAGTAACAAAATGGTTTCAGTAACTGGGTCAATATACTATCCAAATTCAATCACAACACTGATATATCAAAAATGAGCATTTGAGATGTACTTTGGGATTTCTAGAAAATGTTGCAAGTAGATTCCAAAGATTAACACATTTGGAACATTTATTATCTCTGGCTAGACAGATGTTGCAATTGTTGTTTGGACTTATTAGGAATAAATGCAGTACATGGTGGTCACTAAAAGGGTAATCACTACAGCTTATTTTATCATCACTTCCCTTTCTAAAGCCTTTAATGAAATAAATCATTTTGAAAGCTTACTATTACCTGTGTGTAGGAGAGGAGAAGTGAAGATCTTGAAATTGTATCAAATATTTATTATAGAATCTGGCCTACCCACTACTTATGCCCTCTCTTCAAAGGGATTGGTTAATAATCCCTGATAATAAAAGTAGAAGATACTAATGTTAAGGTTTGCATTTTCAAAATTTCAAGTTACCTGAGATATTTTGAAGATAAAGATGGTTCTATTTTATCTAGTTTACTGATGAAAACTATTTCATGGTTCATTTCCTTTTGAATAAAGGCCAATCTCCTTGAATTGGCATTCAAGGCTCTTCACAATCTGTATCCAAACTGCCTTTCAAGCATTGTCTCAACTACATTTAATTTCATTCTCTGCGCTTCAATCACACTGCTCTACTCACTGTCCTCAAAATATTCTTCATAATTTTCTACTTCTGCACCTATATTCACAGTCTTATGTAAGTTTCCTAACAGTGGTGTGTAAATTAACTAGAATAAGTAAAATACCTAAATTTATTGGCCATAAACCTTACACCATATCTTTGAAGAATTTTTAATATGAAATGTATCTTCCTTTAGCTGTTGTAGCCACTTGCATTGAGTAGCATTGAGTTCATGAGATTTTGACATTTTTAAATTCTTCATTATGAATCCACTGTTTATATAGTATTATATATATTATATAGTATTGGATATTAGCAATATCTTTAACAAAAAGTTGATTTTTCCAGGGTTATCATAGATTTTAGCTATTGGTTTTCAACAGAGTTCAAATTGGGTGAGTTGCAAGTCCACTGAGGCATGTTTTACTGTATCTTTTAAATAAATCTCTTAACCTTTTATGGTATGTGGCATGGTACAAGGTCATTTTGTAGTATTCTAACTCCACTTGGGATTTTCAATAATTCAGGGAAAATTCCACTTCTCAGTTTATCAGCCTATTTACTAGAGTTTATTATTTCCTTCTAAACTTCTAGAGCCTGGAAATGAAAATCTCCAAAGTACTTTCTTGAAGGTTGATGTTTTACAATCTAAAGAAATTGCCCACTTCTCACAGTCTCATCTGGATTTCTGATAATTTGGGGGTATCCATAATTGCAAAAGTGTTTTTCATCAATAGAAATTACTTCCCCCCCCCCCCCCCCCCAATCTTCAGTGTTTCAGTCTTTGTATTGCTCTATCAATGAATGAATTCTTTCTTCATGGCAAAGGTTAGGAGCTATTTGTATTGTTTTTTGTTTGTTGTTTTTAAAATTGGTCTTCACACTGTTTTTCCAATGCAGGACAACTACTATGGACTATAGAGGAACTGATAACATCTGCTCCTATTGCCAGGTCCCTCTAAAGTTCTTTGCTTTCTGAGGATCAAGTGAGGAATTTCAGTGAGTTGCACATGAGTCTGAGGCATTTTTTTCCTTTTCTACTGTGTTCTGTTTTTAGGGTCTAGGAGTAATTCTGAAAGTCCATGTTTTCTAGTACAAGTTTGAACCAGCATGCTTCTCACTATTAATGAGACAGACAGACTTTGACTGACTTTTTAAAAATGTATGTACTAAAATGAAATAAGAACAATTGCTATAAAATTCTCTTCCTCCCAAGAGAGGTTCCCTCTCACAAGCTTGATTCAAACTGGAATACTCAACTCCTGAAGTGACATTTTCCATTAACATGTTGGAAAACAATTGGAATTCACATGCTATTTAAAGCTCCAAGAGGCATGGCTCATTTATTTGGTTAGTCAATCACATTTTCCCCTCTTGACCTAATCAAAGAGGTTTACACCTAAGGACTGCAGAAAACTTTGTTCACTTTGTTCACAAGCATGCCCCTGATTGATTGAGTGACTGATTCAATAACCCAGTACAAGGAGACATTCTCATCTCATCAGGGCAGAGGGTATCTTGCTAATTGAGGAAGATAGGATTCCATGCTTTATAAAGGAAAAATCTCTAAGAGTTAAGTCTGTTCAACAGCGGAATGGACTGCCTCAGGAAGTAATAAATTCACTTCCATTCTGAATGTATAAGCAAAGAATAGATGCACCATTATGGGAATATTACAGAGCAGACTTTCTTACTTTTTTTGTATCATGAACCCCTTTGGCAGGTTTTTTTAAATCTATGGACCCCTTTGCAGAAAAATATTTTTAAATGCATTAAATAAAATGCATTGGCAACCAATTATATTGAAATCCAGTTATCAAGGTGTGTAAACAATGCAACAAGAAGTTCATGGACCCCGAATTAAGAATGCCTTCTCCAGAGGGTATTCCCAGTGAAGTACGACTTGCATTAGGTGGTCTTTACCATCCTTTCAAATTATGAGACCTTGTGAATCTGTATATTTTTATAAATAATAATCATTACTAGTGACTACCAAAATATACATTTATATTTTATTGTTTTAAAATCACTTTTAATACTTCATCTTATTTGGGTCTCATAAACTCTGCTATGAGGATAGGTGTTACCATCGTTTTGCAGCTGATAAAACAGGCTTATGCAATTTGCATAAAGCCTCAAGCTATTTTAAAAGTTTTCTAGAATTTCAGGGCACGAAGAGACATTAGAAATGATTTTGTCCCACCCTTTAAATGTGCAACTGTCTCAACACACAGCTACCTACTAACAGAACTGAATTAGAATTCCACGCTTCATCACCCACAAGCCCCATTGGTTTAAGGTCAATCAGTAAAAATATTTTTTAAATACATACTATCTGCTAGGTATCGCGCTTGACTCTGGGGATACAAATATGATGAGTAAAATAATTACTACTTTCAAGGAGCTTACATTCTAACAAAGAAGACCAAAAAGGACATATATGAGAATATGGAGAATAACTATTTGGAATTTGTTGTCTTTATATTTAAATTATAAGGCAGTTTAGCATGGAGAATAGTGACAATTGAGGGGATGGATCAGGAGAAGTTCTATCTTTCTTGAAGGAAGAAGGGGATTCTATGAGGCAGGAGCAAGGAGAGAGATCTTCTTGGCATGAGGATCAGCCAGTGCAATGGGAGGAAGATGGGAAATGAAATGCCATACACATGAACAGAGAGGCCATTTTGGCTGTATCCCAGGACACAGAGGTCAGGTACAGCTAGGCAGATCATCACAGATCTAGTTGCATCAATGAAATTTTAAATTTATAAAAACAAACAGCTATTAATGGATTTTCTGAGAGAGCACATGTACATAGGTGTGCCTGTGTGTCTGTGTGCATGTAGGTGAAAGACATTGTACTAAATTGGTTATAAATGAAGTATATCATACATGTTGAGTAATACAAAACATAGCTTCTATATTTTTGGTTTTTTCCTACAATACATTTTGCATGGTTTGATTAATTAAATTATGTTTTATATAGTGAATTAAATGTTACTTTGAACACATTTCTCTTATACATAACATATTTATAGAGTTGTGCTGATGTTTCTTAGTTTCTAGCCTTAAGTCCCAAGCCTGCATCTTTGCAGGTTATACTACCCCAATCTGTAACACTGATTCATCACTGATAGCATTAAATCAGAAAAGGAGTTCAGACATAAGATAATTAGGACACCCCCTCTTTCCCAGAACTCACACCAGTCTCAAAAATGACAGGAACATTATACCTCTGACTATAGTGCAAATTCTTTGAGGACAGGAACGATGACTAGTGCTGCTTCTGTCCCCAGAAGAACTAGCAAAGATGTTAATATATGGGAGATGAATCATAAATACCTATTATTTGATGGATTCTTGAAGCAGGTGTTATATGTTTGCCATACGTATTAACAACTACCATTATTAACTGTTAAAAGATAGGGACCCTACTATGTTAAACTTAACACATCTAAAACTAAACTCTTTATCTTCCTCCCTAATTCTTTCCTCCTCCAAATTTCCCTATTTCTGTAGAAGGCACCACCATTCTTGAAGTGTCTTAGGTTTATTACCTTGGCATTATTTTCGACTCTTCACTCTGCATCAGCCACCTGTCTAATCAATTGCCAAACTTGTCATTTCTACTTTCAAAACATCTTTTGCTTAAGACCCCTTCTCTCCACTCACACATCTACTGCCTTTGTTCAGGCCCCCATTCCCTCTCATCTATACTATTGCAACAATCTGCTAAGTGGTTTCCTTGGCTCAAGTTTCTCACCGTCCTAGTGCATCTTACATACTGCTGCCACGTAAGCACAAATATGACTTGTGACTGTCCTACACAACCAACTCTAGTGGCTTCATAACGCCTCCAGAATAGAAACTGCTCCACTTAGTTTTAAAATCCCTGGACCATCTGTCTCCAACCTACTTTTCTAAGACATACTCTACAATCCAACCAAACTTACCTTTTCTCTACCTTGCTCACGACATTTGATCTTCCATCTTCTGATGCCTTTGCACTAGAAAGCCTCCATGCCTGAAATGCACTCCTTCCTTCTCTCTGCTTCCTAGAATCCTCTTCCTTTAAGATATAGTTCAGGCATAATCTTCATGAAACCTTTCCTGATCCCTCCCCAACAGCCATCAGTACCTCCCTCCCATATTACTTTGTATTCAATTACATTTTGTTTGTGTATACATATTGACTTGGTATGTGTGCTAGATAATTTTATATCATTTGTGGTTGCCCCCATTAGATTATAAACCCACTGCTGGAAAAGGTGATTTCATTATTTGTATTTTTATCCACAGTCAGGCATTGGGCCTGGCTCACAATAGGTACCATTAGTAAATACTTAATGATTGATTGATATGCATCTGGGAAACATAATAAAAGAAAAGTAAGGGATTACAATGGATTTAAATCCAAAAAAACTTGGGTTTGATCCCTGACTCAGCTACTTATTACTTCTGTGAACCTGAGCAAATAACTTTACATCTCTGGGACTTGGTTTCTATATGTGTAAATGAGGGATAGGTAATCTCTAAGGAATCTTCCAACTCTGAACTCATGATCCCATAAAATTACAAAAAATAATGTTCTGGAAGGAAAAAAATATTCGGGAAGCATGTGTCACTGAGCATCTATGATTTGAGAAGGGCAGTGATCCTTGTTGATCACATCAGACGGGTAAGATTGCTATTGGTGTAGTAAGGTCTTCCTAAGAACCTAATGGTGCAAAATCACAACCTCTTGTGATTCTAACCATACAGCATGGAAACAGCACCCTGAAAGAGGAAAAATGTGATCACCACACAAGAAGAGAGAAGTCAACACAGTGTTGCTAACTGTCTTGCTGGGATCAATGATATTCCTGTGGTGAAAGCATTGATGGAAATAGTATTTGAGTGATAGGCTGTGTTCCAAGTCACCTTTGAATAAAAAGACTGTCAGAATTCAGTGAAACAGAAAGCTTGAGAGACAGGAAACAGAGTGCCCTCATTAGTGAAAAAACTGAGGTTCTATGGCTGAGAGAGTCCAGCCAGCGAAGGTGTCCCAAATGGAAAAACAACTGGGAGGGAGCAGAGGTTTACAGAAACCCAAATTAAATAATACACAGGATTTTCCATCTCAAATCCAGCAAGACAACCAAAGTGGAAAGTCTTTCAGATGAGAGGTAGGGCCTCTAGAATTGATGCTATTTAATAAGAATTTCAAAAATAATGAAAGAAAATGATGGTCTGGCAGTAATTTCTTAAAAGGCTCTCAGTCTAAAGGGGGCATGATGAGAAAATAAGGCATTCATTCATTTTGGACAAATGACAGCATTTCTAGAGGGTATGCTGAGGACGAAGTAATTTTATCCTCTTGTATACCCATAATGGTTGGTCAATTGAATAGATTCAAGCTCTGATTTCATCTGTGAAGTTTTGCCAATTATGTGAGGCAATTTCAAAATCAGCTTATACGTGCTGGAATTATGTATTGGTACAAGGTTCAAACTGAATCTTCCTGACTGGTTTAAACCAGAAATTTCAATCCTCATCATCCATGGGCAGGTGAAATTATCAGTTTGAGCCCATAAACATTGAAGAACTTTGGTTGGTATTTTATCTTATTGTTAAATAGGAGCAAAGTCAAGTTTAATTCCAAATGCCCACAGGCAAAGTGACTGAAAACAACCCCCAATCCTGATATTTTATTTCCTGTAGTTGTCCAAACTTTTGAAAGGCTTAAATAAAATAAACTCAATGTAATACTCCCTGAGTTTGGAAAGGTTGTAACTAGTCATGATTCCTCACTATTCTACCACATCTGGTGAACTATTATACCTCAGACTACAATTTTACTGCTCTGTGGGAAAAATTTACCTTAGGCCACTGACGCTGTCATATCTCTGCTAAACCAACCAGATCCAGGGCAAGGTTTGGGGTGTGCTCCAAATCTCAAATGCATGTGTAGACCAGTAGGGCCCCCAAATAGGACCCAGTATTTCAAGATATACAGAAGAAAATCCATCATACTAACAACTGCTCGATCTTTCTAATGCACTATTCTCATAACTTGATTTTCCTTGAATGCCTTGAATGCTTCCTATAGATATGGTTGGCCTGAAAAGGGTACGAAGACTCATTTAGTTGGAGCATCAAGTTCAAAAGGGTACTTTATCCAACAGATAGAGAACTATTATGCTTCATTTATGGGACAAAATAATTGGAACAGTCTCACCACATTTACACCATTGTAACATTCCATGAAAGTCAGACAAGTTCTCAGAAATAGGTGCATTTTTAGAGAAAATAGGAAAGTATTTGATAGTTTTTTTTAAATACACATGATGTATTCTAAGGGAACAAATATGATTATTCTTCCCAATATTTTTTGACATAGCCCAACAAATTCTAGTTTGGGCAAGAAAACAAATTCAAAGGTATAAACATCACCAGAATGGAGATGAAATTATCCCTGTTTGCAGATGATATGAAGCTCTGTTTAGGAAACTCCAAAGAATCAGGAAAGATAGAAGATGAATTAATAGCTATTGTAAAGTTAAAGGATGTAAAATAAAACCAATAGTAGCAAAAATAAAATAGGGAGGAAAGATTAATTCACAATATTAATATAAACACAACTTAAAACACTTCACAGGAATAGAGTCAATCAAAGAGATAAAAATTGCTCATTGTTTGGACAGGTCCATAATAAAAATGATATTAGCTAAGTAAATGTCTCGATTTAGTTCTATCTCAGTTGAATTGGGGGTTATATACTTTTTTTTAGAACTAAACTAATAAAATTAATTTGGAAGATGAAAAGGTCTAGAATCTCAAGAGAAGTAATGAGAAAAATACAATGGAAGGGGGTACAGTAGTCCTCAAACAATATTATAAAACAGTAATCACTCAATCTGTTACTGGTGAAAAAATAAATAAATAAATTAGTGGAACAAAGGAAGCAAGAAAGAGAAGCAATTAAAAGCAGTAATTCAGTATTTAATACCCCTGAAAATATAAATTAGTGATGAGATTTGATTTTTTATAAGAATTCCTAAGAAAATTGGAAATAAATTAAGCAGAAATGATTTTTAGACTATGTCTTGAATAAGCTCAAGATGAATGCATAACTTTAATATGAAGCACTACATAATTTTTAAAAATATAGGAAAATACAGAAATTTAAAACATAGAAATTTTAAAATATAGAAAAGCATGAAATTAGCAATACTGTGCTGACTTCTCTCTTCTTGTGTGATAATGACAAACATAGTTATATCTAGGGAGAATATTCTTAACCAAACCAGAGATATAGCTATATAGATACAGTTGTTAAAATTGTGAATTTCATGTATATGTATACATAAAATTCATAACATTAACAACATGAAATTGTAAACATAGCATGCATAGCATAGCTTACTATAAAGAAAATTAATTACAGAGGGAGTCAGAGAATCTAGATTTACATCACACCTGCGACACTCTTATTACCTCCATGATCTTGCATAAGTCACTTAACCTCCCTGGGCGTTAAGTTTCCTCATCTCCAAATATGGCCTATGGAGTCCCTTCCAGTTATAGATCTATGATTCTATGAAAATACTTTCCCATAAATAAACCAATTTTTTGAGAGAAATAGTAGAACAGAGAAAGATTTACATTAAATAATAGAGCAATTCATTAAAAAAATCTAATGTACAAAACATATAGAGTATCGGCAGAAGTATATAGTACAAAAAAGCCATTGCATGAAGAGAAAAGTGGTCAAAATCCATGAGCAAACAGTAATCAAAAGGTCTTCAAACCATAAGTGACCACATGAAAATATGCTCTAACTCACTATGTGTAAGAGAAATGCAAATTAATGGAAATTGGCAAAGATAAAAAAGAAAGGTACAGTCAATGTAGGAAGAACTGTGGGAAGGCAAGCATACTGAAAAACTATTGGTGGAGCTGGGAAGTGGTCAAACTATTCTGGATTTCAATTTGGAGTTATGCAAGAAACGTGTCAAAACTGCCCATACAATTTGACCTAGCAAGCCTGATGCTGTGCGAGACGGTCAAAAGCAGAAACTAAAGGTCCAATACATACAAACATATTCTTAGTAGCACTGTTTATATTGACAAAAAGCTAGAAATATGACATATTAATATGACAGAATGTTATTATACAGTCAGAAATGAAACATTGAGGATACAGGATAAAATGGGAATATGATACAAAACAAAATAAGAATTGTCAAAAGAATAATTATAGCACAAAAACACAATTATAGTGACATGAATTATAAACAAAGGAAAAACTAATAAAGGTCCTAAGAGATGATAAAAACATATCTCATTCTTCATGGCATAGAAGTGAGTGACTGTGAGAACAGAATATTGAATACATTAGGAGACTGAGTCTCTGTAAGTGATTTTTTGCTGGGGGTTCATTGTAGAGGTGGAATGGAAAATGATGGTAATTTAAATACAAAAAGCTATAGTTAAACATGTTTTAATCTAAAATATGCCTCACTAATTTTGCAGTCTTTTGCTTTTATGGATCTTCATTGTAGGATATGTACCAGAGACAGTAGACCAGCTGGAAAGATGGAGGGTTTGATCATGAAGTATTTCACAGGCAATAGATAAATTCATATTAATTACCTGAGATCTACAGTTTTAGAAGTTTAATCTCAAAGACAGGTGAAGAAAATTTAAAGTATAAAAACTAAATAATTAGCATCACTGATTGACTGGAAACTGGACTTTTGCAATAAAATTGAACCTTAAGGCTGCTGCAAGGACTCAATCTTCAGGTGAAGATATGCAGGGACAAGAGAAACAGGTCAAAATAAAGTATGTAGAACTATCCTACATGTACTTATAGGTGATGTTTAAGGTTCTGTAAGCCCCTATTTGTATCAGCAACATGTTCAATTTAGTTCAGCTGCCTAGGCTACCTAGAAATGAAAGAAAACTGCAAATTGTAACTTCAAAACTGCAAATACCAAGTATTAATTGGATGCAAATACCAAGTATTTGCATCACAGTACTTTCAAGTTAGGTAGTATCCATAGATTCATGGTTATGGAAAGGGCAAATATTAACATGTTGTTTCATGATGATGGTAATAATGATAATGAGACTTTTAGAGTGTTCCATATTACTCTAGACGTCTGAGAGCTTCTTGATGAATTTCCGTTGAATAGAAATAAACTACCAACTTATCTTCATATTCAAGACCTTCCACAAAGCACGTCTTCTTTTGCTGTCTTATTTCCCATGGATACCCTTAGTATGATTTTTATTTCAGCCCAACTGTACTTCTCACTATCTTCAGTTCTTTGTTGGGGGACAGCTCTGGACCGGGGTCCCCCGTGAGGACCGTGAGCCGCCTGAGGGTCCGAACCTGCTTACGTGGCAGGCTAGCTGGTCTAGCAAGCCACGAGGTACTGGGATGGCCCTGGTAACAGGCTGGCTCCACCCACGGGGAGGCACTTGGGAGGAGCTCGCCCGCCCATGGGAGGTACGGGGGAGGAGACAGGGGATAATAAAAGGGGATGACCATGAGAGCTTAGAGAGAGAAAGGGAATAAAGCTTGCTGGCTGCAACTCCTTTCGGGTGCCCTGCCTGTTTATTCCCCTTCCCCAACAGGGAGAAGGAATTCCCTCCCCCGAACCAGGAGGAGGGCCGGAGACATCCGAGGACCGGGGATAGGTAAGTAGAAGGCGAAGGCCCGGGAGTCGCCCGGGCATCTGGCACCCCGAACAAGGGACCGCCGTAGGGAGAGGAGAATCCGCCTTGCCCCGCAGTAGTAGCCTTGCTCCGCTACTGCGGGAAGATTCAGGCAGCCTCAGTATTGAGAAGTGGCCTTGACCCGCTACTGCGGGAAGATTCAGGCAGTCTTAATATTGGGAAGTGGCCAGGATGGGTCAGGGAAATAGTTTTCCCAGTTTAAAGCCCGAAGATAAAGGAGTACTTGCTTGTCAGCTGTATAAGCTTTGTAAGATCCATGGGCTTAAGCCCCACATTCGGGACTGTAGAGCATTTGTGGAAAAGATCTGGGATGTTTCCCCTTGGCTAGAGCATTGTGGGTTATGCCCAGCTAAATGGGACATAGTGGGACAACAGATGGTTGCCTATGAGAGGGTGAACCCGGGTGTATTAACAGAGGAGGACTTTACGTTCTTTCAAGTGGTCGCCGCACTTTTGTGCTCGGATCCCCGTCCCCTCTGGCGATCAAACGGCGAGACCTAGTCAGGGCAGTCCCTTCAAGGGACGACAGAAGAAGAAGAGGAATCCAATGAGGATGATCCCAACCCCAAGCCCTTATATCCATGGGGTATGTTAAGAGAATGTGCAGGCAGGGACGCTAGAGCCCCAAGGGGAAGAACAAAAGGGAAAGTTGAAAAGGACTTTGAAGAGAGAGTTCAAGAGGGTGTGAAACCGTTGAGAGGTGGCACGAGACCGATAGTTAACAAGTACCGTAAGGGAAAGTCTGATGAGGGAACGCCCAAGAGGGAGTGGAAAGCCCCCGAGACAAAGGGAAAGTCTGATGAGGAGGCAACGCCCAAGAGAGAGGGCTGGGGAACTCACAGGAAAAAGTTTCAACGGAATTTGGGAACTCCCAGTCCTCCTGAGGTCAGGCTGAATGCCCTCTCCTTCTCCCCAGCCGCCACGTCCTTGTCACAATCATCACAAGGAACGCGGTCATTTACCTACGGGAGGTCTGGGCCCTCGGAGCCTCTGAGCGTACTCACTCAGAGCCTATCCGCAGCTTTGGCGGAGGGACAGGAGATAGATTTAGAGGAGTGGGAGGGGGCAGGCCCTTACCCTGTCATTGTGGAGCAGGATCCGATGGGAAACGAGAACCGTTTCCATTGACCGGTGCCCTTCAAATTATTGAAAGAACTGAAGGAGGCCGTCTCCAAATACGGCCTTTCGTCACCTTATGTGAAACACCTCCTTGCGAATACCACAGCCACTTGGCCATGGGCCCCAGCTGATTGGAAGGAAGTGTCAGGGGCTATCCTTACACCAGGACAGTTAGTGGCTTATGGCTCTGCCGTTAGACAAGAGGCGCTCAGATATGTCAAGGAACACAATATTGCAGGGACAGAGGACGCTGTGAATATGATAACAGGGGCAGGGCCATACTCGCAGCTTATTGACCAGCTCCAATTCGATCCTCGGGTGATGGCTGCAGTTCAGTATTGTCATATTAGGGGTTTTGCCAAGATTGATGCCCCGGGGACTATGAGGGACAAATTGGTAGGGCTAAAGCAGAGGGCTAGCGAGTCCCCCACTGATTTTGTGAGTCGGGTCCAGCTTGTGGTCCAGCGGTCTCTTGGCTCGGGACCAGGAACGGACTCCCTGATAACTCAGCTGGTCCGAGATGGCCTGCGTCCTGAATGCTCCCAAGCCCTAGCAGGCTTGGGGCCTCTCGCCTCCCTTGAGGAGATAGTAGAGAGGCTGTTAGACATTCCACCCAAAGACACCCACCAAGCCATGGTGACGGCGGTGGCCCAAGGGGTGACTCAGGCCCTTCAAGGTATCAAGGCCCAGAAACAATGTTATCGCTGTGGCCAAATGAGGCACTTTAAGAGCCAGTGCCCTGTCGCTAAAATGGGAGCATTGCCCACCTGTTTTCGCTGTGGGAAACCAGGCCATATTGCCAAACATTGCCGTCTAAAGCAGCAGCCTCAACCACCTCGGTCGGGAAACGGGAAAGGGGGCCTCCCTCGGGGGGGCCCCGACCCCAGAAACAGATCTTCCCAGTGGAGGCTGTAGGCCCTGTCCCTGCCCCCCAGCCCGGGAATTCTGTACCCCTATCGTTCCCGCAGCAGTATCAACAGGCTCTCCAAAAATTGCAACCCTAATATGCACGTCTACCACGGATTCCCCCGATGCCGATTTAGTTATAAGACCTTGGCATACTGAAGGGATCGACGTGCCCCCCGCTCCCTTTCCCTGCTTGGTGGTGGGACCCTCCGGCTATGTGCCATTCATAGTCCATACTCAATTGTTGTCCAGCGGGTCCTCCATGATTTATTTGACTAACCCGCATTGTTATCCTATAAATATTGCCCCAGGGACTCCCGTTGGGAGGGGTATCTCCCTGCCTTGGATTGAAGAGCCTGAGCAGAACACCCATCAAATTAATTGGTGCTCTCCCATTGTGGGCGATCGCCCCGTGATACAAGTTTTGGTTGAAGGACGCCCAGTCATGGGTCTGCTCGACACCGGAGCAGATATTTCAGTCATCAATGCATCCCAGTGGGATCCCAGTTGGGCGGTGAACGATGGTGCTGCCCAGGTTGCTGGAGTAGGGGGTGCCAGTTTGGCACTACGGGCTGCTAAACATTTGAATTGGACCTTTGAGAATCATCAGGGGTATTTTAGGCCTTTGAAATTGACCGGCCTTGCCTACGCCCTTTGGGGGCGCGACCTTCTCCAGCAACTTGGGTTACACCTCACCACTCCAGAACACCTTCAGTTAAACATGCTGGGGCCACTGTGACGGTGAGCAGCCCGCCTATAACATGGAAAACCGAGACCCCTGTGTGGGTTGAGCAGTGGCCCCTAACCCCTCAAAAGCTCACTGCCTTACACTTTATAGTTGCTTCCCTTTTGGAGCAGGGCCGCATTGAGCCCACTACAAGCCCTTACAATTCTCCTGTTTTTGTTATAAAAAAGAAAAATGGATCTTGGGGCATGCTCATAGACCTTAGAGAGATTAATAAATGCATGCTGCCTATGGGGGCGCTACAACCTGGTCTCCCTAGCCCTGCTGCGATCCCCCGAGATTTTAGTATGACAATTATTGACATCAAAGATTGTTTCTATAGCATTCCCTTACATCCACAAGATAGAGTCAAATTTGCCTTTTCCATTCCCTCGGAAAATCGCCAGCAGCCATATGAAAGGTATCATTTTACCGTGCTCCCTCAAGGGATGGCAAACAGTATATGGATGACATTCTTGTTGCTACGCCTAATCAGGATTCCACGATGGCGCTTATGGTCGATACCTTAGCTGCCCACGGGCTAACTGTGGCTCCAGACAAGGTACAGACTACACCCCCTTTTCAGTATCTTGGCCATGAATTGAAACAAGGACGGATTGCTCGCCGTCCTCCGAGCATTGATCTTTCTCAGCTCACCACTCTCAACGATTTTCAAAAGCTGATTGGCGCTATACAGTGGATGCGGGCAGTTACCCCTATCCCTGATGGTGAATTATACCCGTTGTATGATTTGCTGCGAGGGGATTCCACTCTGCTTTCACCCAGACATTGGACATCCGAGGCCTTAATGGCAGCCAAGAGCATCCTCAACAGATGCTCCACAGTTGTTGTGCGGCAGGAACCCAACCAACCCATTTATGCCACTATATTAAAAGCCAGTACTTTCATTGGGTGCCTCTATCAATCACATGGCATTTTGGAGTGGCTGTACCCTTGCAACAAAAAGGCCCTTCCACATAAATGGCGAATGGTCGCCCAATTTTTTCTTTTAGGTGCCGAGCGCTGCCTATTGGCTTTTGGCAGATTTCCCATTTTGAATTTAGAGGCATCAGAGGAAGCCTTAAGGTGCTTCTCCGATGAGATTCCAGAATGGGCCTCTCTTTTATGTATGTGTAATACCATAAAGCTTCCGCTCCCCCCAGCGCTTAGAGGATGGGAAGTCCTTCCTATTCATATGCCTTTTACTATTGTATCTCTACAGCCAGTTACGGGACCTACTGTTTTTACGGATGCTACTAAAAACCATAGGGCTGCGGTTTAGATCCCTTCCAGGCAATTCCTTAAGGTGTACACCACCGAGCATTCCTCAGCCCAGAAAAATGAATTGCTGGCAATACAATATGCTCTCTCCATATTACCTAATGAGAGCTTTAATCTTGTTACTGATAGCTTGTATTGTGCAAATGCTATTGCTGCTTTACCTTTTGCCCTCATTAATCCCCGTGCTTCAACTATAGCTCAAATCCTATATGATATTCAAGAGTCCATGTTACAACGCTCTACTCCTCTTTATGTATTGCATATTCGCTCACATATGTCCACCATAGGACCCATTTATCAGGGTAATGATATTGTAGATAAAGCCCTTATATTCCCTCTGCATTTAGAAGCACAGGCAGCCCATGATAAGTATCACCTATCTTCACGATCTTTGCGACGCCTTTATGGATTGTCCAGAGAAAATGCTCGCCAAATAGTCAAACAGTGTACCAATTGTGCCCCATTTCGCCCTCTTGCCCGAGACACCGCAATTAACCCCCGTGGTGATCTCCCTAACGATCTTTGGCAAATGGATGTAACGCATTTTGGCAAAGTTCTTATACATGTTTGTATTGATACGGCCTCCAATTTTATTATGGCCTCTATACAGCCTAAGGAAACAGCCCGTGCAGTGATCGACCACCTCTATGGTTGCTTTGCCATGGTTGGGGTGCCTCGAGCCATAAAGACAGACAATGGGCCAGCTTATACTTCTTCTGCCTTTGCCTCTTTTTGTAAAGAATTTTCTATTATTCATATTACTGGCATCCCATATAATCCCACAGGTCAGGCCATTGTTGAGCGTGCTAACCACACTATAAAAACTCTTCTGTTAAAACAAAAAGGGGGAGTAAGGGCAGCAGGGCGCCTCTCCCGAGGTGATCTGGCACAAGCCGTCTTCACTCACAATTTTTTGCAAATCCGAGACGATGGCACATGCCCCGCACAAAGATTTTATCTCCACGAGAAGGGAGGCAGAAGGGAAAGGCCGTTAAAGGCCCCTACTGCCTGCCTCACCGGAGCTCGAATCCGGTGGAGGGACCAAGAAGGCAAATGGCATGGCCCTGGAGTAGTTATAGCGAGAGGTCAGGGGTATCTTTGCGTCCAACCAGATGGAGCTGACCCAGGGACGGAGATCTGGATCCCCACACGATGGGCAGTTGAGCTGCGAAAAGCCAAAAACAAGGAGGAGACGAGGGCGGAGAGGAAGGCACCGTCCGAAGCAGATGTGCAAACAGCGTGAGATAACCATGCTCACACTTCTGATGGACTTACAACAGTTCCTTCCTGGGTCCGAGGCTGTCCAGTCCAAATGGTACAACACCACCCCCGCAGAGCAGCGAGCCGCGGATCAAAGGGGCGACACCTACTGGACATTAGCACAGGGACTCCCCGCCTTATGCAGACTCAACATTCCTCAACCTTCCCCAATCAATGGCCGGCGGTCTGCAAAGCCCTCCAGGGGGCTATGCTGGCTTACAACGCCACAGATGACATCCATCAGTTGGACTTGCTCATTGATCAGCTGAATAACCTTTCCAGAACGTTTGAGGAAAAGCGTGAACAAGAAGAGCGTTCCATCTTTGATTGGTTACAACGAATCCTGGACTTGCATTGGCTGCCAGGCATGCTCTCCTCTGCTGCAGTTCCTGTCCTTATGTGTCTCGTCCTGCCGTGCCTCCTGAAGTGCCTCCTGCAATTATTGACACGGGCACTAGAGAGTCTTAAAGGCGATGTTTTGTCTCTGAGACATCGCAAAGACAGGTCCCCGTGGGGGGAACCACCCAATCTACCCGTGTAAAACAAAAAAGGGGGAGATGTTGGGGGACAGCTCTGGACCGGGGTCCCCTGTGAGGACCGTGAGCCGCCTGAGGGTCCGAACCTGCTTACGTGGCAGGCTAGCTGGTCTAGCAAGCCACGAGGTACTGGGATGGCCCTGGTAACAGGCTGGCTCCACCCACGGGGAGGCACTTGGGAGGAGCTCGCCCGCCCATGGGAGGTACGGGGGAGGAGACAGGGGATAATAAAAGGGGATGACCATGAGAGCTGAGAGAGAGAAAGGGAATAAAGCTTGCTGGCTGCAACTCCTTTCGGGTGCCCTGCCTGTTTATTCCCCTTCCCCAACAGGGAGAGGGAATTCCCTCCCCCGAACCAGGAGGAGGGCCGGAGACGTCCGAGGACCGGGGATAGGTAAGTAGAAGGCGAAGGCCCGGGAGTCGCCCCGGGCAGTTCTTATCTTCACCATCCCCCCTTCTGCCCTTCCTACTTCCATTTCTGATTGTTCAAACACCTCTATTCCTTCAAACACCAACTCCATTCAAAATTTTTCCATGAAGTTTTGCTGGATCCTCCCCATCCCTCAATGGAACCACCTTCTTCAAATGTCCTATAACTCTCTAGCTAGACCTTTCCATTGCATTGAAATATTACTTCCTGTGTATATGCTTTATCCTCTATATCAGGTAGGCTCCTTTGAGGAAAGAAGTCTGTGATTTTTCATGCTTCTTTAAATACTACTAACAAGATGCCTTATACATATTAGGCACTTAATATGCTTTTGAATTGAAATGAAGACAAGACTCTCCCCCAACACCCCAAATTAGTCACCACTACTTTTGGCCAGGAGCAAAATATAAGTCACTATAATAGGAACGAAGAGTTCACCCAAGGTTATATGTGTTGTGGTCTTCTATGGATGCAAATGGTCTTGCAAAAGTTACTAATAGTCAAAAGGGCCAAATTCATAATCCTTGGTAAAAACTTTTCCATGATGATACAAATAGCTTCCAATATAATTGCCCACAAGGTGTCCTAGGTGGTGCTAAACTTATCTGACTCAGTTGGATTCTGTGGACAGTCAATCCTTCTGCTGCAGTCATGTATTAGGAAAGACCTGAAACAGGAATTCAATTAATGGAGCAGCCATCTAAGAGGTAGGATGAAGCATGATGAATTTAGAATCAGAAAGACAGGTTTAGAGCCTGTCTGTCATTTACTATCGATGTAACCATAAGCATGTCACTTAATTTCTTTGAGTCTCAGTTTCCCTATCTATAAAATGGGGCAATAATGATACCTATAAACTTATTACATTTGTGAGACTATAAAGAGGTGATACGGTGGCTAGAACACTGGACCTAGAGTCAGGAAGATAAGCTCAAAACCAGCCCTAGACACTTACACTGTGTGGCCCTAGACAAGTGACTTAATCTTTTCAATTTCATCATCTGTAAAGTGTGTATTATAATAGCACCTAGCTCCCGGGATTGGTATGTCAATAAAATGAGACAATATTTGTAAAGTGTTTTGCAAACTTTACAGAACTATATAAATGTTAATAAGTAATTATTAATTAATTAGTATTAGTTAATATGATGAAATTACATATAATTTTGAAACTTTTAATATATTGAATAAGTACTAATTACTTTAAATTGAATTGTGATTTTTCAATTAACAGGTACTTACTATCTCTCCTACTTTCCCCACCAAAATAAATGAATAAAATTAAAACCTTCATAACAGATATACATAGTTAAGCAAAAAAAAAATTATCAAATTGGCCATGTACAAATTTATTTTTCTCATTCTCTATATTTGTTCTGTCACCTCCGAAAGGAAAGGGATAACATCTTTCATCACTGAGTCACAACTGATCACTGGATTCTTCCCAATTCTCCTTAAAGTTAGGTGTCTTATCTCTGACTTAGCACACACCATACACACACACACACACAAACACACACACACAAACACACACACACACAAACACACACACACACACATCTAAACGATACATACACACAGAGATCAATATCTTTTTTTATACATGGTTGTTTCTTTTCTTCCCCATTGGAGGGAGATAGCCCTACCATTTGAGACAAGGGATTTATTTTTGCTTATCTTTGTCTCCCCAACACTCAGCACAGTGCCTGGCATGTGGTACATAATTAATAAGTGGTTGTAGACTAGCTGACTTGACCACTGACTTTTCCCCATCTGTCTTCTCCACCTGGAAACACAACATCTATAATTACTATCACCATTTAACAGAAGAAGAAACTTGGGCATGCTTTTCAAGGACAATGTAACAGTCAACATCTGACATACACAGGGGTGTGTGCTATCACAGTTTCTTTGATCTGCTTTTCTAAAAGGAAAGATAATTTTTGAGGGGTTAACAATCTTCTTTAATCAAACACATATATCATTCACTTAGTTCAGGAAATCAACTGACAGAGCTTCCAAACTGTTTGATATAAGCAATACTCATATCACAAATCAACAAACAGGTCCAACAGTCTGACCATAGTTGCCAGAGAGGGAAGCACCAACATCTGAGTTTGGGGGGGGGGGGGGGGGTTGTCCTCTGGCACACAAAGCTTCTTCCAGAAACTAAGCCCCAAAGTAAAACCTCATGCTCAGAATATTTATACCTTTTTTAGAGCCAGAGGGCATCCCAACCTTTGAGAACCAGTGCCTCATTAGCAAAAGATGTGGGCCTTCCTACAAATCTTCCCTGATCAAACTCCCCTTAATGGACAGACCCATTAATGGGTGGGGAAGATCTTCAATCACATTAACAATACAAATACATATAGTGTTTCTAGTTAAAGAAACCCTTGTTTCTATACTTTCTCCTAGTAAAGACTCTTGGTTGATAAAGGCAAGATTCAATCAAAGGCAATATACTTCTTGATTATACTAAAATAAAAACATCAAAAGATCCCACTTTGCTTGCCCTTACAGACAATAACTATAGTTTTCTCCTGATGACATTGAATCAATCAGTTCAATGAGTGCTGATAAAAAATAAGTCAAACAAGTTTTTTACCCCTTCCTTCTACTACCACAAAAAAATCCTCTCCCACCATCTGATTTCTTCATTTTTCAACTACTTGTGTTCCTGTCTGTACCCAGAGCCTGTCTGTACCTGTCCTAACACTCAGTAAGGCACAATTATATGTTTTGCACATAGGTACAATTCTAACAAATCAAAATGTCATAGCTCTGAGACTGGAAGGGACTTCAGAGACCATCCAGTCATATTATTATCTGATTACACAGTAGCCTCACTGAAAAACATTTAACAGCTTTTTTCCACTTGACAATATTACTTCAATAATGTTACTTTTAGTAGCCTATTGAGTCCCGCAACATTTTTCTGGTGGGATTTCTCAGGTACAGCGTTTAAAAACCCTGCTTTATCTGCTGGTTAAACTGTTAAACACTTGAACTCACTGGCATCATTTTTATTTTAGCTCAAGAACAAGAGTTGACTCTCTCCTCCAACAAAAAAAAAAAAAAGTTGATGGTTCTCAAGCTTCTACTCCCCACCTCATTGCTCTATGGAAGATTGATGGCACTCATTTAAAATTGCTTTTATGGAATCTGATTCCATTTGCTTCAACATTTCAAACATTTATGATTTCAGTGATGGTGATAAAGACTGACAGCCTTCCACAACTCTGTAGCTGGTTAGTCTTCAGAGGCCAAACATGAAGACCATCCTTGAACCTGCCTTTTCTGGCTTGGTAGGCTATATCAGAGCTCATCTTTCCACTGCAAGGCCTTTAAAGACTCACGCCTATCTCCACAGATTGATAAAGCATCAACATACAAGATTGTTGTTGACTCACTACATCTACATTCTTTTTTAAAGTTTTATCCATTCTATAAATCTCAATAATACCACTTATATCCAGTACAATTCCTATAGTACCTAGTTTTAATTACATTGACTTTTATTCATATTTTTTTCCTTTTGTGCACTCTGTAATCATCATATTATGCAAAATACCAATGACAAACAAATGAAATCAAGCTATCAAATTGAACAAAAATGTAAATTTTTAAAACTCTAGAAGCTTCAGTTTGAAATTGGAAAATGAATGAATCAAACAACAACCCACACATGCTTTTTTTGTGTTTTTGTTTGGTTTTGCCTTGGGGATTAGGTTTCCTGGAGCAAATGTAAGGAGCAGAACAGTTCGGTTAATAATAAAGACTTCTAGTTTTATTGAGAATCAGCCAAGCCTGACAAAACACAAGAAACTTCCATGTAGACTCATTCAATTGAAACTGTTATCAATACAAAAAGAGTTTCAATTTAAACAACTAAATTAAATAAAACAAAATCTGTTGATTCATTTTAGTATTTTTCCCATTTCTTCATTTTATCCCTCAGAAACTAAATTATCTGTATCTGTAAACACAACCAGCACAGATAACACCAAGAAGCCTATTCATCATCTACTAAGAATTTTAAGCATCGAAGACATTGTAAGCCAGCTTCCTTCTTGATCTTCAAGTAGTCTCCCTTCCATCTTCTCCAATTAAATAGCATAAAGCTAGGTTCCACAGAATCCCAACGGATAATTTCAGGGGATCCATGAAAAAAATGATGTTTTATTTTCAGTAATATTTGCTTTCCTTTGTAATCCCAAGTATCTAATTTCATATATCTAAAATATTATATATTTAAAATGTTACACATTTTAAAACATTCTGAGGAGAAAATAGGCATGAAAAGACTGCCAAAATGGGTGAAGGACACAATAATTAGTCTTTTTTTAAAAAAAATTCTCACACAGAGTGTGAAGCCACCGAAACAATTCTACAACTGTGAAGGAGGAATGTGAACACATGCCCAAAGTCATACAAATTCTACAACACAGGCTGGGCTACAGCTCAGTTGGGCCTGTCATTTCAGTCATGTACTCTTCATGACTCCATTTGGGATTTTCTTGTAAAAAATATTGGACTAGTTTGGCATTTCCTTCTCCAGCTCATTTTATATATGAGAAAACTAAGGCAAACTGGAAACAGTGACTTGCCTGGGGACACACAGCTAGCAAGTATCCAAGGTCAGATTCGAACACAGGAAGATGAGTCTTCCTGACTCTAGGCATGGAACTCTTATCTGCTGTACCATCTGGTTGTCCAACAGGTCAAGTACTGGAATCTTATATTTATAACTGGAAGGGCAAAAAAATAAGTCATTTAGTTTGATCCCTTTATTTGACATATTGAGACCCAGAGAGGTTAATCAACTTCCTCCAGTACAGGAATTTTTACTGTTTTTTTGTCTCATAGATTCCTGTGGCATTCTGTTCAATCCTGGTGACCTGTTCCCTAAATAATATTTTTAAATACACAAAATAAAATGCACAGACTTGGAAGAAAATAAATTTTATTGGAATGTAGCTATCAAAATAAATAAAAACCAGGTATGGTAGCATAGTAAGAATAATTGGTATAAAATATCCCCTCTCTCAAAATTCTGGGATACACTCTCCCACAAGTACATGCAGAAACCAGGAGAATGTGGATTCAATATTGGACAGTTCATGAGACAAAGTGATAGACTCGTAGCTTCTTCTGACTATTGGAAGATCTTTTCTCCCTCATGGTGGCCACATAAAATTTCACTTTAGGTATAACTTTCTGCTGGGCTCTTTGTAGAATCCTTACATTTACTTTCTTCAACATACTTGGTTTGTCCTCAACTCCTGGTACAGTTGTTGCCATCCAGCCACTGCTGTTACAGGGACCAAGCTAAATTCAAATCCTTTGACCTTTTGAAGTTCACAAGATCATCCTCTGTGTGTGTGTTCATCCTTTGTTGCCAAAGAAGACCATGACATCAGAGAAGTAATGACATGACTTGCACTTGACTTTGTTTTGAGTGAGGGAGGGCTGTGCAGGTCACCAGCCTCACTTCTCCTCCAGAGCCATCTGAATCCAGTAACCAGATATTCATCAGGATGGCTGGAGATGACCCAAGATGAGGCAATGGGGGTTAAATTACTTGCTCAAGGTCACACAGCTAGTGAGTGTCAAGTGTCTGAGGTGAGATTTGAACTCAGGTCCTCCTGACTCCTGCACTGATGTTCTATCCACTGCACCACCTAGCTGCCCCACAAGGTCATCCTCTAGTCAAAGGATGAAGTGGAAGAGAGTCTTTGTCCTTTCCCTTAATCCTTTTTCAAGTATTGTTCAGAGGATTGACCAGAATTGCTCCACCATTAGGTGAACCTGCTTCTTGAATCTGCAAGTTTGAAACTAGCTAGTTATATCTATACAATCCTCACACTCAATGACTCTCCTCAACCCACAAAATATTTCCTGTGTGGCATCATTCACTTTCAATCAACAGCTCAAAAGTATTCTATTCCTTCTTTGATTGTTCAAACCTAGTTTAGGGCTTTGGTTAATTCATTCAAAAAAAGGTATCTAGGTCTTGTTTATACCTATTTCATACCTTTAATTGACTGATTCAATTGAAAAGATCTGGGTCTTCTGTGTTCTACTACACTTTCAAACTGGTTTGACTTTCAGAAATTCCATCCTAAGCGCTCTTGATACTTCTCCAAACACACAGACAATTTTGTCCGTTTTCATGTCAGACTATCCTTGAAATGAATGAGTAAGGAGATAGCTGTCTATTCTTTTGGATAGACCTACACCCTGTCAAGGTTCTGGCTTTGGAGTTTTCTTGTTTAAGAACTCCCTTTTATTCAATAAATTCAACATTTAACCATTCAACTGTTAACCATCAGTGCATGAAAGGCACTGAGAAGAAAAAGTGCTGTAAAACAAAGCCTGCTCTTCATGACTTTCCAATATAATGGTGTGAAGGAGAAAAGGAGGGCACAGGGTAAAGAAAGATATACAGGAAGGAAGGAAAATTCAAACGAGAGGTCCAGGAAAAGCTCTATGAAAAATTTAAGGAAGGAGAGATCACTTTCACCTTGGAAGGTCAAGGATGTTTGTTTCTTTTCCCATGGAAATGGTGATGCCCAAGGCTATGGTGGCTCCATTAGAACCAAGTACAAACTCCTCTGATGTTTAAAACTCTTACAACAAGTGATCCTAAACTAGCTTTCCAGACATATTTTACTCCCCATTCCATATCTATAATCCAGCCAGGCTTCATATTATTGTTTATACTGTTCTTTACATATAAAGAAATTGTTCATGGAGAGTTACAAGTCACCTTTGTTTCTTCAGTTTACTTATTATCTTATTTTATAGTGAGTGACTTTGAGGAGGATTTCTATAGGTGATTAATCTCCTCCATTTTACGATTCCTTTAGGTCCATAGGACAGAATGAAAAAGCTAGTCAGTGGAAAGTATCAACGATTTAGTCTATTGAATAACATCCAGAACCTTCTAGCATCCATCCAACAATGAGTGGGCTAGTAGTGAGCTCCTCATTACTGAAATGGAACAAGAATGATAGTGGAGGGTCATCTGCCAAGAATGTTCTGGAAGAATTTCTTAGATTCTTAGATTCTTAGATTCTTGTGCTCTCCTGTCTTTTTCTCAAAATGATCTCTATGCCTAGAATATTCTGTCTTCTCCTTTGTACCTGATGAATTTCTATCCATTCTTTAAAGACCAATTCAGATATCAGAGGCTTTCCTTGATCACTTCCCTCTTCTCCATTCCTTCACTCTTATAATAACGACTTTCAGACTTAATATTGCTTTTTATTTTGAAACAAATGTATCTGTGAAATGGGAATAGTACAATCTACAGCACCTACCTAACCAGGTTGTCATATAGTTCAAAACATCTTCTACATTAAATACATTTAAAATTTTAAAGTGTTTGCTATATAAATATTTTTACTATTACAGTTCAAAACTAAGGGGAACTATCATTTTGGACACTCCACTAGTCCTACTTAAATGTTTCATGGTAGCATGGAGGTAACCCTGGGTTCTCAAACAAAATGAAAATTCTGAGAGATCCTACCAAACTAGGAAGGCTTTGATTATAGGACCCAGGTCATCTGAGGAACAGTCTAGCTAAAGCTCCGAGAGAAAAGCTATTCAATGAACAATAAAAAATTCGCCACCACAACAACTCATGACCATTTAACCAAGAAACTGAGGATCTGCAGTCTACCAACTGAAGGGGCGACCCTGTGACAAAACCAAAGAGCAATGGAGCATTATTTTGAACATAATTAAAAAGCAATAGCAACATGTATAGAAATAAACAAAAGGTAGTAGACCTTTCATTTCAGAAGACTTGTTATGGAACAATTTGAGCTACTTAGTCTTATACAAGAACAGAAAAAAAATATAGATAGCTAAATGACAAGTAGCAAGGTCAAGTGAAAAATTTTGTTTTGAGTTTATTGTTTTCCTTTCCCTTGATTCCTCAAAAGGAAGATGAGCCACCAAGAAGAAAAACTCAAAGAGAGGAGATACAAATCAGAAGAGCAAGGAAGAAATTGCTTTTCAGATTCTATGTATAAGGAAAGAGTTCATGACTAAACAAGTGATAGAGAGGATTATCCAAGAGAAAAGGAATAATTCTCATTATATAAATATTTCTTTAAATTTTGCACAAATCTAAGACAGTAAAGGAGAAGCTAGGTGACACAAGGGCTAGTGCCAGGTCTGGAGTCAGAAAGACCTGAGTTCAGATCCAACCTCAGACACTTACAGGTTGGTATGACCCTGGGCAAGTCACCTAACCTTGCTCACCTCAGTTTACTCATCTGTAAAAAAAAAATGAGTCATATAGTATTATGTGTTATATTTATCTACATTTGTGTGTTAGCCTCTTCCTGCACTCTAAAGTTCATGAAAGTGGGGGTTATATCATCTTTAACCTTGTATTTCCTCTAACAACTAGCACAGTATTCTGTGCTATACAGCAGGCATACAACAAATGTTTGTTTGGTATAAGGATACAACTGAATATGAAAACTTGTCACTGGTTATTTCTTGCTATTGTTATATGACCAGCCAACTTCCTTTTCTGGTTATATGTGTTTCTAATGTATCCTTATTCCAATTCTCCTATAGAAGTCTTCATTGGCAAAATGTTTTAACTTACAGTTACCCCATCTCCCCATATCCTTTTTAGCCTTGGGAGGTCAGGCTTTGCCATATGGTATTCCATCAAATTTTGAATCATAATAGAATCTCCTAACTGAAATCCATAATCACATATAGGAAATCCCATTGAGAAAAAAAATATCTATTTACAACTTGATCCCAAAATATTTTTCTAATTTCCTTTTACTTTACTCTCTTCCCAAATACTATGGTCCAGCCAAATTGGACTTCTCTTTATTCCTCACATAGCACTCCATTTCCTATCTCCATATTTTATACTAGACATCCCTCATAGCTAGAATGTACTCATTTTGACCTTAAAGAATTGCTAGTTTCCTTCTAGATGTAGCAAAAGCAACATTTCTCTCATGATGCCTTTCATCATGCATCTCTCCATCTACTAATGTCCTCCTTCACTAACTAGCTTACAATTAACTGTCTAATATTTGCTTTCATTTATTCTATAAATACTTGTATATATACATGTCTTTCCAATAGAATATAAGATTTAAGAGCAGAGATTGTTTCCTTTTCCTCTGTGCATGTCAAGTACTTAGTACAATCCTTGACATGTAGCAGATCCTTAATAAATACTTGCTGATTGATTGCATGAATGCATTTAGATGGATGATGCAAATTTCTTGTTAATTGATACACATCTTGAACAAACACTTCAGCTAGAGGAGAACAAGCTGGATTGCATATGAGAAATTGTGCAGAAGTTTTAACCTCAAGTCTCTGCCTGAAATAAGGACCCATCTTTTAAATGTCACCGTTTTCTAATGATTTTATGTGACTCCCAGACGAACACAATACTTGATTGTGCCTAAAACCTGTGTAAGTTATTTTAGTCATGTCCAACTCTTCATGACCTCATTTGTGGTTTTCTTGGCAAAGATACCACAGGGATTTGACATTTTCTTTTCCAGCTCATTTAATAGATGAGGAAACTTAGGCAAATAAAGTTAAGTGATTTGCCCAGAGCCACACAGCTAGTAAGTGTCTGAGGCTGGATTTGAACTCATGCATATGACTCTTTCTGACTTGAATCCTCTATCTTGTGCCACATAGTTGCCCTGTGTGAGTTGGTTAACTCAAATCTAACCCTATCCAAAAAGAACATTTTAAATGCCAAATGAAAGGAAAACCTCTCTTAAACTTCACTTCCTTCTTTTTAAATAAAGGTTGTTGGATTGAGTCTTTGTTTCCTCCAGTCCTAACTTGCTATAATTCTACTCCAGTTTTAAACCAAAGTGGCCATTAAAAGATTATGTTTTATTGTTTCTGTCTTGGTTGGGTGTGGGAGGGATAAAGCAGAGAGAATCTGGAATTCAAAATTAGAAAAGAAAAGAATGTTAAAAAAAAAATAATAATTCATTTTAAAACAAAAAAATGGGGGGCAGAGCCAAGATGGTGGAGTAGAACGATGCACATACACATAGCTCCGAACCCACAACCCATAGAACATCTGTAAAAAAAGAACTCCTGGTGAATTCTGGAGCAGCAGAGGCCACAGAACAGTGGAGCAGAGGAGATTTCTGTTCCAGAGGGACCTGCAAACCTCTCACAAAAGGTCTGTCACACTGTGGACACAGAGCTGAGCCCAGCCCTGCGTTGGCCACAGCACCAAGAGGAGCACATCTGAGCAGGCTTCAGGGACGGGATCTCCAGCGGCCGCGTGGGTCCCTCCACCCACAGGTGATGGGGGTCGGTGAGAGGGTCTCTTTGGTGGGTTGAGAGGGGAGTGGGGTGCCCCCATAACTCAGGCCCCCTCAGGAGGCAACAGCGGAGGTGGGAGCAGACCAGGGCTCCCCAAGCAGGCAGGAGCCCATATTCATTGTTGAAGGTCTCTGCATAACCCCCGCCACTCCCAGGGAACTGAGACCGTGAGGCGGCCCTGCCCCTACTTGAGCACCTGAACTTGATCTCACACTGAATAGTAGCCCCACCCCTGCCCAAAGCCCTGAGGCTGGGAAGCAGCATTTGAATCTCAGACCCAAAGTGCTGGCTGGGAGGATCTGGAGGTGAAGTGGGTGTGAAGAGAATATTCAGAAGTCAAGTGACTGGCTGGGAAAATGCCCAGAAAAGGGAAAAGAAATAAGGCTATAGGAGGTTACTTTCCTGGTGAACAGGCATTTCCTCCCTTCCTTTCTGATGAGGAAGAACAATGCTTACCATCAGGGAAAGACACAGAAGTCAAGGCTTCTGTATCCCAGCCCACTCAGTGGCCTCAGGCCATGGAAGAGCTCAAAAAGGATTTTGAAAATCAAGTTAGAGAGGTGGAGGAAAAGCTGGGAAGAGAAATGAGAGACATGCAGTCAAAGCATGAACAGCAGGTTAGCACCTTGCTAAAGGAGACCCCAAAAAATGCTGAAGAAAATAACACCTTGAAAAATAGGCTAACTCAATTGGCAAAAGAGGTTCAAAAAGACAATGAGGAGAAGAATGCTTTCAAAAATCAAAATTAGCCAAATGGAAAAGGAGCTTCAAAAGCTCACTGAAGAAAACAGTTCTTTCAAAATTAGAATGGAACAGATGGAGGCTAATGACTTTAGGAGAAACCAAGAAATCACAAAGTAAAACCAAAAGAATGAAAAAATGGAAGAGAATGTGAAATATCTCATTGGAAAAACAACTGACCTGGAAAATAGATCCAGGAGAGACAATTTAAAAATTATGGGACTGCCTAAAAGCCATGATCAAAAAAAGAGCCTAGACATCATCTTCCATGAAATTGTCAAGGAAAACTGCCCTGAGATTCTAGAACCAGAGGGCAAAATAAATATTCAAGGAATCCACAGAACACCGCCTGAAAGAGATCCAAAAAGAGAAACTCCTAGGAACATTGTTCCAGAGTTCCCAGGTCAAGGAGAAAATATTGCAAGCAGCTAGAAAGAAACAATTCAAGTATTGTGGATATACAATCAGGATAACACAAGATCTAGCAGCCTCTACATTAAGGGATCGAAGGGCATGGAATAGGATATTCCAGAAGTCAAAGGAACTAGGACTAAAACCAAGAATCACCTACCCAGCAAAACTGAGTATAATACTTCAGGGGAAAAATTGGTCTTTCAATGAAATTGACGACTTTCAAGCATTCTTGATGAAAAGACCAGAGCTGAAAAGAAAATTTGACTTTCAAACACAAGAATGAAGAGAAGCATGAAAAGGTGAACAGCAAAAAGAAGTCATAAGGGACTTACAAAAGTGGAACTGTTTACATTCCCACATGGAAAGATAATATTTGTAACTCTTGAAACTTTTCAGTATCTGGGTACTGGGTGGGATTACACACACACACATGCACACACACACACACACACACACACACACACACATGCACATAGAGACAGAGTGCACAGAGTGAATTGAAGAGGATGGGATCATATCTTAAAAAAATGAAATCAAGCAGTGAGAGAGAAATATATTGGGAGGAGAAAGGGAGAAATGGAATGGGGCAAATTATCTCTCATAAAAGAGGCAAGCAAAAGACTCATTAGTGGAGGGATAAAGAGGGGAGGTGAGAGAGAAACATGAAGTCTACTCTCATCACATTCCACTAAAGGAAAGAATAAAATGCACACTCATTTTGGTAGGAAAACCTATCTCACAATACAGGAAAGTGGGGGATAAGGGGACAAGCAGGGTGGGGGGGGATGATAGAAGGGAGGGCATGGGGAGGAGAGTGCAATTCAAGGTCGACACTCATGGGGAGGGATAGGATCAAAAGAGAATAGAAGTAATGGGGGACAGGATAGGATGGAGGGAAATATAGTTAGTCCTATACAACACAACTATTATGGAAGTCATTTGCAAAACTACACAGATTTGGCCTATATTGAATTGCTTGTCCTCCAAAGGGAAGGGGTGGAGAGGGAGGTAGGTAAAGAAGTTGGAACTCAAAGTGTTAGGATCAACTGTAATGTTTTTGCCACTAGGAAATAAGAAATACAGGTAAAGGGGTATAGAAAGCTATCTGGCCCTACAGGACAAAAGAGAAGATGGAGACAAGGGCAGAGAGGGATGATAGAAGAGAGAGCAGATTGGTCATAGGTGCAATTAGAATGCTCGGTGTTTGGGGGGGGAGGGGACAAAAGGGGAGAAAATTTGGAACCCCAAATTTTATTAAAATGAATGTTAAAAGTTAAATTAATTAATTAATTAATTGATTAAGAAAAAAAAAAAGCAATGATCGTCTGTGATTCTAGAAGAGTGATGATTAAACATGCTATCAGCCTCCTGACAGAAAAGCGATAGATTCAAGCTTCAAAATGAGATATATGTGTGTACATGTATGGATGTGTTTATATACATACATATATATATACATACATATATACATGCACATACGTATATACATATGTACAAATACAAAATAAGTTTATGTGTTTATATTTATATATATGTATATATATGTGTATATATATTTTTATATATTTATAATTTATATATCTGTATACAAATATGTTTATAAATATATTGCACATGTATATATTATGTAAACATACTTTACATAATAAATATACAACTATATATTTCAACACACACAAAAATAAAAATAAAAAATAAAACAAAATAAAACAAAAAGATGATGTTTAATGGCTTATATGTCATCCACTGTTTAGGTAAATATTCTTTTGTTAGGGATATGTCAGTTTAAGGTCTATTTTCCTTTTGGGGAAAAGAATTGAATGTCAATGATCTGGAGGTAATGCTTTTTAGATACTTAGATTAAGAGGAAACAAGTGACTATCTAAACAATTTTAATCCATTAACAGCTTGGCAATGAAATAAACATTTGTCCCCTACGTGAAACATAAATTGATATCTATCAAGGATTATTAGAGCAGTATCTTCTCTACTCAAACTTGGCAAGCCATCCCTATTCCTTTATTCAAGTGTCATTTAAAAAGCTGCCTCACCCACTAAGTTTAACAAAGTAGAGGGAAAGTAGACACTTCTTCCTAACCCTCCCCTCTGGAATGGGCTCACCTTGAACACAGAGGAAGATGGGGTGCTATGATAGAAAAAGGTATGGAATCCAGATCCAGAAGACCTGGGTTTGAATCTGTAATGTTAATTAGAGAGTTAAAGATCTTCTCCCATTCATTGATGGGTCTGCCTATTAAGAGAAGTTTGATTAGGGGAGGCCCATACCTTTTGTTAATTTCTAACCATGCAACTTATTGGTTCTCAAGGGTTGTGATGCCCTCTGGCTCTGAAAAGTGTATACATACTCTGAGGTGAGATTTTACTTTGGGGCTTACTTGTTGGAAGTGTTTGTTCAATACAATTTCAAAAATATAAAAACAGATTCAAGTACATTCAAACAAGACAAAATCCCTGAAATACCTTTTCATCTTGGAAAAATGTTAGGAAGCATTAATTTATCTATTATTTGGGGATTCTTTTTTTTCATGATAAACACTGTGTAACTCTTCTGTTTAATTACAATAAAGCTCTCTCTTTCATAAAAATAATGTAGGCATGGGTCTGGACAACCATACAAAAGTGTTCAAAATTCCATGATGGCATGAGCATGTCAATAGTTAATGCTAGAAATACAATTCAAGCAGCTAAATTATAATGTTTATTTTTTCAAAAGTTCAGTAAATCTCCATCTAAAATGCTATAGTTAAATAAAAACTATCAGAAAACACTTTATCAGATTGTTTAAATGTCAAAAAAATCTACTGAAAATCCATTTCTTATCACTCTGTCTGTCAGTGGAATGCTTATAAGTGCAATTAATAATATATTTGGATGGGTAAGACCAAGGCTAATTTTTGTACTAATTGCTATTCAGAAAGTGTACACCATTCAGTGAAAATAACTGGAATTATGGCATGCACATCACATTTTCATTTTTGCTCAGCATTCTACTCAAGCCCAGAACACCCTTTAAAGTCCTGGTGACTGAACATCTCATTGGAGAAATTGGGTTTCAGATCATTGAATAGTATCACAATGTTGAAGCACAGGTGTCTTCTGGGAATTTTTGCAGCATAGAATACTGCCATTCTGCCATTCCATCTGATGGTCATAATGTAACAGAAAGAACACTAAGCTAGCAGACAGGAGTTCAGACATTAAGTTCAAGAACACCCAGTCAAGTTTGGATTTCACCTTCCTTGGCCTCAGTTTCTTCTTTAAAAGGGGGAGAGCTAGACTAAATGATCTCCAAGACTTTGTCTGGTTCCAAATCCTATAATTTCATCACAAATTAAACACTATATTTAAAGTACGTTGCAATTCTAAAGTTCTATATTATTCAAAATTTCATTTAAAATACATTTTTAGACAGTCTTTCCTGATTAACATCATCCAGGTCTGATGACTCCAAGACTTTGCTTATTCTAAACATAAGTATAATTAATGATCACGATGATGATATGATAATACTAATAATAAGAGCAATAATAAATCATTGGCTTCCAAAATGTTTTTTTTTCCTGAACATAAGCAGGACATGTTCATGGGTCACTGGGAAAATTGGTTTGATGGGAAGAATGTATGTTAGGAGGTAATATGAAAGTAGATTTTAAAGAGAGACCAGAGTCAAACTGTAGAAGGTCTTGAAAACTAGGCAATTTAATTCAATTCAACAAATATTTATTAAGCACCAACCATGTGTGAGGCACGGTGCACACCAAGGCAACAACAGAGGAGTTTAAACTCAGCGCATAAAATATTAATCATAATCACAAATTTAGACCTAAAAAAGCAAGCCATTAGATACAATCTAGAACAAAATCTAGTCTATGAAAGGGTATACGGATGGGCTCTAAAATATCTTTAATGGTTGTTTATTCTTCCACCACTTAAACCTCCATTGGTGGAAAATTCACTGTCCTACAAATCAGGTAATGTTCATGAGATATGCAAAGTTGGATTTAGGCTATGACTTGCAGTCCAAAAAGAAGCAATGTCCATTCTTCAAGGAAAATGTTCTTTCTGCTTTATCCCATTCCCTTCTCTGAGTAAGAGCAATAACTGGTTCCCAAACACATTGTGTTCATGAAGATAGCAATGATAAGGGAGAGCTGAGCTGACTAACAAATAAATATCATAACCATCCATTCATTCTCCACTCTATTTTAATGTCAAGACTTTCATAAGAGTGGAAGGATAGGAAAGGAGGAAAAGCTAGTAGGTGCAGTTTGTAATGCTTCCACCAATGAGGAAAACATTATTCATATTCTCATATATTATTATATTTAACAAGCTTTTTCTGCTCTGATTTTCCACTGTTCAGATCTTGAGCATACTTATTTCTATTAGGAATGACTTTGAAAGCCTTTAATGCCTGACTTTATTTTTTGGACACTAAATGCAGGAAGAGCACAGCAAAGCTATGTGTTCATTAGTCTCAATTCGTGCCCAAAGATTTGTCCTCATCCAAATGAGTCATTTTGCTTTACTTCCCTGTGGATGTTCTAGCACATGTCACGAAATGTCAATAACTTTGACAAACTCTACAAAAAATACAAAAAAACAAGTGAGAAACTTACAATGCTTCAATGCCTTAAAAGAGAATTTCCCTCTAGGTAAAACCTTATTGAATATTCCCCCCTCAAAAAAATGAAGCTAGTTTTTAGAGTTTCATCAAGAATATGGACATAGAGGCAGATGGCTTGAGGGGAACAATGTGGGCTTCTTGTTGTGACCTAGTCTACTGTGAAGCAATATGGAGTAAAGGAAAAAAAACATAAAAGTGTAGAAGAGCTGAATTCAAATTTCTGTGTCATAGCTATGTGGCTCACGACAGCCCATTTAAGTTCTCTAGACCTCTGTTTTCTCAGCTGTAGAATGAGGATAATAATTCTTGATCTAGCTCCTTCACAGAATTGTTGTAAGGGAAGTACTGCGTATCTCCTAAGAATTATACAAGGACAAAATTGTCCTGAGTTATTATTCCTCCCAGGACAGCTAGGTGCTGCAAGGGGATAGAGGCCTCGGCCTGGAGTCAAGGAGTCCTTAGTTCAAACCTAATCTCAGACACTTATGAGCTGCGTGATCCTGGGCAAGTCACTTAACCCTGCTTGCCTCAGTTTCCTCAGCTATAAAGTGACTTGGACAAGGAAATGGCAAACCACTTCACTATCTTTCTCAAGAAAATGCCAAAAGGAGTAAAGAAGAATTGGGCATGAAATAGCTGAACAAGAACAAGAGATCCACACACACATAAAAAGTATCTCTTCAACACCTGTAAGCAATAACTCAAAAGCAGAAACAAATATTTTTCAAAAGGACTAAATGGATGCCTAAAATAAATAAAGAGATGAAACATGAAATAAAAGTTCTGTAATAATGGTAAACCTTCTCCAAGTAATGGACTACCTGAAAATTAGAATAGTACAAAATCAGTGATCCCAGGAGATAACAAGAAATATATGAAAAACAAAATTAAAAGACTGAAAATATGAAAAACAATTGACCTGGAAAACAGATAAGGAAATTAAAGAATAATTGGAATATAAAGAATAAAGACTAATAATTGGAAATTAAAGAATAATTAAGGAAAATTAAGAATAATTGGATTTTCTGACAAATCAGGATTTTAAAAACCCTGGTGCTATGATGGAATGATGAGCAGGTTGACTTATAAAAACATGGAAGGACTTTCATGAAATATTGAAGAGTTAAATAAGCAGAACCAAAAGAACATTGTATACAGTAATAGCAATATTGTTGGAAGAATAACTGTGAACAACTAAGTTATTCTGAGTATTATAAATACTTAAATCAACTGCGAAGGGCCTATGAAAGAAGATGCTATCCACCTTCAGAAAGAATTGTTAAAAAGAAGAATGCATAGTATGGTTTACATGTGTGTCAGAGGCCTTCGCTAATGAGGGGTAGAGAAAGAAGGAAGGAGACAGTTCAGAATTTAGAATGCAACCAAAAAATTACCTTAAAATAAAAAAGCCTGTACAAAATATTTCAAGAAATAAGAAACTGAAACTTCTCAAATCTACTAGAACCACAAAGCAAAGTGAAAACAGAAAGAATCCAATGATTATCTCATGTGGGAAAAAAATTGGTGATGGAAAGAAACATAGTCAAACTCCAAAGATCCCTTGTTAAAAATAAATATCCAAATATTCAGAAAGATGCTCAAATGCCGAGGATCTATACCTCAGGATCACACAATACCCGGCAGTTTGTTCTAAGCAAGAGAGATCTTGGAATTAGGCATTCCAAAAGGCAAAAGACTTGCAACCAAGAATAAGTTAACCTGCAAAGCTGAATAAACTTACAGAGATAGGGGGACTGAGGGAGAAGAAAATCAACTTTTAATGAGAAAGAGAACTTCCAAGCATTTCTAAAGAAAGGATCAGAACTGAGGAGAAACTGAAGCACAAACGTAAGAAATAGAGAAACCTAGGAAAGTAAATTTATTTGAGCCATTGGAAGGGGCTATCTAGTATGCTAATATGCTAATAGGAGAAGAAACTAGTGTCCCTCCAGAATCTTTATGTCTTCTAAGGATATTGAGGAGATTAAATTAGAAAAAAAAAATTATGCCTTAGAGGTGAATTGGTTTTGTTATGGAGGTTTTAATAGAGGAACAAGAAGGGAGAGGAAAAAGGCAAATACTAGTGTACAGTGAATGATGAAGGGGATAGAATTTGTTGATTCTCTCATCTGGGATGATTGAGAAGAATATGAACATGGAAGTAAAAATATGAAGATCAGACATGAGATGACACTCTTATCTACAATGGACAAAGGAGTCCTGAATACGCAGACTAACAGTTTGGTATGAAAATACACCATATTTGACAGGGAAACCAGTACATGTAAGTGGAATAAGTTAAGAGGAAGGATAATACCAGGGAGAAGGATAATCACAAGCAAAACAAAATTCCCGATACAGAAGAGAATATTAAAACAGAAAATGATCAACCAAGTCTCCAGAGGACCAGTGATGAAATATGTTGCCCACTTCCTGACAGACGATAGACATAAAGTACAGAAACAGACATTTTTTTTGGACATAGCCACTGATAGGTTCATTTTTCTTGACTGTTTATTTGTTGCAAGATTATTTTTCCCCCTTCTATCAAGTTTTAATTATGATAGGGAACAGGCAGAAGCAATAATAGTATATGTCCAAAAAAGAACTATTAAAGCATTTTTAAATACAAAGAAGGTAACAGAAGGAGGTATAGGTAAGTAGGGCAATTTTCAAAGTATCTTAGAAAGTATCATAAATATGTGCAGATAATATGTTAACATAAATTCTAAGGAGAGATTCATTTTTTTCATATCGAGTCCACTTTTATCTTCTACTACTTATGTAAAAATGCTCTTTTTGTTTTTAAATTATGAATAAATTTTTAATTGTTTACAAAAGAGATTTGAGGAGGGAAAGATAATTTTCTCATGGAAGAAGGAAGGAAAACTTCAAAAAGGAATAGAACCTGAGTTATATCTTGAAAGAAAAGAAGTATTGAGAAGGGAAGAGTGTAGGGTGAAAAACAATTCATACTTAATGTTTCAGAGTTCACCAAGTGCCTTCCCTCTTTATAATTCTGTAAGGTAGCTAATGCAAATATCATTATTCCTGCTTTTACAAACAAGGAAGTGGATGTTTGCAGAGATTAATGAGTTGTTCAGGGTCACATTAATAATAATAAAGATTTTGCTTAGTTGTGTCTGATTCTTTGTGACTTCGTAAGGAGTGTTCTTGGCAAAGATACTGGAGTGGTCTGAAGTACCTTCTCCAGTTCATTTTACAGATAAGAAAACCGACGCAAAAACAATTATGTGACCTGTCAGAGTCACACAGTAAATTTCTGAATCCAGGTTTGAACTCAGGTCTTTCTGACTCCAGGCCTGGCATTCTATCTACTACATCACCTAGCTGTTAATAATAATAACAGTTAAGAGTAACAACAACAATAATTCACATTTATGTAGCACTTACTATATGCCAGACACTGTGCTAAGTGCTTTATAATTATTATCTCATCTGACCCTCATAACAACCCTGTGAAACAAGTGCTATTATTATCCCCATTTTACAGGTGAGGAAACTGAGGCAGACAGAGGTTTAATAACTTGCCTAGGGTCACACAGCTAATAAGTATCTGAGAATAGAATTGAATTCAGGTCTTTCTGACTCCAGGCCTAGTGCTCCATCCATAGCACCACCTACCTGCTCCCAACTATTAATAGTTAGAGCATTCCAGACATAAAGTATGGAACAAGTAAAGGCATGGTGATAGGAGATGGCAATACAAGAGCACAAGATGGTTTGGATGTAACAAAAAGTATGTGAAGGGCAGTAATATAAGATAAACGTAGAAATGTAGGTTGGGGCTAGATTGTCTAAGAGCTTGAATGCTAGCTAGGGTCAGGAACATCAAATTGATTCAGGAGACAAGGGGAAACATTTATTTTTTAATAGAAGATTGGCATAATCATAGTGAGAGTTCTTTTTTTATATTGTCACCAAATTACTGCTACGGTTTTCTACTAAATCATGGATGATACTTCCTGGTATATCAGCTTTTTTGCAGCTTTGTGAACTTAACCCTTCAAAGATGATTGAAAGAGAAATTCTCTTTCTCTAAGAATATTTTTCTGCAAAGCAAGACACTGACACCAAATCTATGTGAGGAATCCAATTAAGTGGCAAACCTAAATATTTCTCCCCAAAGTGGCCAATATCTCTGGGGTAGAACCCTTGGGAGCAGATGCACTGTTTTCTCTTGCACAAGGAAAATCCACAGCAAATGTTCTTTGTGGAAGATACGCATGGTTTTAATATAGCAAAGTAGCTGCTAGTCAAATATGTTCTATGTCATGCTATCATAAGGTACCAATTCATGACTGATACAGAAAATGTAGACACAGAGGTGTAATGCTAAAGAAATGTATACAGGACTGAGCTCCTTGTGTTTTATGGCACACACTTATAGTGCTATGTAAAGTTAAGAGTTTCCAGAATCAGTATAACTCAGTATTAAAACACTTCATTACACTCATTATCACTGTAAAAAGATTTGATCAGATTAAAACCTCTGCAATAGAATAAACATTCAGTAACTGGAAGAGAGGACAGAAGTCAAAAGAACTGGGATTAAAAACAAGAATCACCTACCCAGTAAAACTGAGTATAATATTTCAGGGGGGAAAAATTGTCATTCAATGATACAGAGGACTTTCAAGCATTCTTGAAGAAAAGACAAGAGCTGAATAGAAAATTTGACTTTCAAACACAAGAATCAAGAGAAGCATGAAAGGGTAAACAGGAAAGAGAAATCATAAAGGACTTTCTAAAGCTGAACTGTTTACATTCCTACATGGAAAGATAAGATTTGTAACTCTTGAGACTTTTCTCAGTATTTGGGTAGGTGGAGGGATTATACACACACACAGACACACACACACACACACACACACACACACAGGGAGCACAGGTTGAGCTGAAACAGAAGGGGTGGTATCTAGAAAAAACAAAATTAAGGGGTGAGAGAGGAATATATTTGGAGGAGAAGGGGAGAAATGGAATGGGGCAGGCTATCACTCATAAGAGAGATAAGAAAAATCTTTTTCAATGGAGGAGAAAAGGGTAGAGGTGAGAGGGGAAAAGTGAAGCTCTCTTCACATATGGCTTAAGGAGGGAATAACATACTCATTCAGTTTGGTATGAAAATCTATCTTACACTACAGGAAAGTAGGGGAGAAGGGGACAAGTGGAGTGGGGGGATGATAGAAGGGAGGGCAAATGGGAGAAGGCAGTAACTAGAAGTAAACACTTTTGGGAAGGGACAAGGTCAAATGAGAGAATAGAATAAATGGGGGACAGGGTAGGATGGAGGGAAATATAGTTAGTCTTTCACAACATGACTATTATGGAAGCCTTTTGCAAAACAATGCATGTATAGCCAGTATTGAATTGCTTGCCTTCTCAGTGGGGATGGGTGGGGAGGGAGGAAGGGAGAGAAGTTGGAATTCAAAGTATTAGAAATGAATGTTGAGAACTGTTATTGCATATAATTGGGAAATAAGAAATACAGATAACTGGGTATAGAAATCTATCTTGCCCTACAAGAAAAGAGAGAAGATGGGCATAAGGGAAGAGTGGAGTGTGATAGAAGGGAGGGCTTATTGAGGGAAGGGGTAATCACAATGCAAAGTGTTATGAGGTAGGGGGAGGAGAGAGGTAGGGAGAAAAATTGGAGCTCAAAATTTTGTGGAAATGAATGTCAAAATCTAAAAATAAATAAAACTATAGAATTGAGCAAAAAAAAAAAAAGAACCCTCGTTACTAGGAAGTGGTCACTCAGAGGTCAAGTGACTTGCCCAGGGTCATGCAATTAATGTCAAAGGAAGGATTTGAATCCAGGTCTCAGAGAATCCCAGGCTAGCACTTTATCCATTATATCAACATGTTATCTGTGTTTTGTAAAGAAAGTGTTCCATAATTCTTAAAATGTTGTATAAACACAGCTGCTATTATTATAATATGCATATTTGTCCTGGAAAATTATCAGTATGTTTATTCTCACATCTTTAGAAGGAATTTTTCCCCATAGGAAAAACATGTCCTAGCAAAGGATTTCTAGAGATGAGTGCAGTATTCTTTGGTTCATTTTCCTTTGGATTGTGTTCAAACTCTCTGCACCACTCTAGATGAGGGGAATGTAGAAATGCTGAGCATTACCTTCATTTTTCTCTATTTTCATTTTTCTATAATCCCATGAGCCAATTTGAAACTCTTGAGTGGTACTGATGACACGAATTTCAGCAAACCAGGGCCAGATCACTTCTTTTATCTCTTTCCCTGAGACTTTGCTGTATCTTGTAATTCACTCATTACATTCAAATATCCCTCTGTTCTTGAGCCAAAAGGTATTTTGTGGCCTTTCTAAATGACCTTGGGTAATGGCTGCAGCAAAACTTCTGTCTGCTCAAAGTGCTACTTAATAGTAGCTCCATTTTAGGTATCACTAAATAGAAGTAGCCTGGCTGTGCTTAACTAGGGTGGAGATATCCCTTCCAACTCATCTCTCAGAAAGTAACTATTTTTTAATGGAGTTTCACGGAGACCAGTCTCAAGTGAAATGGTAATACAGAGAAGTTTCTCTTTTGGCTGACTGCTCTGTTCTTGTCCTCTGTCATATTTTTGACAATCTTCAACTTTTTTTTCCTCTGTACTCACCCTTTCTCCCTCCATGAATCTATTTTGAAGGAAACTTAAAAAAATTATTTTTGGAGGCAATCAGGGTTAAGTGATATATACAGCCACTAAGTATCTGAGGTCAGACTTTGAACTCAGGTCCTCTTGACTCCAGGGTCAGTGCTCTATTCATTGCACCACATAGCTGCTCCAAATTATTTTTTATACCAAAAGGTGATGCATACATTATAATTATATTTCTTTTATACCATTCTTTACCTGACTCCTCCTCTTCCTCTTCACAATAAAAAGTAGCCAAGGAAGGTCTTTAGACTCCAATTCCAGTATATTTCCCAATACATGCATGCACACACACACACACACACACACACACACATCCTCATCATACAAGATTGGACTTGGATGCCACTTTGAAAAAGGACCAGGCACATCAAATGATTCAAAAATTTGATTGATCCTTCAAAGTATTCTTAAACACCAGTCTTCCTAGTGAAAAAGTTTAACAATGGCACTTTAAAAAAGCAAGTCCACAGTGGAGACAATTATTGGAAAAATTTAAGCCCTACACAGACACACACAATCTCTTATCAAGAAAGAAGAGTTTGGGACAAGGTTTGACCTGAACCATCCAGCTAGGCTGCCTTCAGATCGACAGCTAAGGGGCATAATATCACTAACCTTGGGTAGGAAGACCCGAGTTTGGTTCAAGCCTCAGAAACTACTGTGTGATCCCAGGCAAGTCACTCAATTTCTGTCTGTCTCCCTTTCCTCACCTGTAAACTGGGGATAATAATAGCACCTACCTCTCAGGATTGATGGGAGGATCAAATGAGATTAATATTTTTAAAATGTTTTACAAAGTATAAAGTGTTATATAAATGATGATTATTATCATTCAAATAACTGAATAATAATTAAATCAAAAGATGAAATGAAACAAATTCAATTACTCAAGTAAGTATACAACTCTCCAAATAATTTGACTATACCCATGCTGCTAACAAAGAGGAACTGCATTTTCTTGATAGAATTGTCATTCCATTTCTACTAGAATCTAGACCATCTATTTTTCATCTAAAACTCTATAAGGAATTTTCTATTGCACATACTTTTACAACTATGTATTTTTTTCCTAATATATTATCAGGGGTCCCATTAATTGCTATTGGTTTGACAAAAAAAAAATGTCTTTGCATTCAAAATGCATCTTAGAACACTCTGTTCCAATGTGTCACATTTTGAAGGAAAGGAAAGTTTAACTATATAAATCAACCCCTCCCCCCCAAAATGAGGACTAGTTACGAAACTTTCAGTCCTATTTCAATATTTCTTATATGATGCTAGCTAAGCTATGGCTAAATGGAGAAAAACCAGAAGCAACAAAGTTCTAAAGCAAGAAAAAGAAGAAAAATAATTCTGTTTAAGAACAAGATTTAATTTAGAGCTGTAAAGGACCTCAGAGACCATCAAATCCAAACTCCTCAGTTTTATGAGCAGGAAAGACAAAGCTTAGAGAGATGAAGTGAACTCATGTAATGTCAAAGGTGAGATAGCTGCGGAGTGAGGATTAGAATGGAGCTCTCTATTCAATAGAATAACATAAACTAGAATTCTAACAAAGTGATATTTTTTGTTATTAGAGCCAATGCCTCACTTTTCTTTCTGCTTTTTTATTTCTTGGCAAATAGACCTTCCCTTTGTCTCAGTATTAATTGGAATGTCCTCTGGTTTTCAATCTGTCTTTGACATCTCCAGGAGAGAATAACAAACTATATTGTACTTACTTGTTTTTTGCTGTTCAGTTGTTTCAGTCATGTTTGACTCATTTGGAGTTTTCTTGGCAAGAATACTAGAGTGGTTTGCCATTTCCTTCTCCAGATCATTTTACAGATGAGGAAACTGAGGCAAACTTAGTTAAGTGACTTACCCATGATCATAGTTAGTAATTGTCTGCAGCCAGATTTGAACTCAGATCTTTCTGACTCCAAGCCCAGCATTCTATCCACTGTGCAGCCTCCCTACCCTATACTTATCTATAGATTCCCAATATTTCATCCAGTGCCTAGCTCATAATAATGTTTGTTGAATGAATAAATTCACTCTCCCCATTTCTATAACTTTTGTATAAATCTTGATTCCTGATGAAACTTCAGAATTTATCATGTTAGTCCGATCCAAATATGTAATTTTAATTAGAAATGTGCTCTCATGATACTGTTTTTTCATGAGCTTTAAATCAGCAAGCATCAAAGAAGAATTAATTAGGAAACTAATATGATCTAATCACTGTGCTAAGCACTGAAGGTATAATAATAAAAATGATAAAAACATAATAATGCTTCCTCTCAGGGCTCTTATTATATAGTCTAGTGTGGGAAACAACATGTACACATGGCATTATATGCAAAGTAAATACAAAGTAATTGGAGGCAGCTGGGTGGCACAGTGGATAGAGTGCTGGGTCTGGGGTAGGGAAGACCTGAGTTAAAATCCACCCTCAGATACTTACTAACTGTATGACCCTGGACAAGTCACTTAATTCCTCTCTTTCCTTATCTGTAAAATGGAAATGCTAATAGCACCTACCTACCAGGGTCATTGTGAGAATCAAATGAGATAAAATGTTCAGCCAGTGACTGGGAGATAGTAGGCACTTATTCAATGCTTATTTCCTTTCTTCATACAGAACGCAGGCACTGGGAGCTTAGGGGAATCACCAAAGGTCTCATGGAGGATGTGGTGCTTGGGCTAAGCTTTGAAGGAAACTAACTGGGAATTCTCTGAGACAGAGCTGAGTAGAGAGTACATAAAGGACAGCCTATACAAAGATACAGACACACAAAAGGAAGATTCATCTCTGAGGGACAGCATGAAAAATAATTTGCATGGACCATAAAGTGCACAAAAAGGAGAATTGCATAGGTCTGGAAAGGTTGAGCAACTAATCTCACACATTAAAAATTATTCTAATAAAACAGAAATAATCACTAGAATTCTTCTAAAATAGTTTTACCCCTGTGACCACATGATTATGTGGATGACTGAATGGAAAGTATATATATATATATATATACACACACACATATACAGTATATACATACATACAGTACATATGTATATATGTCTGTAGGTATGTATATGTATATATACACACATATTTATGTGTGTATATGTGCATATGTGTGTGTATGTATGATGTGACTCAACAGTACTCCATAAATAAGGTCGGCAATTATGGTTATAGTGATAAAATAAGAGAAGAATGTTTTGGGGAAAGGCAGAGTTTGATGTTGGGAAGGAAGGGAAGAAAGCAGAACAGTATAAATCCTTGAAACATCATTTTCAAATTCTAAATGGCCTTAATAAACAGGAACACTGAGCAAAAATCAACTGAATGAATTTCAGTAAGATCACACGTAGAGAAGGACACTTAAAGAAAAAGCAAAGTTGAAAAAAATGGCACAAACACTTCATGGGAAAAATAGTAACAAAAACTGCCTGCTAATCTTAAGGTATGAATGGTAAGCTTTCCATGGGTCAGAACTGTAGCATCATAGTTTAAAAAGCTAGCACCAACATATGATAATAGTTAGCATTTATATATATCTTTAAGGTTGCAAAGCACTTAATAAATATTATTTCATTTTATTCTCACAACAACCCTGGGAAGTAGGTGTTATTGTTATCCCCATTTTATAGATGGGGAAAATGAGGCAACTTGCCCAGTGTCACACTGCCAAATATTTTTTTGGTTGGTTGAAAGAATTATTAATTCCTCCCATCCTGATGATTCGGTCTCCAGTCAGAGATGCTAATGTCATCCTTGGTGCTGACCAGTTTATGCTATCTAAAATCTTCCCATATATATATATAAAACTGAGAATCAGTCTGTTGTGATTTAAAGTAACTCATCAGTTGTTTAAATCCATGTTCTGTATTTGCTAATATAAATGCAGATGTATCGGATAGAATGATTATGCATGATTTTGTTTTTAATGTGAATGCAGAAAGTTTCAAGCATAGAAGTAAGTGTAGATTCCAAGAATTATCACCTTCCATAAATCACAGAAGGGATCTCAGAGGTTATTTTATCCAATTCCTTTCTTTTACAGATGAAGAAACTTGAGCCCACGTAAGTTAAGTGTTTCCCCAAGGTCATAAGCTAGTCAATTACAAGTCCAAGTCTACTATCCAAACAGTCTGACTCCCAATCCTGTACTAGATGAAGACAGCAGAAAAGGAGAGCATTACAAAGTTCATTAGGTTGTGAAATTGCTTTTTTAGGAAGTTAGGCAAAGTGCATAACTTTGATAGGAAATAAAATCTCACATAATAGAAGAACATTTGGCCCATCCAGTTCAGGCTTAGACGGATTCCAGTTTTTCCCAGGCTAATGTTCAAGACTCTTCATTAACTGTTTCCCAAGACCTATCCAAACCTGTCTTTTGTTAATTCTCTAAACAGCATCTCCACATCTTACTCAGTCCAGTGCTTGAATAAGTCCACTTTTTCTTGAGCCTTCATTTTTTCCTTATCTATTCCCTTCCTCTCTCCGTCCGCCATATGGTCCCGTTTCCTTTCCACCCAGTGTTATTCATGTTTTCTTTTAAGATCAATCACCTCCAGGAATCTATCTCTGATTAAGCCCATATCACACTTACCTTCTACTAGCTTTGCATTTGTTTAGCACTTTAATATATAGGTTAACTATAATGAATTCCTACCCATTCTTTAAAGGTTCCCCTTAAATATCACCTCTTCTAGGAAGCTTTATTTATTGCTCCTTTTCTTCCTTAGACCTTTCTTCTTGTTTTTGTTCAGTGATTTCAGTCATATCTGACTCCTTCATGATCCCCTTTGGGGTTTTCTTCACAAAGACAATGGAGTGGTTTGCCATTTCCTCCTTCAATTCATTTTACAGATGAGAAAACTAAGGCAAAGATAAGTGACTTTCCCAGGGTCGCACAGCTAGTAAGTATCTGCGACCAGACTTGAACTCACCAAGATAAGTCTTTCTGACACCAGGACCAGCACTCTAACCATTGTACTACCCAGGTGCCCTCCTTAAGCCTTGCACAGCACTTCATTTTTCACCTCTCTAGCACATTGATTGTACATTATTATGTATTTCTTATTTCCCTATTATATTCTAAGTTTCACGACGATAGACTTTTTTTTTATCTAAATAGGAATGGATGTCAAACAATCCCAAAAATAGGGAGTTGGGTATGAAAAAGCCCTTTCTAAGAGGATATCACTGATCTTTATTTAATTAATGAAAAACAGTTTTTAATCATTTATATAAAGGAGTATGTATTTTACGACCCACTTTTCCTGAATCATCTCATTTGATCCTCACAATATCCCTATGAGGTAGGTGTTATTATTATCCCCATTTTGCAGATGAGGAAACTAAAGATTAGAGAAGGTTAATGACTTGGCAAGGGTTATACAGCTAGTGTCAGTGGCAGGATTCCTCCCCAGTTCACTTGTACAAATAACAATGGAATATAGGGAGAGGCACCCAAAAAGGGGATTCTAACGTGCACTAAAGATGGATGTCAGTCCCTTTGTCATTTTATCTGTTTACTGGTCCTGACCACACTTATATTCAGTAAGCATTAAATGACTTTAATTTTAAAAGAAGGAAAAATCAGAGTCACAATATGCCTGAGTGTAAGACATACCATAAAGGGAAGCCATTATTTAGGAAAAAATAGCTGTCAAAGGAATTGTTTTAGGTAACTCACACTGCTTTTGTTTCTCCTACATTCTTACGCTTAAATTAAGCCTCTTGTCATACGTAATTGTTAGTGATAAGTACATGATTTTGGAGGTATGTCCAAGGCAGCAGAAGAACACTTTAATGCCACTTAAATGAACCTCATCTGAAAAGATTAAAGAAAACATTTTTAATAAAACCAACCAGCAAAAACCTCCTACTGTTTATTCCAAATGATTAGAATTTTTTAAGAACACAATGATGAGCCAGAAAAATATTATCTGATCCCAGCAGCATAACATTTGGCTTGTCAAGTAGAAATTAATTTTCCCATATTGAGAAGCAAACAGAGCCTTACATATAGCACAAGAACAGCAGGAGCTCATTCCATTTCACAGAGCCCACACAGAAGTTTTAATGCTTATTTGAATGGCAATAAATTGTGCCATGTATATGTGTTTTAATTATCTTGTTCCTTATTTTTCCAAAATATTCCAGGCTAATAGAAGAACATAGGATTGGGGCGGGAGGGGAGTCAGATCATTTCATGTTTGGCAGCCTGAGGAAGTGAGTGGAAGAAGCACTGGAAAGGAATCAAGAGACTTGGACTGTAGTTCACTACCTGACTATGTGTCTTCGGGTAAGTTATTAGTCACTAGATTGCAATTTCTTCATCTCTAAAACTCATTTTAAAAAGAAACATTAGAATGTTCCTTCCAGTTCTATGATATCTAATTCTACTAAACCTCTTTACCTCTCTGTGAATCTCTTGACCCTTCTAAAAAAGAAAGAAATGAGTTGGCTTTGAATTTGCTTTTAAATTCATATTGAAATTAATCTCTGCCATTGAGACTTCAATAATGGACCACGATGGATGATTCGACTCATAAGTAGGACTTCCCAGCTGATTAGTCAGCTACTTTGCCCAAATCTGAGCTGCAGATATCTTTCTGGATTGTTTGCTTTCCATGTTTGCTTTTCTATCCTACATCTTTTGTAGTTCGGTCATTTCAGTCATGTCCAAGTCTTCATGATCCCATTTGAGGTTTTCTTGGCAAAGAAAGTGGAATGGTTTGCCATTTTCTCCTCCTTCTTTGCTCATTTTATAGATGAGGAAACTGAGGTAAACAGGGTTAAGTGTTTTACCCAGGGTTACACAGATAGTAAGTGTCTGAAGTCAGATTTGAACTCAGGAAGACGAATGAGTCTTCCTGACTTCAGGCCTGGTACTCTATCCACTGCATGATCTAGCTGTCTCTCCTACTTCTTGTTAATAGCTATTAATCAGATGAAAAGTGAGTCTCGAGATTTAGTACCTGAACCTGAATGACCACTTTGTTGATTGTGGTTACACATCAAAATTAATTGTCCTCAGCCTATCAAATCCATACATGCCTACCTAATCTATTCAATTATTGTCTATGTTCTCTGACAAATTCGATACAAGGGGTCTACTCAAAGTCCTAGGGACCTTGTTTGCTTTCTCTTAATGTTGTAAGGCTGCCAGTGGAATACATTTATCCATTGGTTATCCTTCATTTTCGCCACATGACCAGCCTATCTTTCGTGTTCATGTATTTATATGCTGACATCCTTTCTTCATAATTGTTCATTTGCAATGACAGTTCCTTAGGCCTCTGTAATCTGACATTATATTCCCTACCTTATAGATTTATTTCTCACTGCCCTCCATCATATACCTTGTATGCCAGCCAAATAGAACATATTGAGGTCTCCAACACATTTTCCACACTTTTCCACCACCTTTTTTCATCGTTTACTTTATGTTGGAATCTTCACCTTCTATCCCAACCTGTTTAAATATTATTCATGAAGCAGCAGCATACTATAGGAAATAAAGTAGTAACACCTGAAGTTAGAAAGACCTAGGCTCAAATCCCACTTGAGACACTTATTAACTGTGTGATTCTGAGAAAATAGTGACCTCTCTGGGCCTCAGATTCCTCATCTATAAAGTGAAGGGGCCTGGAATGGATGACAACAATTGCACCTTCCAGCTCTAAGTATATTAGCCTATAATCATTAAAGAGTTCACTCAGATTCCTCTTCTTCCAGCCTCTCCCTGCCCCACAAGATAAGTGATCATTTCTCATCAGAGATCAGACCTCTTTTCTTTGTGCCTCTCCTATATTTACCTTTTTTATTTATAGTTATGTCTATATTTATTGTCTGCTCCTTGCTAGATTTAAGTTCTATGAGGCCAAGAGTTGTGCCTATCTTTATATCTTCCCCAACTCCAAGCATAGTTTCTCGAATCAGACATATGACTTCATTGGTGTACACAACTTCTCGTGAGGAAACCACCTTGACCAATGGAAATCAGCACCAGAAATTTAAGTATAGTCTTTGGTATTTCCCTGGGATCAGTGAGAAGTTATACGACTTTCCCAAAGTTACAGCCAGTATGTGATAGAGCTGGGACTTGAACCCCAGGCTTCATGAATCCAAGGCCAGTTCTCTGTCCACTGTACTACAAATGACTGTTGCACACAGGAATGACCAATAAACAATCATTGAACTTAACACATTTTATTTCCTCAAAAGAAAGAGAATAGTTAGATCACTCAAACAAATAAGCACAATGTGTCTATAAAGAATTCAATGGCATTTTCCCCTCCCATCATCAAGGCAAAAAGCCATTTTGTTAGCTATTAGAAACAGGTGTTTACTAAGATGACAATAGTAAGAACAGCTGATATAAACATTGCCCCCAGTACTCTGTAACATATTCATTGACAAGGTCATTCAGAGACCAGGGGAAATTGGGCTCAAGCTCAGAGAACATATATTGGAAAGGAGTAACTCATAGATCTTGGAAGTCCTTTTGCTAAAATGTCCTTTGTGGTTCTTAGTGGGGCCCTCATGAAGTTCCCCTGAGCATGGTGTAGTCCTCCGCTGGGTTCTTTGTTGTCCTTAAACTGCTTTCTCTCAACATTTCAATTATCTTCCTCTCCTGGTATAACCACTACCCCCAGCTATTGCTATTCTAAGGATGCTGCAAGGGTACCAATAAGCAGTTCAAATTCTCCAACCTTCCACATTTTACAAGGTCCTTCTCCTGATCTCAGCTTCCTCTAATTATCTTTTCCTTACATCACCTGTTGGTATATTTGTTCAATCTCTGGTAGAATGTAAGATTCTTGAGGGCAAGAATTGCGTACTATATTTTGATCTTTATATCCATCCATTGTACCTAGTCCTGTGCCTTGCACAGAGCAGGTGCCCAATAAATTTTTATTGATGCCAATTACCTAAAATCAGGATCCTATCTCCAATTTCCATATTCATGGGATGATAGGGCTAAAGTTGGATGTGACTTGGGAAGCAATGTAGTCTAAACCTATTGCTTTATAGATACTAACAACTAGAATTTACATGATGATTTATGACCTGCAAAGTGATTTACTGATATTATCTCAACTTATCTTCACAACAGCCTTGGGAGATAGGTATGGTTTCTATTTCCATTCTACAGATAAGGAAAATGAGATATACAGATGTTCAATGACTAGCTATTGATGTCTGGGGCTGCATTTGAACTCAGTTCAATGTTCTGTCTACTGTACCACTTATCTGTCTCAAAAAGGCACATCAGGAAACTGAGGCCCACAATGACATCTCAAACTCAACTTACTGAGAGAGAACTCAATATCTTTTCTCCCAAATCCAATGTGTCCCTTGAACTTCTAGCTTTTTGTCAACAGCATCATCTTCTTTCTAGTCAAGAGGTTAACACCCTCAAAACCATTCTCAACTCCTGATCCTCCCTCAACTCATATATGCAATAAGTTGTGCCCTCTTGTCATTCTCCACAGAATCTCTCATATCACTTTTCTTCACTTAAACAACCCCACCCTAATTCAGATCATTGCAATCCAAGTCTGAAAGTATTGTAATAACCTTCTAAATTGGTCTTCCCACCTCAAATCTTTCTCCTCTCTAGTCCATCCTACACATCTGCCAAAATAACATTCTTACAGCACAGGTTTATCAATAAACTCCAATGATTCCCTATCATTCCTAGGATCAAATATAAAATCCTTTGTAAAGCATTTAAAGCTCTTCAGAACCTGGCTCCAACCTACTTTTCCAGGTTTATTATATATTATTCCTCTTCATGTACTCAACAGTCCTTTCTTGCTACTCCAAACACATAAAATTCCATCTTTTGTCCAACATCTTGCACAATCTACCCACATTACTAGTTGATATTTTCTCTTCAATACTACCTCTTGGAATCTCTATTTTCCTTCAGAGATTATCTTAATTTTACTCTCCTAAAAAATACTTTTCCTCATATCCTGAACAGCTAGTCTCTCTCCCCTCCTCCAAAAATTCAACTTGCATTTATTTTGTTGTATATTTGTTAATGAACATGCTCTATGCCCCCAATCAAATAATAACAATTAGCAGATGTTTAATAAGTACTTGTTAATTAAGTACTTAAGAAGACAATGCAACCAAGCCTAAAGAAATTTAAAGGAGTGATAACTGGGAATATCAATCAATATTTTTGTCATTGCATGAATGATGAGAATACATACAGTCCCACCCAGAAAACCCATGAAATTCTTTCCACCTGTCACTTGCAAATATACAGTTCACACATAAAAGACAGTTTTATTGAAAAAGTAAGAAAAAATCAATGAAAGAATTCTTATTCCCAGAGTTCCCAGAGTCACTTAAAGTCTCAAATATAATGTTTCTTTCAGTTGAGGCTCTTCACAAGTTCATCGTCACCTGCTTCTGTCTGTCCATAGCCCCATGATAAGATTCTCTTCTCTAGTTCCAGATGTTCTCAGTGGTGACTTGAGGTATTACTCTCTGCTGCCCTCAGCTAATGATTGTTTCAAGATTCATCTCACAGTTGTCTTGTGGCAGTTGATCAGTTGAGGGGGGAAGAAAGTTTTAAAGGTGTTAGGTCTGTAAGTACAAGTCCAGTCAACAAAGTCAGAGTGAGAGAAATATTTTCAGATTGTGAAGTCCTCTCCAAGACTTACATATAGCTCTCAGAGTAGTGTGTTACACATATAGAGGGGCACCCTCTTCAGAACATTATTGTGTTTATCCTGAATGGCCAATAATAGGTCCCAGTTCAAGGCTCACTTGTTCATTCTTTTGGTTTTTCTGGCTCAGAATGTGTGCAAATAGCAATTGTTTTCTATTCTGGTCATAAACTCTGAGGGTCTTCTCCTCCCAGAATGATTCTTTAGGAAGGCAAACTACGTCACCTTTTGTATCAGTTCTTACCTAGCTTTTAACTACTGAATGCATGTTGCCTCAGACAAACTGAGACTTGGGAAAGATCTTAAATTAAAAAGGCCTAGGTATCCCACTGCATCCTAGGCCATTGCCAGTCATCTTGATTCATGTCCTACCACAGTACACTGATGACTCTGGAAGAAAGAGGGAGGCTGATGACTTTAGCTCTACCTCACTTAAATCCAGTTCACTTGCAAGTCAAGACATCAGCCTAGATGTCATTGGTCCTCTTGGAGAATGAAGGATGAATGACAACAAAAACAAAAATTGTGTTTGTCACAAAAACAGCAATTGTGTTTGTCAGACATTTCCATAATGTTTTGAGAAGACATAGTAGGATATATTGTTGGGTTATAATATTGTGAATATCTCTAGAACAAATTTCAGGTTCAGGTAGCGTAACCCAAAACATTCACTTCTTCTTAATCTCTCTCTCTGATCCATGGAATGAACATCCTTCTACCATCAAATATCACCTACTTGATTAGTCTCATAGGATATTTAAAATTAAAAGGGACACTTAAGATAACAGTCTAAACCCTTCATTTTTCAGATAAGAAAACTAGAAATTTAATAGACTACCTCTCCAAGATCACATACTAGTTAGTAGCAAAGGCAAGATTTGAGATCTCCTCTTCTGACTTCAAATCTAATTATCTTTCAATGATAGTGCACCATAATTGTCCCTGAATGTTCTCTTCTGAAAGCTTGAGCAAGATTATTTAAATGGTCTTTAACAATCTATGGTAATTACCAGTCTCTTCTCAGGTCCTCTTCAGCATCAGTGATTAGAGCATAGATGTGTATAACTTTGATGCTGAATAATTTGCCTTGGATTCAAAGCAGATAGCAGTCATTTTCAAGATTATAGCCCAGTACTGCTTTTCTCACTCTTTCATTGACTATGGGTACTACTCCATTTTCTTCTCAGGGATTCTTGCCCATAACAGTGTGTGTACTGATCATCTGAATTCAATTTACCCATTTCCATTCATTCAGATTTATTAACACCCAACATGTCAATGTTTCATCTTTCCATCTCCTCTTTGACTACATATAACATCTTCTAGAAATAACACTTTTAAAAAAAAGATGTCACATTGATCATAGGAGATTGGAATGCTAAAGGAGAAAATTAAAAGATAATTGGAATAACAGGTCAGTTTCACCTTAGAGTACAAAATGAAAAGAGCAGAGATCAGTATAGTTTTATTCAGATAACTCACTGGTCATAACAAACACTTTTTCAACAACCCAAAAGGCCACTCTACACACAGACATACTGGATGGTCAATATTAAAATAAGATTGATTATATACTTTACAGCCAAAAGTAGAGAAGCTCTGTTAAAAGAAGACCTAGAGCTGACTGTGGATCAGATCATGAGCTACTTATTGCAAAATTCAGACATATTAAAGAAAGCAGGAAAAACCATCAGATCAAATAGGTATGGTGTAAATAATATCCCTTATGAATATGATGTGGAAGTGATGAATAGATTTAATAGATCTGGTAGAAAGACTTCCTGCCTGAAAAACTATGGGCAGAGATTCACAACATTGTACAGGAAGCAGCAACAACAATAAAAAATTCCAAAGGAAAACAAGAGCAAGAAAACAAACCAGCTATCTGAAGAAGCTTTACAAATAGCTGAGGAAAGAAGGAAAACAAAAGAGAAATATATATATATATATCCAACAAAATGGAGAATTACAGATAGCAAGGAGAGGTAAGAAGGTTTTCTTAAATGAGTAGTACAAAGAAAGAAAACAATAGGATGGGCAAAACAAGAAATCTCTTCAAGCAAATGAGAGACATCAAGGAAAATGCTTCTCACCTTAGAACATTACCATAACTCTCTTAAATCAGTCCAAGGGGACAGGCGAAAGAAAAAAGAAAATCCCAACACAAGCTATGCTAATATGCTAGTACAAGCAGCTGGGGGTGCAGTGGCTTGATGCACTGGGACTGGTATCGGGAACACTTGAGTTCAAATTCAGCCTTAGTTACTTAGAAGCTGTGTGATCCTGGGCAAGTCACCTAAATCCCTATTTGTCTGTTTCCTCAACTGAAACATGGGGATAATAAGGTCACCTATGTCATAGAGTTGTTGTGAGGATCAAATCAGATCATATTTGTGAAAAGTGCTTAGCACAGTGACTGGCACAAAGTAGAAGTTTTATAAATGCAAATTTTCTTCCCTCCCCTACAACTATCAGGCAAACAGAGATTAAGTGACTTGTGCAGGATCACACAGCTTGTTAAGTATCTAAGTTGGAAGAGACCTTGGAGAGGTCATCTATTTCAACTCCTTTATTTTTAAAAATTAGGAAACTGAGGCCTGGAGAGTTAAAATAACTTGTTCAAGGACACAAAGGTTGTAAGGGGCACAAATAGGATCTGAACCTCAGTCCTTTGACTCTGATGCTGACTTTTAAATCAAATTGAGAAATATATTCAGAAGGGACACATCTAAGGTAGAAGGTCTCAAGTCATTACTTAGATGGCCACCTTCTCTGTCCATAAGTTAGACAATCAGTCTTATGGCATCCACTAACCACTACACGTCCAAGGTACTATTGCTCAGCTTCTTCTTACTAGACTCTTAACTGCAAATCCAGTGGGAAATATGAGATTTGAAGTCAGGGGATCCATGATTGAATACTGCTGTGTCATTTTTTATCTAGTATGACCTTGTACTAATTATTTATTCTCTTTGGGTCATATTTTTCTTTATATATAAAGTAGTGGTTTGGATTAGATAATATCTAAGATTATTGCCAGCTCTTAATTATAAAAGGAAAATCTATAAAGCATTTAGCACAATGCCTGGCACATAGAGTAATAGATGTATATTGCCTTCCCCTTTCCTTCCCTCTTAATTCTGTAAAATTTTATTTAACACAAGAGTTCTAATCCTCTCTTACACAGAAATCAGTCAGTGAAGACCCAGGACCTAGAGAACAATGAAGAGATTGCCACCACTGATTTAATCCCACAGATCTGGAAGAGAGTTTATATATGGGACACAACTATGCCTTCATCATATTTCCCAGATTTGGAATCATTTTTAAAAATAATAATCCAATTTTATTTCTTTTGTGTTCAGGGTGCTATTGTCCTCTCCATTTGTCTTGAGCTGTCCAGTGGTTTCCTCAGTTGTTTACTGGGTTCAACAGAAATCAATCACTTAATATATAATTGCCAAGATTTTGTGTCTATTCCCCCACCCCAAGCTAATCAGACAATTCCACTGGAGAAAGATTATAAAATAATATTTATTTAGTTTTAATGAAAGAAGAATGATATGGCTTCATTTTCAATGGAAACATGAATTGGTGGAAAACATTTCCTTTTCTCTAAAATCAATCATGGTAAAAGAAGACAGAGAGCAGAAATTATTAGGAATAATAAATGATATTTGTATAGTGCTTTAAGGTTAGTAAATCACTTTGCTCAGCTCACTTGAACCTCACAACAACTCTATGGAGGCGATACTACTGATATTTACAGAGGAGAAACAGATGATACTAGACAAAACATCTGTCTCCAGAATGGAACCTGAAAAACAGTAGGGAACCCTGGAAAAGTCTGATTTATGTTTGTGATATTTTCTACAGTGCTCTGCTCCCTGTGGGGAGCTAGGCTTTTAAAGAAGTTCACACAAACAAGTTTGCTGGTATTGGACCTAATGTGACACAGTGATGAAACTGCCAGTCTTTTCTCTCTTAAACAATGTACCCCTCTTTGCCTCCCTCTCTCCCTACTGTTCCAGATCCCTTTTTAGGCACTCCAGCATCTGCCACAACAGTTTGTACAGAGATATTAAATATTAGCATATCCAGTGACAAAAATGGATCCTATTCACTACAGTTAGAAGGTGCCTTAAATAGCTAGTTACAATGTCCCACTAAACCCAGAATTATCTTCCCTTGCAAAGCTTTATTCAATTGCCAGCTAATAGATTCATTTCCATCATATAACTAAACAACCTCACCTTTAAATTTTTAACCCTTAATATTATTGAGTTATAACTGGAAGGAACCATAGAAATTGTCCTGTTCAACTCAGACAGTGCACAAGACTGAGTACTAACGAAAAACCCAAGAAAATGTTGCAGTGAGTCATATTTACCAACCAAGTTCACATAGAGAAAAAGACAGAGAAATCCTGGGGATAAGGGCTACTAAGAACAGCCAAAGGGAACTTTATGGTGCAAGGTGGCTGATCACCATTATTAGACCATTCTGGTCCCAGCACCAGAAAAGAGGAGCCCAAACCTTGTGAAGGATTAAAAAAAACAGATGCCAAGTGTCAACTCTGTCAATCACTAGCCCATTCTAGGCCACAGATCTAAGGAAGACTAAGGAGGAAACTTCTGTATAGGAGGAGTACTCCAGGGTGAGAAGCAATCCTAATCTGTGTCATTAGCCAGAAGTTCAGACCAAGAAGTAACTGTGTCACTCAGTCCAAAGACTGCTCTGGAATAACCAGGGAAGAAATTCTTGGACTAAAAATGAGCCTTCCATTCTGTCACTGAATCGTAAGAGCTTCCAACTTGCTGATAATGCCTGAGTTCAGCAGCAATGTAAAGGAACTCAAATCAGGATCAAGTCCATAGATGTTTTCCTAAGGCACAAACCCATAAAAGATCTTGCAGAGCCCAGATGAGGAGGGCAATGATCAGGTTTTGCCTTGCATCAGAACATTTTGGTAGCACTAAAAATATTCAGATCCCCATCCTGAACATGTGCCTAAAATCCTGGAATAACACAACATTCAATTACCCCCCTCAAGAAAGCAACAATGGGACACAAGAGAATACAAACACAGCCCAGACATTACTTCCAGAAATTCACTGAGTTTGTGCCTGATATAAAATCCAAAGTCAGAGCATAGGCTGAAAAAGTGAGAAAACAAATTTAAAAAATAACTTTACAATAAAAATAGCATAAATTGAAAAGTTCAAGAAATAAACCTTGAAAAAGAGAGTGACTCCAAAACATCTACAATCAGATTCTTAAAGAAAAAACCCATAAGATAGGGCCACACAAATTGGGCACGCTAAAAGAAATGAAACAAGAGGGTTTTTTTACATTCAAATGGTGTTGCTTTTTTTAAAATGAAATCAAAGTGTTTGGGTTGGGGGGAAGGAAAAGAAATGAGAGCTATGGAAGAAAGAATTGGAAATAGAATTAATAACCTGGCAAAAGATGTACAAAAGCCTCTGAAAGTTAGAGTGGACCAAATAAAAGAAAAGAACTCCATAAGACAACAAAAAATGTTAACACAAAGGAGGAGGAAGAGAAGGAGGGAAGCAAGGAAGGAAAGAAAGAAAGAAGGAAGGAAGGAAGAAAGGAAGGAAGGAAGGAAAGATGGAAAAATAGAAAGAAAGAAAGAAAGAAAGAAAGAAAGAAAGAAAGAAAGAAAGAAAGAAAGAAAGAAAGAAAGAAAGAAAGAAGGAAGGAAAGATGGAAAAATAGAAAGAAAGAAAGAAAGAAAGAAAGAAAGAAAGAGAGAGAGAGAGAGAGAAAAAGAAAGAAAGGAAGGAAGGAAGGAAGGAAGGAAGGAAGGAAGGAAGGAAGGAAGGAAGGAAGGAAGGAAGGAAGGAAGGAAGATCACAGAAAAAGCAATTGACCTGTAAAACAGATCTAGATGGAAGAATTTAAGAACAATTTCTTCCCCTCAACCTCTGACATCATATTTCAAGAAATCATAAAAGAAAATTACCCAAGTCTCTTACAGCCAAAGGACAAAATGAAGAAAGAAGCAATCTTCCAGTCACCCAAAATAAAAACTTCCAAGAACACTATATTTAAAATTCAGGGCTTCAAGATCAAATGAAAATAATGCAAGCAACCAGAAAGAACTCCAATACTGACAAGCCACAGTCAGAATCACATAAGATTTAGCAGTCACTACTATAAAGAAATAGAGAACTTAGAATTGATACTCCAGAAGGAATATAGACTTAAAACCAAAACTAACTTGTCCAGTAAAACTGAATATAATCCTGCAGGTCAAATAAATGTACCTGTGTTTGTCTTCATCCTGCGTTGCCAAAGAAGACCATGCCATCAGAGAAATAATGATATGACTTGCATTTGACTTCGTTTTTTTTTTGAAAGAGGGAGGGCTTGTGCAGGTCACCAGCCTTATTTCTCCTCCAGAGTCATCTGAATCCAATGACCAGATGTTCATCAGGATGACTGGAGATGACCCAGAATGAGGCAATTGGGGTTAAGTGACTTGCCCAAGGTCACACAGCTAGTGAGTGTCAAGAGTCTGAGGTGAAATTTCAACTCAGGTCCTCCTGACTCCTGCTCTGTCCACTGCACCACCTAGCTGCCCAAATGTATCTTTAATAAAAGGGGAAAGCATGCACAAGCAAGCAAAAGGAATTTTGAAAAAAGGATGAAATGCTTCTATTCTAATGTAGGGAGATGTTACATGTGTCCCCATAGAACTTTATTATCAAGGGTTAGAGAGGGAGTCTAACAAGGTAAAGGGCCTGGAAATGATAGTGTTATATTTTGGTGATCTTAAAAGAAGAACGGAAAGGGAGAAAAAGAGGAATATACTAGTGTAGAAAGGGAAAAGGTAGGATGGAGGAAATTATCTCACATAATTTAAATGTGCAAGTAAAAGATTACACAAAGGAGGAAGGGATACAACCTGTTTCTTGAACTGGTCAAAGTGGATAATACACCCCCAGCACAGGCACAGTTGAATACAGAAATACATTTTATTCAACATGGAAACAAAAGAGAGAAGACAAAATAAAAGGTTAGGTAGATTAGAGAGTTTTGTCTTAAGAAAAACAAAATCCAACTAAGGGAAATGTGTTATGAAAAGAAAGAAAGGATGAGAATCACGAGTGGGTGAAAAGAGAAAAAGAGGCAGAGGAACAAATCAATCTGAAACAGATTGCACCTCACCTAGAGCACCTGGACTGAAAACACTCCCTCTCTCAACACCCTCTTCTTCTTTATAAAGAGAAGAATTTACAAAGGGAATAAGAAGTGTAAGAAAACAGGATGAAGAAAAGTACACAATTAATTATCATAGCTGTGAATGCACAAGCAAAAGTAAAGCAACTTAAATTAGAAAAGAAGCAAGTAAATGAGAAAAAAATATTTGCAATAAGTTTCTCTGATAAAATCTCATTTCTGAGATATATCAAGAATTGATTCAAATTTGTAAAAATACTATCAATACCACAACTTGACCTAGACCCCAAAGAGATCAAAGAAAGAGACAAGGACCAAAGTATTTGTAGTAAGTCTTTTGTGGTGGCAAAGAACTGGAAACCAAGGGAAGGGCATCAATTTGGAAATGGCAAAGTGAGTTATGGTGCATGAATTCAATACAATACTTTTATGCTATAAGAAATGATCAAAGGGATGGTTTCCCAGAGAAATCTGTGAAAAATTGTATGAATTTATACAAAGTGAATGCAACTTAGAGAACAATTTATATAGTATCAACAATTTCATAAAGACAGCTTTGAAAAATTTACAATTTTTACTCTGAATATCCTATCCCATGGATGAAGGTAGCCTCCTTTGATTGGCTATGTAGCCAAAAAGCCTGCATCTTTAAAACTTTTGAGACTTGAGACAGTGGCTCTGTACCTCATACTCTTTCTTGGGATCTCTTTCCTCCCACTTTCAGAGAGTAAAATTCTCATTTCATCAGTTAAGAGGGGAAGGATTTTTTTCTTTTGCTCTCCCTCTGACCCTTGGCTCTGAGATTGTTAATATCCTAAGGGTTCTTTCTGTTCTATGTCATTTGTCCTTCCCAATTTCAAGTGCTGGAAGGGTGATCCCCACTGAATATAGGCATTCAAGAGGCAGGTTTGCATCTGAGATCTCGCAGCAAGCCAGCCTGGGCAGGGAAGCCCAGAGAAGATAGGGTGCCTGCAATTCAAGTTCAAAGAGGACTTTGGATTTGGAACTTAGTATGGTGCTACATAAGAACTGAATTAATCTATGAACTGAATCTCCTCCTTTTCCCTCCCCAGAGATTGATGTGGTATGGAGAGGAAAATTATGTCTCCCATGTGTTGGGTGAGTAAGTTTCTATATTTATGGTCATATTTTTGAATTATATATTTATTAAAAACTAACTTGTTAGTAACTAAATAGAACTTTTATGTAGGATACCTCCCTACATTAGGGTGAACATTATTGGTAGAATCTGGAGTCATTTGGAGAGTGTAGCACTCCAAACATCCATAAGTGTGCTAGAACACCCTAGGAGAGGTAAAATGGAACATATCTGGTCTTCAGGTAATATGGGACAGGGTGGCTAGTGCTACATATGCTTCACACACACAGGCCAATTTGGGCCTTTGTTTTGCTTCATTGTGCATATTTGTAATAGAGGGTTTTTTTTTTCTTTCTTTCACAATGGGGGTGAGAGGAGGGTGGATTTACATTGATTGAAAAATTTATTTAAAAAAAGAATCTGTCAAGTTCTATACTTTCAAAATATCTTCAATCCCTCACCGTCATGTTCCTACTTCTTTAGGGTTCCTGGGAAAATTCTGTACCATTTACCTGTGAACATATTAGAAGGGATTATGTATGAAGGGAGATATTAGAAGCTGGGCCATTTAGCAAAGAAAAACTAAGGAAGTTCAGGAAAGTGTCAGAGAATTGGAACTCCCTTCTCTGTTCTCACCAGACTATAAGATTATTGGAAGGTAACTTGGCTCTTGACCTGCAACTCAATTTAGTTCTCTATCTGCTGGTTTCCATCTGGCAGATTTCCCTTCCTATCCAAAACAGCGATCTTGTTTCACTCATCCTAGTCTTTGCATGTAGAAGTATAGACCCCAGCAGCTACTCAGCAACGCAGGAAAACCTGACTAACACATATTTCCTTGCCTTTATACTGTACCTTGTACTGGAATGACTTCTTGAAAACTTCTCTCTGGCTGATGCCATAATACTTTCCAGGGCTGGAAATAACTATACATGAAGTCAGCATCAGGTAAAGGTTTACATAATCCTACATGGCAAAGAAGGACATCTAGTCTAATTTTCAAAGGCCCGAGAAAAGAAGGAACAAATGTTACTGCTTATTTTTGCTGTGGGGAAGGGAGGGAAGAGTCCTCCTCTCCCAAAGCAAGCAAGCATTCCCTGGAACTCAGGGAGGAGGTAACATGTGTATGGGGTGGGAGGGTGGGATGTATGGTACAGAGACAAAGACAGTATGATGACCACTTGCCCAGTTCTAGTTTTCAAGGAGTTATTTTCTTCCTTAAGATTTTGTATCTCCCTGAACAAGTTGGAACTATGCCGAAAGGGCTATAAAACTCTACCTATTTTTTGATCTAGCAATACCACTATTAGGTCTGTATCCCAAAGGGATCATAAAAAAAGGAAAAGAACCCACATGTACAAAAATATTTGTAGCAGCTCTTTTTGTGGTGACAAAGAATTGGAAATTGAAGGGATGCCCATCAATTGGGGAATGACTGAACAAGTTGTGGTATATGAATATAAAGAAATACTATTGTTCCATAAGAAATAGCAAGCAGGCAGACTTCAGAAGAACCTGGAAAGATTACCATGAACTGATGCTGAGTGAACAGAACCAGGAGAACACTGGACACAGTAACAGCAGCATTGTGTGATGACCAACTTTGTTAAGCTCAGCTCCTCTGAGCTATGCAAGGATCTAAGACCAAGTCCAAAAGACTCAAGATGGAAAATGCTACCCACGTTCAAAGAAAGAACTGTGGAGTCTGAATGCAGACTGAAGCACACTGTTTTCTTTTTTTATTGTTGTTTTTGGTTTTCCTTTCTCATGGTTCTTCCCTTTTGTTCCGATTCTTCTTTCACAACATGACTTAACGTGGAAATATGTTTAACATGATCATACATGTGTAGTCTATATCAGATTGCATGCCATCTTGGGTACTGGAGAGCAGAGGGAGGGGGGAAATTTTAGAACTCAGAATCTTATATAAGAGTGAATGTGGAAAACTAAAAACAAATAAATAAATAAATGCTTTTTAAAAATTGTATCTCCTTTTCTAATTAGTTAACTTTCTTTTCATAATTTTCTTGGATTACTTTTTTCTAATTTTTCTTCATTCTTATTTTTTTCTAATTTTTCCTTGTTCTCTCTTTTTTTTTCTAATTTTTCTTCATTCTCTCTTATTTGGTTTTTTAATTCCTTTTTAAGTTCTTCCAAGATCTCTTTTTGGGCTTGTGACCATTTAACATTACTCTTCAAAGTAGGAGTAGCTTTTCTTGTCTCGCTATCTTCCTCTGAATATGAACCTAGACTTTCTTGTACAATGTTATGGAAATAGATGTTTTATTCTATAAATTAAAAATAAAAAATTGCTACTTCTCACAGCCCTCGAACCAGGAATGGGGAACCTGTGGCCTTGAGGCCACATGTTGCCCTCTATATCTTCAAATGTGGCCTTTTGACTGAATCCAAACTTCATAGAACAAATCCCCTTAAGAAAAGGACTTGTTCTGAAAAACTTGGACTCAGTCAAAAGGCTATACCCAAGGACCTAGAAGGCCACAGTTTCCCCATCCCTGCAGTGTTCTAGGGCCTGAAACACATGAGAGTCTATAACAGAGGAAGTGATCTGATATGGGTATTCCTAGCATAGGCATGGGTTCCATTCAGAATAAAGAAACTGAGAGTCAGAAAGAAATGACTTGCCCAAGATCACAGATGCAGTAGTCAGGTGCCACAGTGAATAAAATACTGAATCTGGAGTAACAAAGACCTGAATTCAAATCCAGTGTCAGATGCTTACTTAGGTGTGTGACCCTAAGTAAGTCACAACTTCAGCCTCAGTTTCCTCATTTGTAAGAGGAGGGTAATAAAAGCACCTACATCTCAGAGCTGTTGTAAGGATAAGTAAGGAATGTGATGATTGCCATTGTTTACGTTTACTACTTGATGTTATATTTAGAAAGAACAGGACTCTAATAGGAGTCAGGCTAAGTGGTCCTATGGACTATACGTAAATAAACAATGATAGATAACCTGTACTCTTCACTTCATCTGTCATTCTAACTCCTTTTTCAAGTGCATAAGGAAGCAGAGATCCTAACTGGATGAGGCTCCAGGTCCATTGCAGCAGTTGCCCCATTACTGAGGTCCCTATTATCAACTCAAATTCTCACCCAATTTATGACCCTGATTAGGAAACTTCCCCATCCAAGTCTGGTATAGTAAGTCACCTTGGAGAATATCCTCACCAGATCTGAGTAAGAATGCACCCTCCTATATTTGGTATGGATTACCTGTTCTCATCCCTGATCAGAAATTCCATCACTCATGTATTCTCACTGACATCTTTACCATAGTGCATGCCTCCTCCCTCACATGAGGGACCCTGGGCCTGTGTGTGGCCTTGTTTCTCTGTGTTGCCACATAGTGTGTATGTTTATATTTGGTTTGGGTTTTTGGTTTGTTTATGTTTTGTTTTGGGAGGGGTCTGTTGGCTATGCTGCAAAGTAAGAAAGTTCATGCTGGCTGTAACTTCTAGAGTACCAAACTTCTATAAATCCTTAAACTCTCATGGCTCTAAGTGACTTGCCCAGGGTCACACAGTTGTACATAGCTGAGGATACAAGTCTTGACTTCAGGCCTGGCCTTCTATCTACTGTGCCACCTAGCTGCCTCATAAAATAATATTTGTAAAATGCTTTGCAAACCTTAAAGCACTATGCAAACGTTAGCAAGTGCTACTGCTATTAATATTGTCATCTAGCTCAGCATCATCTTTGCCAGTAGCTTTTGCCCTTAATGATACTGGATGATAGTAGCTCAATCCCTTCATAAATGTGAGATGTCATCAATAAGAATTCTCCTTCCTATCATGCAGATTACAACACATCCACACATTCTCCTGCTGCAAGATTCTAATCTACCTATAAGTATCCCACCCAATGTTCTGGGGGTCATGCCCTAGATCACTTGATATGACACAGACACCAGTAGAACAGCAAGCTGTCCAACCATTGCTTGTTACATGACCTTCAATACTATATTGATTCCACTTCTAATATATAAGCTGTCATTGATAATATGTGCCAGCCTACTCGCAACCATCACCTACCACTTCCCTTTGGAGTATCCAGTAACTTCATTTTTTGGAGATAGTATTATTTATCACCATAGAGTATAACTAAAAGAATGTTGGTGTTAAAAGATGGCTTATAATGGTCTGTTTTGATATAGCTCACTCTACACTTACTAAGAGCGATCTATGTCGTCTGTCATAATATTCCTGTGAAGAAGATACAGCCACTATTACAGTTCACATGTAATTTGTATAGTAAACCAAAGACCACAGAGATTTAATAGTTTGACTACGATTAAAAGGCTGTTCCATCATAGAGTCAGGAATAAAAAACAGGTTCTGGACCCAAGTCAGTACTTTGCTTTCCTATTAGCCTAGATTGCCTTTCTGTATTGTTACCTTTTCTGTTGATCTGTTGTTTTTCCAACAGCATCTTACTGTTGTATCACCACAGCCTTGGTGAAACTAAATATATGATTAGTTGTTGCTAAAGGTAGCATGGTCATGCCTTTTTTTTTTTAATTTCCATAGTAATCATGCAAGCATATGCTCTAATTGTATAACTTCATTCTATCTTCATGGAAATGTGCCCAAAAGTTCTCATCTGTGCCAAGGACACAGCAGAGAGGAGAGGGAGATAATCCTTCCATCCAGCTGTTGGTACATCTTTCCCTGTTGCTGCCAAAAAGCCACTTTCCTCTGTGCTCAGTATGCTTACTGTTTCAAGTGTGCAGTCAAGTGGTACTGATTTTATAGCCTGGCAGATGTTGCTGACACTACAGGCTCTCAGTTCTTTTCTTTTTTCCTTTAATTTCTTTCTGGGACAAAATCTTGAGTAATTTTCATTTGTTTTTCTGAGAAAATTCCACAGTAAAAAATGAAATGAATTGTTGGTGTTTTTGTTCAGAGTTAATTCACTCCAGGATTTCATAAGGAGAATAAATGACACTGTTGGTCTCCTCTCCCCAGATTCCTCCTTCCCTTCCTTTCCCAACACATGCACCAAAAAAAAGGCTTAGACATGTTTTCTTATTTGCCTCATAGTCACCCCACTGGGATTTAGCAAGATAAATTCATATAAATTCATAAATTCAAAGCCTTGAAAAATCTTATTGTGTCTATGAAGTAAGTAATTATAGTCTTAATTGGTAGCTAATCTGTTAATTATTCCTACACAATAGTGTTCATGGAGATTTTTTTCCCTCTGGTTTTTGTTTCTGAAAAAAGACATGCCTCCCCAGTGAGTTTCAATTTCTTTGGATTAACAGTCATTAAAATGGATTATTTTTCATTTTAAGGAAATTTTTTATGCAACACAAAGTAAAATATTAAAGCACTATTAAGCCATTACCTTTTAAATGCAATATTTGTAATCAAATTCCATGAGTTTTGAGGAGTAAATCATTCTTTTTAATCCCCAAATTATAAAAAAAAAAAGTCAATGTACTCCACTATTCACTTTCCCACATTCACTAACATTTTGGTTGGAGTTTTATGTAGTTTATTTAGAGAGAAAGCTAAGCACAAGAGTAAATATCACCATAGAATTACAGAAAATGATTTCAAAAGGTTAAAGAATGCTCTACTGGCATCAGTAAATACAACTTCTAGATTAGAGAATAATATCTAGATGGCAGGGTGGATATTGAACAGCAAATCTCAAGGGGATATCCAAAGTCTGGCTCTGAAAGGGCCATTTATAGTAATAAAAAGCACAAGTACCTCAGCCTCTGCTACCTGAAGCCCTCAAATAGCCTCAAATAACTGATTACTAGACTGCACTTACTAACACAAGAGAGTGCCCTCTTACTTTTTTATTCAGATCTTCAACAAAGACACCACAAAAAGACTTCTTCTATTGCCTCCCCATTAACTAGAAAATTCAATTAACTACAATGAGCATCTCAGAGCTTAACAGTATTTTAGAGTTTCAGGATGGGTGATGAGGAGGGACTCCTTCCACCAGGGCACCGCTCCCTTTGGAAGAGACAGTCATGTTATCTAAATCTTCCTCAAATGGCAGTGCGGTAACATTCTTCAAAGCAAGAAGTGTCTGAACCTCAAATGCCCATGAACTGGCATAGCACATTTTCAAAGGCCACAGAGACAGGAACCAGTCTGGATGCTAACCCCCTTGCAAACCATCCTCCGTTCCCTCTGTATTACACCTGATTCTACTGTCTAGGATTTTGGCACAGCCCAGGAAACACTCTCACCGAATACCAGAACAGGAAGGACAGTGGAGAGGCTACAAAGTCGCAGGCACAAAATAAGCATGATCTTATTTGAGTGCTGAGCCAGGAATCAATATTTGCTAGCTGTGTGGTCCTCAGCAAGTTACTTAGCCTCTCTGAGGCCTAGTTTCCTCATGTACAAAATTAAGTACTCAAAACTGATGATCTCTAAGGTCATTTTGTAAAAGTAAGCACCCCAACATACACAGGGGGGCCTGGTATCACAGGTTCTTAGATCTGCTTCTCTAAAAGGAAAAACAGCTTTTGAGAGGTTAACAATGACTTTAATCACGTACATATATTATTCACCTAGTTCAGGGGAGTCAGTCCCCTGAACTTCAAAGAAAATACAGAGAAATCAAAGATCAACAGGCTTCCTCTGCCTGACCATCAACAGACAGGTCCAACTGTCTGACTGTAGTTACCAGAAAGGGAACCACCAACGTCTAGGATTTCAAAGCCAGGGGCTCCTTAGCAGCTTCCCAGAGTCCTTGTCTGGCCAAACAAACACTTTTAGTCAATAAGTCCCAAAATAAAACCACCCCTCAGAGTCTTTATACACTTTTTAGAGCCAGAGGGCATCACATCCCTTGAGAACCAGTGCCTCATAAACAAAAGGCTTGAACCTTACTACAAATCTTCCCAGGCCTCACAATGGGTGGGAAAGATCCTCCTTAATCATTATTCATAGGTATTTTTAGTAAAACAAAAACAACAAAAGATTCTATTTTGCTTGGCCTTACACATTTGCACCTCCAAATCTGTGATTCTGTGAAAATATTTGAAGAAAGTAATATTCAGATACTTCATGACTTTACAGCAGTGATTCTTAGTCCCAAGCCCACAATGAATTCCTAGGAAGACCTATGTTCCAAACTCTATCAAATCAGATGATACTTAGTTTCTTCACCTATAAAATGAGATGATAATAGCAAATATTATATAATACTTTAAGGCTAGCAAAGCACTTTACAAATGTATCTTATTTTGATCCTTACAACAACCCTACGAGGTAGATATTAATATTATCCCCAATTTATAGATGAGGAAACTAAGGCAGACAGAGGTTAAGTAACTCTCCCAGGGTCACACAGCTAGTAAATGTCTGAAGCTGAATATGAACTCAGGTCTTCTTGACTCTTAGCATTACAGTAGCACAGAAAATAGAGCATTGGATCTGGAGTCAGGAAGATCTGAGTTCAAATCTAGTCTAAAATACTTACTAGCTAAGTGATCCTGAATAAGTCATGTGACCACTATTTGCCTCAGTTTCCTCTTCTGTGAAATGGAATAGCACCTACCTTGAAAGGTTGTTTTGAAGAGCAAATGAGATACATTTGTGAAGTGTTTAGCACAGTACTTAGCTCTTAATAGGCACTAACTAAATGATTTCTTTTCTCTTCCCTCCTCCTTCTTAAGTGGAAAGTGCTTCATTCCAGTAGGGACTGTTATTATCATTCCTGCCATGAGAAGGGTAGAACTCATAAGAACACCCTCAGAATTCTTGAACAAAATGAGCAAGATCACCTTTTCAGAAGCTCTTATACCATAATTTGACCTATCTCCATCTGATCAAGAGGAATTTAACTTGAAATTGTAGGGTAAGGGAGGAATATAGATATAAGTGCCCAGATCCAAGTCTCAGACTAGACCCTATCATAAGCAAGGCACACAATAAAAATAGCTCTAGAAATGTCTGGTATTTCATGCAGAGAGTAACTAGAAAGAGAAGCAAAAGCTTCATCATGCTTTTATGTATGCAAAATACTCATCAAAGCAATCTTCAGTATCAATACACAATAATGTAAAGGTAAATGATGAAATGAATTTGAGACTTTAACACAGAGGTCAACAGCAAGAACAAGTATTCACTAAGAGCTTATTATGTGCCAGGCACTGTGGCTTTTCAGAAATAAATACAGATTCACTGAAACTAGTTTAGATGGGTTCCCGTGACTGAAGTTAAGTAATAGAAGTGTATATACTTTGTTCAGACACAGCTAGGTGACTCAATGAACAGAGTGCCAAGCTTGGAATCAAGAAGACCCATCTTCTTGAGTTCAAATCTGTTCTCAGACACTTACTAGTCGTGTTACCCTGGGTAAATCACTTAATCCTGCTTGCCTGTTTTCTCAACTGGAAAATGAGATGAAGAAGGAAATGGCAAACCACTCCGATATCTTTGTCAAGAAAACCCCATATGGGGTCAAAAAGAGTCAGGCATGACAGGAAAAATGACTGACTGATAAAAATACTTGGTTCAAAGGAAACAAATGAGGTAGGAGTGATTATAAGTACATATCTTCCTCACATATGTGCTATGCTGAAATTCTTCAACCTGAGAGGAAGAAGTATGGTGGAGATCTTTTGGGAAGAATCAAAGGAAGGAAAAATGGAATAGAATTGATATTGTTGTGAAATTATATTATCGACCTCTTGACCAGAAGGAGAAGGCAGATGATGAATTTATGAAAGACAACAGAAAAGGTAGAGAAGCAAATATGATTATGATAGGGAACTTCTACTACTTGGATACTCACTAGAGGACTAAAAGCAGATAATACAAAGCATTCTTGGTTTGTCATACAGAAAATTCCATTTTTCACAAGGAATTTGGGCTAGATAGCTTTTAAGGTCCCTCCAAGTTCTAAACCTGTGATGAATAACACAATAATTCCAGTCATGATTCTGATAAATATAGAAAGACTAATTAATAAAATAAAACAACAAGAATGATGGGTTAAAGTTCACACTATCTTAAAGGTCCTCCTAAATAAAGAGGCGAAGACCAAGCTTAATCTGGAGTAGTCCTTAGATGTTAGCAAAACAGATTTCTGAAAATTCAAAGAAACAAAATAAGGGGTATTCCATGTCCTAAAATGCTAGAAGACAAAAAGAGGTTGGATTAAGAAGAATGGGAAAATTTTATAAATACTTTGATGCAAATTAAAAGCCCTCCATGCCTTCTCATCCTATATAATTCTTGTTCCTGCTTCTTTGTCTCTACAATTTTGATTTTTCTGAGGTTGTGGTATTTCACAATTTATTATCATTTATAGTCACAGGCAGCTACATGATGCAGTGGAGGATCAGAATCAGAAACACCTGAGTTACAATCTGGCCTCAGACACTTACTAGCTATGTGACCCTGTACAAGTTATTAAACCCTTATTGCCTCAGTTTCCTCATCAGTAAAATCAGCTGGAGAAGGAAATGGCAAATGACTCCAGTACCTTTTCCAAAAAAAGAAAACCCTAAATGGGGCCACAAAGAGTTGGATGTAACTGAAATGACTGAACAACAAATAATCATAAAGAAGGATGGGGAAGTGGAGGAGGATGTCTTTTTTTAGAGTTTACTTTTATTTTTCCAGAAATTATCAGGACCAAATGATTGAAAAATAATAGACAATTTCCCCAATACTATCTAGTACAATTTTCTTATGCTAATTAAAATCTGGCCCAAAATCAGGGCCTATTTATGACACCTGCTCAACACAAGTCAACTTTTGAACTATTAATCAATGTATATCATAATTGGGGGAATATGATTTTTTACTCTACTTTGTTTTTCTAATGTAGATGGTTCAATTAATCCCTTTCAAATAATTATGGATTTCATTGCAAAGTCTTTCTTTTCTTCTGGGTTTAATGCAATTAAAGAAGCAACATTCTACAATGCAAACTGGATTTATTGTCTGAAGATCAGGGATTGAATTATGGCTGTACCACTTATTATCCATGGGACTCTGGGCAAATCATTTAATGTCTCTGGGCTTCAGAGGGTTGGACAAGATGGCCATTAAAATCTCTTCCAGTTTTAAATCAATGATACTAGTGTTTTCCCAGATATTCCTTTACGCTGAAATATTTGCAGAACCTTAACATCAGTAGGGATTATTTTCTTTCTAGATTAAGGGCTCTGAGCCTAGGGTTCATTAACTTATATTTGAAAATTGTATTTCAACATAATTGGTTTCTTTTGTAATCCTATATTTTATTTTGTGTACTTAAAAACATTCTAAGAAGGGGGCATAGTCTTTATAAGATCGTCAAATTGGTCCATGACGCCTCCAAAAAAGAGACTAAGATATCTTTTCCCTTAAGAAAAAAAAATATCCTAGGATATCTTTTTCCCTAAGAGTTTTTATGCCATTTGTTACAGACTTTCATTTGGTTTTAACATATCCATGGGAGACACCTTACTTGTGGGAAACTTTTGAAGATATATTTTATTCTACTAAATCAAATGCTTATTTGAAATGAACAAACAATAAACAAAGTGCTACCTGATAATCTCTATAGCTCTCAATAATTGTGCAGTTATCAGCATCTAGTCTTCTGCAGGAAATTGTTTACACAGTCTTGCTGATCTCGGCTCATGTTTTTTTATTAAAAACATTCTTGAAGCATGAATGCCCCTTTTTAATAAAGATATTTTCAAAATAAGAAACTAGGCTTATGAATAAATCATTGCTGATATTTTCATGGTCATCTCTCTCTGCATAAAGTTCCATCCATGATTTTTTTTCCATTATTTTTGAATCTTCACCTTTTAAATATTACTTGACAATCGACTCTGTGAGAGCTTTTCATTTTGTGTCATCTCAAACACATCTCTTTGGTGTATATTTACTCAGGTACAACCATAGCCATTGTCAGTATTCTTAAGAGCCATTGTCACGTTCATACATGGCATAATTGGTCTTAGAGTGATAAAGACATTGCTACATAGTGAAGAGACCTAGACTTGGAGTTAAAGAACATGGTCCTAGCTCTGGGAAAGACACAACCCCTCTGGGGTTCAGTTTCCTCAACTGTAAAATGGCAGGCACATTATGGCAAGACTGAACTACATTTTTGTATTAGTCAGTCGGCAAGTTATTAAAGTGTCTGTGTGCCAGACAACATGCTAAGTACTCAGAATACAAAGAAAGGAAAAAATTGCCCCTGCTCTCAAAGAGCTCAATCTTATGGAAAAGAAAATGTGCAAATAGCTATGGACAAATGATATATTAATAGATATAAGCATATACAAATATATATAATTTACTAATATATAATTACATCACTTCTCCTCCAGAGCCATCTGAATCCAGTGACCAGATATTCATCAGGAAGACTGGAGATGACCCAGGATGAGGCAACTGGGGTTAAGTGACTTGGTCAAGATCGCACAGCTAGTGAGTGTCAAGTGTCTGACGTGAAATTTGAACTCAGGTCCTCCTGACTCCTGCATTGGTGCTCTATCCACTGCACCACCTAGCTGCCCTAGAGTAAATATCTATTCATATATGGATTAGACTAGGTGACCTTTGAGGTCCAACCAAACTCTAATATGATGTGATTCTTTGCCAGCTACCTTAAGCCTACCTGTTAGTTTAATTTGCTACAACAGATACCAAACCATGTTTAATCACAATAGGAAAAGTTCAAGCCAGGGAGGAAAGAATGACTAACTCCTAAGAGCTATTTTGTAGGCAAGGTTTTCTAGAGCTACTGAAATCAATCCACGTATAGTTGTACAAAGTTGTGACCCTTGTTATCCATTATCTGGGAGTACTTGTATTGAACAATAACTCCTTATTTCTTTACTGCCAAGTTAATTTAGTACCTGACATCTTATTTCTTATTCTTCTATTATACTCCAACGCAAGTCTAGCTTAGAAGTATCTAAAATGTCTGCAAGCTTATACTGTTCTTTTCAATTTACAATACAAACCTCACTTCAAAGGCATGAACTCAATTAGAAAACAAAACCATTGCCTTGCAATTTTACTAGATATCAATTCAGAGTAAACCAGACACATGAGTCTTGTCATAAAATAGAAATAATGACTCTTAATAAATAATCCACAGAAAGAACTAATAAACAGAAGACTGTAGAATGATTATACATATACTCTAGAACAAGGGGAGGAAAGCAAAAAGGGTGAAAAAAAGAAACTTGCATGATAACTTTATTGTATATTTAAAAGGAATGGCAAGTTGTACATAACAGATCTGCAGTTTCATATATAATCATTTTTATTTTGCTATGTTATAGAAATGTGTTTTATTCCATGAATTAAAAACTAAATAAATAAAAACTTTTTTTAAAAAAGTAATCCATATTCTGCTACAAAGTAGCCTTCAAAACCAATGCTTAAATGTTTTCAAAGCCATAGGATTCATTTTTCCTATTTCTGAGAAAAGTAGAAGCAAAGATCACAAACCTAAAAAAATAGCTGTCAGAGTATATGTGTGTGTGTGTGTGTGTGTGTGTGTGTGTGTGTGTGCATGTGTGTGTTCTGTTAACTGAAATCTTCCTGTAGAAATACAACACTGGTACTAGCTTCATCATGAAATTGATTGTCAACCCTCCTGTGAGTGGTGGCCTCTATAACTAAGGAGCTCATTACACATCAATGTTAATAGAGAGGTTTCTTTCAGTGTGGGTTTATTCCTTCTTCACAGAAAAGACTTCAGAGAGCTCATCAACTAAGAGAGTTATATTTCAGGATTCTTCTGTCCCTCCTTTCATTAAATGCAGTACCATTTATATGAGCACACAAGAGAAGTACTTAGAAGTATTAATAGTGTGAATAACTGAATCCACCAATTCAGAGTAGAAGGCTTACCTCCATTTCCCTATAACTAGCTCTCTGTGTCCAGCTAACTTCACTCATCAGATGATAAGAACATAGATGGATAGTAGTAATCTATAATCCCCCAAGGGAAGCCACTTCCTGATAGAAGGACAAGCTATTATAGTTGCACATGAGGAAGTATAGAGAAGTAACTCTCAGCTATGTGCTAAATGTCACTCATTACCCTTCTATACTGATAGAAATCTTTTAAAGCTGATCAATTAAAGAGCTATAATGTGAACTTAAAAAGTATATTTTAAAAAGACATTGAAAAAGGTCCCTAAATTTTTTTTGATTTTATGAATATTCAAGAAAAAACTAAATGCACCTTCTGTCTTCGCTCTTTTCCTGGAGTGGTTGTGAAGGGTCTGATAATCCATGCAAGTTTTTCAGTGACTTGGTGTCATAGGAATTGCTTATTGGAAACAGTCCAACCTCGCTCCCCAGGGGAGCACAAAGGGACAACCCCCTTGTTCCTCAATTGAGGCTCAAGACACAACCAAAACCTGACTACATGCTTTTCCCAGGTCCATACTGCACGCCTATTTTCTCATCTATTAATGTTCTAAGATTTTTTTCCAAAATATTCTGTGGTCTATATCTACACCCAGATATAGAGTTTACATTTACAGCTAAAAGTCTCATTAGGCCTGAAGTTTTATTGTACTGTGGTTTACAATGACTATGCACTGAGTAAACACATTTCTCATCAGAAAAAATAAAAGAACCAGATACATCTTCCTTATATAATCAATCCATAGTGGCATCTACAGCAATCAGCCTATGGTTTTACAAGTCAGGAAAGTTTCCCCAAAAATACATTGGGGGATGTTTACTATGAAATAATTTTACCTGACACAATCAAAATCTAAATATAATCTTTGTGATTCTAAAATCAATTGTATAATTTAGTGACCAGAGTCAGAGAGAAAGGCAGGCAGAAGGCGGGTTAAACTTTCCCTAACTACATGTGCTGGGAGACAGCAAAAGGCAATGGGAGTTTTGGACAGAATTAACAAAAGAAGCAGCAGAGGCCCTGGGCAACATGGGAGATACAAGATAGTTTTCTCCATGAGAATAAGGATGAGAGATCACAGAGAAAGAGAAGAGATGTAAGAAGGGAGGAGTACGGAGGGGAAGTGGAGAGGTAGACATCACAGAAAACAATCCACCTCTCCACTTCACCTTTTTACTGCTGGTTTCATAGTCTTGCCTGTGGAAAGATTGCATCCTCTACCTAAGCATAGTTGTCCTAAAACCTCAACAGTCCACTTCCTGCCCTAATCCCAATCCTACCTCTAAGATATATCTACCCTTGTGATGAAATGCTAGAATGCTTGATTTGAGTCGAGATGGAGCTTCAAACTCTATCATCACCCTCCGAGTGAGAATTGAAAAATTACCTAATTCTTCACAGCCCCAATTGCCTCAGTTGTGAAACTAAGGACAGTACTTACATGATCTCATAGGACCCTTAAGGGAAATGTTTTGCAAGTCTTAAAATATTATATAAATGTTATTATAATATTCATAGAAAATACATTTCTCCAACAAATAAAATATATCTTTTTTTACTTCAATATTTTTTCACTTTTTGTCCATAATCCTATTATCTGTTTATGATTATTGTCTTCTAAATGGCAGTGACCACATTTGAATAGCATGGTCTACACATTTCCTACCACACAGTTCTCTGAATAGTCAGGTCCTAGGTGAATAGTTTTAATTATGATGGCGTTATCAAGTATCTGCACAACAATCTCCCAAATCTTTCCCTTTTTCTCAATGTACATAGACACTCCCTTAGTTTAGTATTTCATTATCAATCTCCTAGACTTATGCCAGCCATACTTACATGTGATTATAGGCAGCAAGGAAAATCCAGAGAAAAGGGAGAGATTAAAAATGAGAAAATGACAGATTGATTACTAGAAAAAACATAAAAGGATAGAATCAACATTTGATGACAACAGTTGATCCTAAAAAAAAGGAAAAGTGTCACTTTTTCCTCAGAGGCAAGAGCAAAGGATGTGAAGATGTAAAGTGTTTTTGAGGTATGAAATATGGGAGGTCAAAATGAATGGCCTTGATTTTCTCAATAAAGTAGGTAGTTATATAATTAAAGTAGAAAGGATCATCAATACAGTAAAGGTTTAAGAATTATGAGAAAATTATTTGAGAATTATGGCAGAATTATAATCATGAAGGAACAGGAGGATTGCCATGAATCACTGAGGTCCAAATTGAGAATCAATGATATGACTGTGTAAGCAGACTCAATCAGCATGGTCGTGTGACTTTCTCCAGAAGTAATCAGTAGGAGTAGAGAAGGAGGAATGGGCAAGGGGAGGTGAAAAAAAGGTTGAGAACTGGCAGGATGAATCACAGCAGAAGAATAGGATAAGAGATTCAAGGGTAAAGGACATTATACAGTTGAACTATGCATTTATGAGATCAAGATCTTTGAAGATAGAAAAATGAGACTAGGATAGTGGAGAATTGTGAAAACAGGAAGGAGTGGAACCTCTTGGAATGTTTAGTTTCTTTCAAAACTCATTCTAAATATTATCTCCTACATGAATTCTTTCCCAATCAGTTTAGTGACCCTCCCCAACACCAACTTATACTCATTTTGTAAATGCTTATGTAGGTACACATTTCCACAGATAGACTGTAAGCTCCTTGAAGTTAAGGATAGGGTCTATTTCATTTTTGTCTTTGTATCTGTAGCATCTATCTAACTCAGTGCCTAGCACATAGTAGATATTGAATTTATGCTTGTTCATTGATTGATTGATGTGGATATACCTAAGAACTAGGGTGGAAGTAAGGTTGGAGAGAAGTACTGAATCATGTGCTGAACTCCTTGTGCGAAGAGGGAAAGCAATTAAAGGCTAATCTGTTAGACTAACAAAGATGGTATGGACTGGATTATAGACATTCTCTAAGGAGATATTGGTGAACATCAGTGACAGAATAAAGGTTTCATAGAGATAAAGGACCCAATTCCCCTAATGAATATTCATGTAAGAATTTTAAATAAAATGATAGCAAGGAGATTATAGTAATATATCACAAGCAGTATATACTACTACCAGGTGAGATTTATGGCAGGAATGCAAGATTTGTTCAGTGTTGGGAAAACTGTCGGCATAATCAACCATATCAATAACAAAACAACAAAAATCATGTGACTATTTCAATGGATACCAAAAAAAAATCTTTTGACAAAATACAAGTCATTCCTATTAGAAAACACTAGAAAGCACAGGAATAAGTGGAGTCTTCCTTAAAATAATAAGTAGTATCTAAAATTATCAGCAAGTATTATCTGTAATGGGGCTAAGCTAGAAAGCTTCCCCATAAGATCAGGGGTAAAGGATGGCTATTCATTATCACCATTATTATTCAATGTGTTACTGGAAATGCTAGCTGTAACAATAAGAGAAGAAAAACATTGAAGGAATTGAAATGGGAATGAGGAAACAAAACTATCACTCTGTGCAGACAATATGATGGTATACTTAGAGAATTCTAGATAAAAACAATTAAAAACTAGTTGAAAAATTAACAACTTCAGCAGAATTGTAAGATAATCATCAACATTTATTTATTTTACTAATAAAGTCCAAAGGAAGAGATAAAAAGAGAAATTTCATTTAAAATAACTACAGACAATATAAAATACTTGGGAGCCTACCTGCCAAGACAAATGCAGAAACTCTATGACCACAATGACAAACCACTTTTCATACAAATAAACAATTTGAAAAATATTAATTGCTCATGGGTAGGTTGAGCCAATGTAATGAAATGAAAATTCTACCTAAATTAATTACTTATTCAGTACCATGTCAAACTGCAAACAATGTTTGAGAGAGCTAGAAACAAGAATGTCAAAGGAATCAATTTTTTAGAAAGCAAAGCAAGGTAGCCTAGCAGTCAGTTTACAACTTATATTACATAGTATATTATTATATTATATTATTACATGTATGTTACATATACATCATAATCACCAAAACATTTGATCAGAAATAGAGTGGTATATCAGTGGAAAAGAGTAGGTATATAATACATAGTAGTAAATGGCCATAATAATCTAGTGTTCCAAAGATCCAAGGTTTTGGACTAATTATTTGACAAAAAATTACCGTGAAAACTGGAAAGCAGTTTGGCAGAAACTAGGTATAGATCAACACCTCACACAGAATGCCAAGATTAGGTCAAAATGGGTTCATAATTTAGATATAAAAGGTGATATCTCAAGCAAATTAGGGAAGCATGGAAAATGTTACCTGTCAAATCTTTGGACAAGAGGAGAGAGAGAGAGAGAGAGAGAGAGAGAAACATGGGAAGTAAAATGGATAATTTTGTCACATTAAATTAAAAGGGTTTTGCACAAACAAAGCCAATACAGACAAGATTAGAAGAAATGCAAGAAACTGGGGGGAGGGGCTGATTTTTACAAGTTTCTTTGACAAGGGCCTCATTTCTCAAATATATAAGGAACTGATTTAAATGTGTAAAAATACAATTCATTTCTCAATTGATAGTCAAATGATATGAACAGGCAATTCTCAGAAGAAATTAAGGTTATCTATAGTTATATAAAAAGGATCCAAATCACTATTGAAATAAAGATGCAAATTAAAACAAGTCTGAGGTGCCACCTCATACCTATTGGATAGCATTACAGAAAAGGAAAATGACAAATGCTAGAAGGAAAGTGGAAAAATTGTGACTCTCACATATACTGTTGTCAGAGTTGTGAATTGGTCTAACCATTCTGGAGAACAATTTGGAACACTATTCAAGGATTATAAATCCATACATACCCTTTGACCCCTCAATACCACTGCTAGATCAGCATCCCAAAAAGATTCCCCCACAAAAAAAGGGGGGAGAAGAATTTTATTTCAGAAAATATTTGTAGCAGCTCTTTTTGTAGTGGCAAAGAATTTGACACTGAGAGTATGCTCATCAATTGGGGAATGGCTGAACAAATTATAGTATATGATTGTGATGGAGTATTATTGTGCTGTAAGAAAGGACAAACAGGATAGTTTCATAAAAATCTGCAGACTTATATGAACTGATACAGAGTGAGTTGAATAGAACCAGGAGAACACAGCACAAAGTGAGGAGCAACTGTGAGGGACTACGCTATGCAGTGAAATGACCCAAAACAATTCCAAAGAATTCATGATGAAATATGCTATCCACCTCCAGGGAGAGAACTGTTGGAGTCCGAGTACAGATTTAAAGAATTATTTTTTCACTTTACTTTTCCTTTTGCTTTAGCCACATAGCTAATATGAAAATACGTTTTGCATTATCTAAAATCTATGTGATATAATATTTCTTGCTTTCATGATGGGCAAATGAGGGCTAAATGGGAAGAGGAGAACTCAGTGCCTAATTGTTTTTTAAAAATTGATATTAAAAATTAGTTAATTTTTTTAAAAACCAAAGTGATAGAGGGGAGCAAGGAAAAAGTCAGCTCCTCCTTGTTCAAAGTGTTGTAGCCCATGAAAGTCAGTACATCTCATACCTCAAATGGATTTGATATCTTCTAGAAAAAGATATATATTCTGGAAACAACTTTTTCTGAGTGCCACAGTAAGGAAAGTGTGTTAAAATGAAAGGATCAAGGTTAAAAGAGAGAATTTTTTTTAACATTAGAACTTCACAACATAGTGGTAAGGGTCTTGATTAGGCCTCATAGTAAAGGAAAACAGAAAAGGATAAGGACTGGGGAGGATAAGGTTGTGAATTCAGGGAGAGGTAACAAGGAAAATCATTTTTACATTTGTAAAGGGCAACAGTTTATAAGGATAAAGGGACCAAGAGGTAGTAACAATTTTCTATCCACAGGATAGAGGAAGAATCAGTCAATTAGGGCCTCTAGTCTATTCAGATGAATTAAAAAAACTCATATTCTATATTACAAAATTTTATAAGACGTATATCCTTTGATCTACATAGATTATAAGGCTAGAAGGGACCTTGAAAGTTATTCAAATCATCCACTCACCTCCAGCTAGGCTCACACTTAGATTCTTATATGTTTGGTATGGTCTATATTCTTCTTTGGGACTCCCAGAAAGTAAGATCCACACATTTCTCCTTCATAACCAGATTCAATGGTTAAGAATTCTCATTATTAAGAAATTCTTTTATCCATCCTAAATCCATAGTACTTCAGCTTAAGCATGTTTCCTCTCATCTTCTCCTTAGGAATGTAACAAGTCACAGTCATATAACAACAACGTAGTGAAGTAAATAGTGCCAAGTAGATGTACTTTCTTTCTTGTTTTCTAGAAGAAAAATTCAGGTTTTGAGTGGGTGACTTTCACAAGATCTTATGGTTAGCAGGTCCCAGGAGAGTAACTTGAATTCAGGTCCTCTGACTCTATATTGTGTGCATTTTTCATTATACTATGCTTTTCTCATTGTAATGAAAGAATGTATGGAATAACCACACTATTTCTTGTATTTATAACATTTATAACAATGTATTTATAACATTGGACATAGACACAGATATAGTCTCCAACCTACACACAACATATAAATTTGTTATATACTTGAAAACCTGTATAAAGGGGGGGAAGTATTCTTGGAGGTTATTAATTGAAAGTCATTGTTCACAAAATTATAGTACTGGGAAAGATTTAATCTAGTCAATTAACTTCATTTAAATTCAATAAGCCTTTATTAAGTTTCTAAATAGTTGTCTGTACTGTCCTAGGTAGTAGAGATACAAAGAGACAAATCAAATAATCACTTCCTTTAAGAATCAGATTTTACTGGGATAATTATACTGGGTACTAGAACCCAATCCCTTAACTTTACAAATGAGGAAACTGAGGTTCAAATAAATTAAACATGGCTTGTCCAAGGAACAGAAATAGAACCTAGGGTCTGTTAATTCCTAGTTCATATCTCTAGTGTAACATGATCGCTCTATATCACATACACTCATATATATGAATTTGGGGGGACAGAGAAGGGGGAAGCTAGACCTGTGATTTTATTGATTTAAGGGAACTCTTGTTGAAGAAACACATCAATGCAAATGAGAAACTTTGATTGACTAGTCAATGTTACATGGTCAGTGCTAGGACTTAAACCCAGATCTTTCATCTCCAAGGCTAATTCTCTATTTACTCACTCTTCTGCTGAGATACACACAAACAAATACATACATACACACACTTTTGTGTGTAGATATATAGATATCAATATAGACATACCAATATGTCTATAATTATATATCTAATCTATACACATGCATAGAGTTTGTACACATATATATGAACTGCTGGGCGAAACTCACTAAAGTAAAAAGCTTAGCATTTGTTCTTCTGCTTTTGGAAATGAAAATCCTCACAGTATTTCATTTCCATAGATAATATTTGCTTTAAGAAAGTGACAAAAAAACAACTAGAAACAACAACAAAATCTAACCTCTTTGGGCTTAAAAATGTATTCTTGATTTTTTATATTTTAAACCTTAGAGCAACATGTTGGAGCTTTGATTTGTTTCTGTGTAATGTTCATAGTCCATCCTTCTCCACCTCCCCTTACAAGGATGAAGTAGATAAATATGCTTAATCTTGCCTTTTAATAAAGAAAAGAATTCATCCATTTTGTTATGCTCAAGGCTAACTGTATTAGATGGTGCTCTCTTGAAAAATGTTCTTGCACATAAAAATTTCTCTAGGGAAGTTTTGGCACTTTGTGGATCCTTATACATTCTGTATATCAGTAGTGTCAAACTCAAATGGGAGGTCATTAATCTGTACATAAAGATTTCTTTGGGTTGCATATTGGCTTAGTTTTGAAATATAATGTTATTTAGGTTTCATTTTATTTTTATTTATTTGGTTAAATATTTTCCAAATACATTTTAATATGTTTGAGCTACACTTGGTCCACAGTCTCATATTTGACACCTCACATGTTCCTTGGTGATAATGCAGTGTTTATAATGTGGTTATCACTTCATGCATTCAACAAGTGCATGTATAGTGGGAATACAGTAGGACACACAGTGTTAGCGACTATAGGGTACACAGAAGTAAATTGGACACAACCTCGAGGAGTTTCCAGGAACCATTTCAATTAAATATGTTGTAAGGTAAGAAGAGTCAAGGAGAATTGGAAAGCCCAAATTATAACTGGATTTCCCCAAAAAAAATCCTCCTTTTTCTAGTATTTTATCTGGAAGAGAAAGTAAATAGTGAAATGATCAACTTTACAGAGGATACTAAACTCTCCTGAAAGTAACTCCAAGATGAATGCAAGAATATTTCATGAGACTGTATATGAGTGAGTAGAAAAGATGTAAATTACTTTGTAAAATAGACCCTGATCTATTTGTTATGACCAAGGAAAGGGAATTGGGAATCATTTTACATTACTGGAAACAACAGAAAATATTGTCCCAACCTGATGTAATTATTGTAAATTCATAATTTGAATACCTGAATTTTTTGCACAATTGTAATTAGCTAAACTCAAGAGAAACATACTTAGGTTATAAAGGCAGTTCTAACAAAAAAGTCCATCAGAGAAACATTAGGAGGCCTGTGCTGAAATGGATTCATATCTTCCAGAGATTTGGAACAAATATATCAGTGATCTCATGTCTTAGGGCACCAAAGGTTGATGAAAACTGTCAGTCTGAGCTTGAGTTTGAGCAGTCATGAATGAGTCTAATTTCTAGGTATTTGTGGACTCAGACTCCTGGATGCATAGCCCTCTGCCTTTTTTCCACTCCTTACTTACTCAGCCCTTCTGTGTTTGGCAGAACAAGGCATGACTAGTACCATCCTCATAAAGACAGAGAGTAAAATAGAAATTGAAAGAATCCACCAATCACCTCCAGAAAGAGATCCCAAAATGAAAACTCCCACGAATATTATAGCCAAATTCCAGAACTCTCAGGTTAAGGAGAAAATACTGCATGCAGCCAGGAAGAAACAATTCAAATATCAAGGAATTACAATCAGAATTACACAGGATTTAGTAGCTTCCACAATAAAAGACCAGAAGGTTTTAAATATGATACTGTAGAAGGCAACAGAGCTTGGATTACAGTTGGGAATCAACTACTCAGGAAAACTGAGCATAATCTCTCAGTTTGGGGTAGAGGGTGGATATGTAATGAAATAGGGTACTTTCAAATGCTCCTGATGAAAAGATCAGAGCTAAACAGAAAATTTGATTTTTAAATATAACTCCAAAGAAGTATAAAAAGGTAAATTGGAAAGAAAAAAACATAAATTATTCAATAAAGCTAAATTGTTTATATGTCTACACAGGAAGATGATACTTTTAACTCTTAAGAACTGCATCATTACTAGGGTAGTTAGAAGGAGTATACATAGACAGAGAGTATGGGCATAAGTTGACCATGATGGAGTGATATAAAAAAATTGAGGGGTGATAAAAAAGATTACACAGGGAGAAGAGGGAAGAGATAGGCAGAATAGGATTAATTATATCACATAAATAGGTACAAAAGACTTATTATGGTGGAGGGGAAGAAAAGAGAGGGTGAGCATTTCTTGAGCCTTACTCTCATCAGATTTGGCTCAAAATGGCAATAAAATATACACTTAGTTGGGTATAGAAATCTATCTTGCACTGTAGGGGATGGCGACAAATGGGATGGGGGAGAGGTTATAAAAGGGAGGGCAGATTGTGGGAGGCAGTGGTCAGGAGCAAAACACTAATGAGGAGGCACAGGGTGAAAAGAGAGAGAAAAAAGTATAAATAGGGATGAAATCATAACTATGAATATGAAGGGGATGAACTTACCTATAAAACAAAGTGGATAGTATAGTGGATTAAAAAATAGAATCCTACAATATATTTCTCATAAGAAATACATTTGAAACAGAGAGCCATACATAGTAAAGGTAAAAGTCTGGAGAAGAATATATTATGCTTGAGTTCAAATTTTTTTTAAAAAGCAGGGATAGTGATCATGACCTCAGATAAAACAAAAGAAAAAATAGATCTAATTAAAAGAGATAAGGAAGGAAACAACATTTCACTTAAAGGTACCATAGACAATGAAGTAATATCAATACTAAATACATATGCACCAAATGGTAGTATAGCACCCCAATTTCTAAAGGAGAAGTTAAATGAATTAGGAGGAAATAGACAGTAAAACTATACTTGGTGGGGTACCTCAACGTCCCCTGCCCAGAACTCGATAAATCTAACCACAAAATAAAGTAATAGTTGCAAGTCATCCACTTCTGTTTCAATATATAAAAAGAGAAAGAATCCATTTTCTCTGATAAAGACCTCTTTTCTGAAATATATAAAGAACTGAGTCAAATTTATAAAAATGAGAGTCATTCTGCATTTGATAAATGGTCAAATGATATAAGTAGATATTTTCAGAAGAAGAAATCAAAGCTAACATGGCAGAAAAGGAAAATGAGGAATGTAGGAGGGGATGTAGGGACACTAATGCATTACAAACATACTGGAGAAGAATTTGGAACTATGCCCAAAGAGCTATAAAATTATGCATACTCTTTAACCTAGCAGTACCATTACGAGATCTGTATCCCAAAGAGATCAAAAGAAAACGACGTATATATACAAAGATATTTACAACAGTCCCTTCTGTGGTGGTAAAGAATTAGAAACTGAGAAAATATCCATCAATTGGGGAATAGCTAAACAAGAAAAGAATCTACAAAATATCCATAATAGTATTTTTAGTGATAGCAAAAAAAAAAAAAAATAGAAGTGAAGTGGATACACATAGATTGGGGCATAGCTCAAAAAAAAGTGATAAATGCATATAATGGAATAAATTGCCCTACAAATAAGGAATAAGAGATATTCAGAGAAATATTATAATGCTTGTACAAAATAATTTGGATTGAATTAAGCAAAATTTTAAAATCTTTGTATGTATCATACATAATGCTATAATAATGTAAAAAGGGGCAGCAATGTAGCATGGTGAATAGAGTGCCAGGCCTAAAATCAGGAAGATTCACCTTTCTGAGTTCAGATCTGGCTTCAGCAAGTTACTAGCTATGTGACTCTGGGTAAATCACTTAACCCTGTTTGCCTCAGTTCCCTCATCTGTAAAATGAGCTGGAGAAGGAAATGGCAAACCATTCCAGTATCTTTTCCAAGAAAACCTCAAATGGAGTCACAAGGAGTCAGACACAACTGAAAATAACTAAACAACAATAAAAGAAAAAGAGATTATACGTACAAAAAAATTATACCAGAACTTCTTAGAAAAGGAAAGACTGGAAATAATGCAGATGCTCATCCACTGGGGAATGGCTACATCATTTGTAATAGATGAGAATAAAGTATAATTCCTGTACTGAAACAATAAATATGACAAATAGCAAGAAGCAAAAAGGTTATGTTAACTAGAAAAAAACAAAGGAAACAAAACAAAATACAATAAAAATTACACTTAAAAGCAAATACAAATGGGGACAGAGCCAAGATGGCAGAGGAGAAGCAAGTGTCTGCTTCAGCTCTCCCCCAAAGCCCTTAAAATACATGTAAAAAGTGACTCTAAACAAATTCTAGAGCAGCAAAAGCCACAAAAACAGGTTTCCAGCCCAAGACAGCCTGGAAGGCAGACAAGAAAGGTCTATCACACAGGGCTCAGAGCAGAGTACAACCCAACATGAGCCACATGACATAGACAGGACTGGAGCAGGCCTCAGGGAGCTGAATCACAGGCAGTTGCTGCAGTTTCAAGATTTCTCAACCCACAAGCACAAAAGACAGCTTCAAAGGTCAGTAAGAAAGCTTTTTCACCTGGGTAAAAAGGAAGCACAGTGCTGTTCCAGCCCCAGCTCCAGAATGGTAGCAGCCGCTGCAGCAGCAACATTCACTTTTGGATCCCTCGGTCTAAAGACCCTGTGGCAATTGAGCCACTGATCTGGGTCTCAGTCCTGAGTGGCGGTCCTGAGGTGAGAAGAAGCATTGGAGCAGCAGAGCTGCTGGCAGCTGTGGAGAAGCTGGTGGTGGTTATGGAGAGGGAATCCTACTCATAGTTCCAGGACAGAAAAGAGTGCTTTTGATTACTCACAGACTAGAGAACAGTCCCTTGATTGGGTCACCATGAAGGAACTGAGAAGTTGAGGGTCCCAAGAGATATCTCAAAGAACAGCTGCACAAAACTTCTGAAGCCTAGGTTAGTATACCCTCCTCTTGACAAAGGACCCAAAAGTCAAGTAACTGGCAGGAAAAATGCCCAAAAATGGGAAATATTCAACTATAGAAGGTTACCTTCTTGGTGAAAAGGTATTTTTGTCCATCCTTTCAGATGAGGAAGAGCAAAGCATACAATCAGAGGAAGACAGTGAGGTCAAGGCTTCTACATCAAAAGCCTCCAAAGATATATGCAATGATCTCAGGTCATGGAAGAGTTCAAAAAGGATTTTGAAAATCAAGTAAGAGAACTGGAAGAAAAATTGGGAAGAGAAATGAGAATGATGCTAGAAAAATCATGAAAAGCAAGTCAATAGCTTGCTAAAGAAGACTCAAAAATGGAGGAGCCAAGATGGCGGAGTAGAAAGATACACATATGCTAGCTCCAAACCCACAGCCCATAAAATACCTGTAAAGAAGAACTCCTAACAAATTCTGGAGCAGCAGAAGCCACAGAACAACAGAGTGGATGAGATTTCTGTTCCAGAGAGACCTGAAAAACTGAACCGAAAGGTCCATTGTGCACCAGACCCAGAGGAGAGCCCCGTTCTGCCTTGGCTGTGCGGCACCAAGACAAGCAGATCCAAACAGGCTTCAGGGATGGAATCTCCAGCAACCACACAGGACCCTCCACCCACAAGTGCCAAAGGTCAGTGAGAGGTCTTTTCAGCTCATTGAGAGGGGAGTAGGGTATCCCCCTAACTCAGGCACCTTCGGAAGGCAGCAGCAGAGGCAGCAGCAGACAGGGGGTCCCAAAGCAGGCATGAGCTTGGATCCATTGTTGAAGGTCTCTGCATAAACCCCCTGAGGGAACTGAGCTCCCTGTGGCAGCCCTGCCCTGACCTGAGCACCTGAACTTAATCTCACACTGAACAGCAACCCCGCCCCCACCAAAGCCCTAAGGCTGGGAAGCAGCATTTGAATCTCAGACCCCAAGCTCTGGCTGGGTGTATATGGAGGCAAGGTGGGTATGGAGAGGACACTCAGAAGTCAAGTAACTGGCTGGAAAATGCCCAGAAAAGGGAAAAAAAATAAGACCATTGAAGGTTACTTTCTGGGTGAACAGATATCTCCTCCCTTCCTTTCAGAGGAGGAAGAACAATGCTTAGCATCAGGGAAAGACATAGAAATCAAGGCTTCTGTATCCCAAACATCCAAAATAAATATTCAATGGACTCAGGCCATGGAAGAGCTCAAAAAGGATTTTGAAAATCAAGTTAGAGAGGTGGAGGAAAAACTGGAAAGAGAAATGAGAGAAATGCAAGAAAAGCATGAAAAGCAGGTCAACACCTTGCTAAAGGAGACCCAAAAAATGCTGAAGAAAATAAGACCTTGAAAAACAGGCTAACTCAGATTGGCAAAAGAGGTTCAAAAGGCCAATGAGGAGAAGAAAGCTTTAAAAAGCAGAATTAGCTAAATGGAAAAGGAGGTTCAAAAGCTCACTGAAGAAAATAGTTCTTTCAAAATTAGAATGGAACAGATGGAGGCTAATGACTTTATGAGAAACCAAGAAATCACAAAACAAAACCAAAAGAATGAAAAAATGGAAGATAATGTGAAATATCTCATTGGAAAAACAACTGACCTGGAAAATAGATCTAGGAGAGACAATTTAAAAATTAGGGGACTACCTGAAAGCCATGATCAAAAAAAGAGCCTAGACATCATCTTTCATGAAATGATCAAGGAAAACTGCCCTGAGATTCTAGAACCAGAGGGCAAAATAAATATTGAAAGAATCCACTGATCACCGCCTGAAAGAGATCCAAAAAGAGAAACTCCTAGGAACATTGTGGCCAAATTCCAGAGTTCCCTGATCAAGGAGAAAATATTGCAAGCATCTAGAAAGAAGCAATTCAAGTACTGTGGAAATACAATCAGGATAACACAAGATCTAGCACCTTCTACATTAAGGGATCGAAGGGCCTGGAATAGGATATTCCAGAAGTCAAAGGAACTAGGACTAAAACCAAGAATCACCTACCCAGCAAAACTGAGTATAATACTTCAGGGGAAAATATGGCCTTTCAATGAAATAGAGGACTTTCAAGCATTCTTGATGAAAAGACCAGAGCTGAAAAGAAAATTTGACTTTCAAACACAAGAATGAAGAGAAGCATGAAAAGGTAAACAGCAAAGAGAAGTCATAAGGGACTTACTAAAGTTGAATTGCTTACATTCCTACATGGAAAGACAATATTTCTAACTCTTGAAACTTTTCAATCTCTGGGTAGTGGGTGGGATTACACACACACACACACACACACACACACACACACACACACAGCACAGAGTGAGTTGAATAGGATAAGATCATATCTTAAAAAAATGAAATCAAGCAGTGAGAGAGAAACATATTGGGAGGAGAAAGGGAGAAATGGAATGGGGCAAATTATCTCTCATAAAAGAGGCAAGCAAAAGACTTTTTAGTGGAGAGAAAAAGAGGGGAGGTGAGAGAAAAACATGAAGTTTACTCTCATCACATTCCACTAAAGTTTACTCTCATCCACATTCCACATTCCACCACATTCCACTATCTTACAATACAGGAAAGTGGGGAAGAAGGGGATAAGCAGGGTGGGGGGGAGGATGGAAGGGAGGGCAATGGGATGAGGGAGAAATTTGAAATCAACACTCTTGGGGAGGGACAGGATCCAAAGAGAGAATAGAAGCAATGGAGGGCAGGATAGGATGGATGGAAATATAGTTAGTCTTACACAACATGACTATTATGGAAGTCATTTGTAAAACTACACAGATATGGCCTATATTCAATTACTTGCCTTCCAAAGGGAATGGGTGGGGAGGGAGGGATGACAAGAAATTGGAACTCAAAGTTTTAGGAACAACTGTTGAGTACTGTTCTTGCTACTAGGAAATAAGAAATACAGGTAAAAGGGTATAGAAAGTTATCTGGTCCTACAGGACAAAAGAGAAGATGAGGACAAGGGAAGGAAGGGACGATAGAAGAGAGGGCAGATTGGTGATAGGGGCAATTAGAATGCTCGGTATTTGGAACCCAAAATTTTGTGAAAATGGATGTTAAAAGTTAAATAAATAAATTTTAAATAAATAAATAAATAAATTTTTAAAAAGAAGACCCAGAAATGCTAAAGAAAATAATACCTTTAAAAATAGACTAACCCAAATGACAAAAGAGGTCCAAAAAAGCCAATGAGCAGAAGAATGCTTTGAAAACATAATTGACCAAATGGAAAAGGAGGTTCAAAAACTCACTGAAGAAAATAGTTCTTTAAAATTTAGAATGAAGCTGATGGAATCTAATGACGTTATGAGAAACCAAGAAATTATAAAACAAAATCAAAAGAATAAAAAAATAGAAAACAATGTGAATTATCTCATTGCAAAAACAACTGACCTGGAAAAATAGATCCAGGAGAGATAATTTAAAAATTATTGGTCTACCTGAATACCATGATAAAAAAAGAACCTAGACATCATCTTCCAAGAAATTATCAAGGAACGTTGCCCTGATATTCTATAACCAAAGAGTAAAATGGAAATGGAAATAATTCACTGACCACCTCCTCAAAGAGATCCCAAAAGGAAAACTCCTAGGAATAGTGTAGCCAAATTCCAGAGTTCCCAGGTCAAGTAGAAAGTATTATAAGCAGCCAGAAAGAAACAATATAAATATTCTGTAAATACAATCAGGATGACACAAGAATTGATCACTAAGGGATCGAAAGACTTGGAATATGATATTGCAGAGGTCAAAGGAGATAGGATTAAAACCAAGAATTACCTACCCAGCAAAACTGAGTATACTACTTCAGGGAAAAATTGGAATTTCAACAAAATCAAGGACTTCCAAGCATTCTTGTTGAAAACACAAGAGTTGAATAGAAATTTTGACTTTCAAATACAAAAAGCAAGAGACACATGAAAAGGTGGAAAGAGAAGCCTTAAGGAATTCATTAAAGTTGTACTGTTCACATTCCTACATGAAAAGATGTTATTTGTAACTCATGAGACCTTTTAGGGTGGTTGGAGGGAATATATATATATATATATATATATATATATATATATATATATATATATATATATATATATATATATATATATATGTAGATGGGTATGGGTATAGGTATGTATATGTGTATATTATATATGTGTAGGTATGCACAAGTACATGAGTGTATGTATGTATGTATGTGTATGTGTATGTGTACATATATATGTATATATGAAGAGAGAGACAAAGGGCACAGGGTGAGCTGAATATGACAGGAGAATATCTAAAAAGTAAAATTTACTATTGAGTGAAATGTAGTAGGAGTAAGAGAAAGGGAGAGGTAGAATGTATCAAATTATCTCATGTGAAAGAGGCAAGAAAGAGCTTTTACAATAGAGGGGAAGAGGGGGGAGATAAAAGGAAATAAATGAGACTTACTCTCATGGGATTTGACTTAAGGAGGGAATCACACACACTCAATTTGATATCAAAATCTATTTTATCCTGCAGAAAGGCAAGGGGAATGGGATATGAGAGGGAAGATAATAGAAGGGACAGCAAATTGGGTAAAGGAATAATCAGAAGCAAACATTGTTGTAGGAAGACAGGTCAAGGGAGAGAATGGAATAAATGGAGGGCTGGAAAGGACAAAGGGAAATGTGGTTAGTCTTTCACAACATAACTATTATGGAAGTGTTTTGCATGGCTGTACATGTATGACCTATATTGAATTGCTTGTTTTCTCAATGAGGATAGGTGGAGAGGGAGGAAGGGAGTGAATATGGAAGTCAAAGTTTTAATAATGAATGCTCAAAATTGTTTTAGCATGTAACTGTAAAATAAAATGTATAGACAATAGGGTATACAAATCTATTTTGCCCTACATGAAAATAGAGGAGAAGGGGGATGGAAGAAGGGGATAATAGAAGGGAGGACAGACTGAAGGAAGGAGTGGATGGGGTGCATGTCGTCCTGGGGTGGGGGTGGGGAGAGATGGGGAGAAATTTTTGAATTCAAATTGTTGTGAAAGTGAATCTTGAGAACTCAAAAATAAATAAATTACATATTTTTAAAAATGAAGGTAATTCTGTGAAATTCAGCCTAAACCTGGCCCCAGAGAAAAGATATGAGAAGACATCTTCCCTCCAGATTCCAGAATGATGGCAATGGACAATGTATATCATATCAAACTTTTTCCTTTCTGTTCTTTTTTGAGTTGTGTAGCCTTTTATTAGTAACTAAAATAGAAGTTCTCTCTTGTACAACACTGATGGTAGTTGACTATGCTGGAGATTTATTACACTCTAATATAAATCATTCATAAATGAAATTTTCATTATTAAAAATTTTTCCAAACTTTTTTGGTTTTTTCAAGTTACAAAACTAGTCTGAAAGCTGTATATATGTGCAAGGTCCTGCGAAGAGTATAAATTTAGAATATGGTAAATGCTTTATAGTTTACACTTGAAGGACCATCTGCCATGGTGACTATATACATTAACACTTTTTTAAATCATAAAATATGTGGATATCAGCCTTCCTTCATTCTTTCCGTTGTCCTAAACAAGAAAGTATTTTTAATGTATTGAAATTAACTACAATAAAGAACTCCATCTACTAGAAAAGAAGGGAAGAAATTTCTATTAATTTTGAGGTTTCAGCATCCTCAAAGACCAGGAACTGTGTCTTTGTAAGAGCTAGACTAGATCCCCATTTAAGTTATATACATGTGCCATGGTATCCCTGAGGACTCAGAATTTTGGTAAGCTGTAAGTACCCTAAATGCATAACTCACTGAACTATCTTGCCAGTTTCTGCACTGACTTAACTGTGCATAACTCAATAACTAAAACGTTATATTCTTCTGAGCTCTGTGACACCAATTAGTAATATCCCAGTGGGACGTCTTCCACATATTATGTTATAATATTTATTCAAGTAAAGGCTAAAAGATACAGAGTTTAGTAGTTGTTCTATGATACTCATGCCCATTTTATCAAACTGTTCATTGGATCTACAAATCTCTCCTTCAGATTAACCATAGGTTATATTTACAGATTGTATTTGAAAGATTTCCTGCCACTGTGACTCTACCTCCATCATCACTACTTTAAATCACAAACATTTTTATGCCAGACATATACTAATAAAATAGATAATAATATATATCTCAAAAGAAAATGACAGCAGAAGTAGACAGCTGGAAAATATTATTGCTGTGCTCAAAATATCAAGGACTCAAGTACATTGGGTAGACCCTGTATGGATAATGTGCAGCAAAGTATGGATCAGAATTACACAAGATTGGGGGATGGAGTCAAGAAGGTGGTGAGAAGGCAGAGATTCACCTGAGCTCTCCCCCAACCCCCTAAAAAGACCTTTAAATAATACCCCAAAACAAATCCTAGAGTGGTACAACCCACAAAAGTGGGGATGAGATAATTTACCCACCCAAGACAACTTAAAAGTTTAGTAGGAAAGGTCTATTGTACTGAGTTGAGAGTGAAACACAGTCTAGTGCAGGCCCCGCCAGTGCAGATTAGGCCCCAGAAAACCAGGAACAGGCTTTAAGAGTTCATGTATTCGCAGCTAAGTAGCTGCTTCCAGAACTCTCAGGCCACAGTCAATAGGGCAGTCAAACAACTGGTCAGAAGGAGATTACAGAAGTCTCTTTGCTTGAACTCATTTCTTTACAGGACTCTGTTGCTTTGTCCATTGTGAGATCCAAGTTGCAGTCCTTAGTGGCAGTCACAGGGTGAGAAAACCACTAGCACACAAGAACTTGCAGCCACAGTAGAGCAGAGACCCTTGTCAGAGTTCCAGGTCAGAAAAGAGTGCTTGTGGTCATTCACAAATCAGAGCATAGGCCAGAAGAAGAGTAACACACCTCTTCTTAGATCATACCAACTTGAAAAAAGTAAAAATTTATAGGTCCCTGAAAGTATCTCTGAAAACAGCTACACAAAACCTTTGAACAATGTGACCTCCATCCTAGAAACAGAGCCCCACTTTTTTTTGAAAGTCAAGAAGCAGGCTGGGTAAATGAGCAAACAGGAAAAAATTCTGACCAAAGAAAGTTACTATGGCAACAAAGAAGATCAAAACACACACCAAGAAGAAGGCAGCAAAGTCAAAATTCCTGCATCCAAAGCCTCCAAGAAAAATATGAATTGGTCTCAGGCCATGGAAGGGCTCAAATTTTAAAACTCAAGTAAGAGAAGTAGAGGGAAAAATGGGAAGAAAAAGGAGAGTGATGCAAGAAAATCATGAAAAAGAAGGCAACGGTTTAGTAAAGGAGGCAAAAAAGTACTAAAGAAAATATCTTTAAAAAAGAATAGGTCAAATAGTAAAAGAGGTACAAAAATTCAATGAGGAAAAGAGTGCCTTCAAAAGCACACTTAGCCAAATAGAAAAAAGATATAAAAAAATTCACTGAGGAGAAGAACTCCTTAAAAAGCAGAATTGGCTGAAGTGGCACAAAACTTCACAGAAGAAAAAAACTGCTTAAAAAATAGAATTGGCCAAATGGAAAAGGAGGTGCAAAATCTCACTGAAGAAAATAATTCCTTAAAAATTAGAATTTAGCAAGCAGAAGCTAATGATTCTATGAGACATCAAGAAACAATAAAACAAAACCAAAAGGATGAAAAATAGAAGACAAGGTGAAATATCTCACTGGAAAAACAACAGATATGGAAAACAGATCTAGGAGAGAAAATGTTTAAATTATTGTACTTCCAGAGAGCTACTATCAAAAAAGAACTCAGAAATTGTCTTTCAAGAAATTATCAAGGAAAACTGCCCTGATATTCTAGAACCAGAGAATGAAATAGAAATTGAAAGAATCCATTGATCAACTCCTGAGATTCCAAAGTGAAAATTCTCAGGAATGTCATAGCCAAACTCCAGAGATCCCAGCTTAAGGAGAAAATATAGCAAGCAGCCAGAAAGAAACAATTCAAGTATCATGGAACCACAGTCCGGATAACACAAGATTTAGCAGCTTCTAAAGTAAAGGATTGGAGGACTTTGAATATATGTCAGAAGGGAAAGGAGCTAGGATTACAACCACCTCCCCAGCAAAACTGGACATAATCTTTCAAGGAGGAAATGGATATTCAATGAAATAAAGGACTTTCAAGCATTCTGATGAAAAGACCAGAACTAAGCAGAAAATCTGACTGCCAAATACAAGACTCAAGAGAAGCGTAAAAAGGTAAACAAGAAGTGGAAATTATATGGGTTTAATAAGATTAAACTGTTTGCATTCCTATGTGGGAAGATGATACTTGTCACTCATAAAAATTTTCTCATTATTAGGGCACTTAGAAGAAATATATATAGACAGAGGGCACAGGTGTAAGGTGAATATGAATGGATGAGATCTTTAAAAATAAAGGTAATGTGTGAGAAAGAGGAATGCACTGGGAGAAAGGGAAAGGGAGAGATAGAATGGGGTAAATTATCTCCCATAAAAGAGGTAAGAAAGAGCTATTACAGTGAAGGGGAAGGTAGGATAGGCTGCAGGGACCACTTGAATCTTTCCTTATTGGAACTGACTCAAAGAGGAAATAACATACATGCTCAATCCAGTATAGAAATCTATTTTACCTTACAGGAAAGTAAGAGTGGAAGGGGATAAGAGAAAGGAGGGGTCCTTCTCATGGAAGGGAGAGTGGATTGGGGGAGGCAATAGGCAGAAGCAAAACACTTTGAGGAGGAACATGGTGAAAGGAGAAAGAGAACTGAATAAACAAGGGAAATAGAATAGTAGAAAATATAATTAGCAATCATAACTATGAAAAATTTTTGAAACAAGTTTCTCTGGTAAAGACCTCTTCTCTCAAATATATAGAGAAATAAGTTGAATTTATAAAAATAATAGCTATTCCCCAATTTAAAAATGATCAAACAGAGAATTATAAATATTGGTGAGGATCTGGGAAAGTGGAAACACTAACACACCACTTGTAGAGTTGTAAACTGATTCAACTATTATTTAGTGCAATTTGCAACTATGCCCCAATATTTATAGCAGCTCTTTTTCTTGTGGAAAAGAATTGGAAATGGAGGGGATGTCCATCAACTGAGGAATGGCTGAACAATTTGTGATATGTAGTTGTGATGAAATACTATTATAATATAAGAAATAATCGGTTAGATGGTCTCAGAAAAACTGGAGAGACTTACATGAACTGATGCAAAGTGAAATGAGTAGAACCAGAACATTATGCATACTAACAGCAATATCGAAGATGATCAACTGTGAATGACTTAGCTATTCTAAGCAATACAATGTTCCAATATAACTATGAAGGACTTATCATGGAAAATGCTATCCCCAGAGAAAGAACTAATGAAATTTGAATATAGACTGAAGCATACTTTTTTTTTACTTTATTTTTCTTGGGCTTTTCCTTTGGTCTATGTTTTCTTTTACAACATGACTAATATGAAAATATGGGTTGCATGATTATATATGTATAACCTATATCAAATTTGCTTTCCGTCTCAATGAGTGAAGTGGGTTGGGAGAGAATTTGGAACTCAATTTTTAAAATGTTCAAAATGAATGTTTTTACATGTATTTGGGGAAAATAAAGTATTAATTTAAAGAAAAAAAAATACACAAGATGAGAAGGCAAGAAGAAGGTATAATCTATATCAATAGGAGTGCCAGTACCCATAAAATCCCAGATTTTTCCACACTTAATAAAAGTGGAAAATATCCACTTCAAAGCAGAATTCTTGAGATATAAAGGAAGAATAATTTAAGAGAATAATAAGAGAGGTAGCATTTTGTGTAAATACAGAGTTGGCTTTAAATTGGGAAAACCTAGGTTCAAGACCAGCACATATTGTCTGTGTAACCTTTCAACACCACAAGGAATCTTTTCTTTTACATTTTTTTTAAAAACAGAATATTTTTACCCTAAGCAGACACCATCTACATCAATAGAAAGAGTTCCTTTCCTGGGAGGTCTCTACACCAATGAAATCATGGATCCAGTCATTTTTTTTAAACCCTGCTAGAAAACAATTCTTTAAATAGAGACAGTGGAAGAGTTTAGGTTTGGTGACTGGACCAGATTAGCTTGTTTATTATTGAGGAAACTTCAGGGCCTAAGACAATGCTTAGATTTCTATTTTAAAACTCACATTTTTAAATCTCATGTGAAGAAGGGTGGGAACAATCCTATAAATGAAAAAGGGGGGAAAGTGACATTTTGTTAGCCCTGAATGACTCAAATTGAGAATGATTAAAGTTTAAAGATTTCATTCAATCTCATTATAATGAAGAAAAGGAAGACAAAGAGAGCAAAAAGTAAAGAGAAAGGATAAATTTTAATCTCTCATTATTAAAGATATAGGCATGTTCTTATTATTGTGAATTTTGATGAAATACATTTTTTTTTACTAAATTTTGTATTGCTTAATCATCAATTACTTACTTTCATTTCCCTTTTTTTATTATGCACATTCATCTTTTCTTTTGCCTAATAAATCACATTTTTAGTGTCCCAACATTCATTTTAAACTAAATTAGGTGCCTACCTTACATGCATAACAATCAAATAAGTTATACAGTAGGGGAAAATGACATAATAATAAAATGAAATTAAAGACATGACTAGGTATAGTTAAAAGCATGTTTGATGAGCAATAGCTGGGGGGGAAAGAAACTGTGAAAAGACTAAGACAAAATTAAATACCTATGTTTTAACTAAGTTTTATCCTCAAGGATAAAAATCAGACAGTGTATAACAGGTCCTTCTGATTTACCTTAATTAGGGTCCCAATGAGGAAATGAGACAGGAAGTAATTTACTGTTACCAAAAAAAAAAAAAAGCTATTTGGCCTCAATATTCAATATAGAAGTGGAAATAAGGAGCCAAGTTTTCATCCTAGGTGTTGTTATTGGAGGTTACCATAGCACTAGCTATGCTGAGATTTCTAATTCACATTTCTTTGACCTAGTTGGACTACACGGAGAAGCCTAATGAGGGAACATTGGGAAACCACTTTGGGTGACTCAGATGAAAGGTACTGTACAAACCTATACAAAGATGGATTGTTATTATACTGCTTTGTAACTAGTAATGCTGGTGACCTGGGGAAGCAGCATGAAAATGGAAAAGCAGTACATAGTGGGTGGGAAGGGCTAGTGGCACAATAAGGAACTTTAGTTCAATTTTGCAATTCAGAACGGGAAAGTAATAAAAGAAGTTATTAGGAAAAATTCAGTTAAGTGGAAGGGGAGATTGGTAAACAGTGACTTCTATTTGCAAAAGAAGTATATGGGTGAAATTTCTATCTCTGGTAGGTAATTTTGTGAACCAGAGGAATGATTTTATAGTTAGAATGATCTGGATTCAAGTTCTGATTCTGATACTGTGACCCTGTCAAAATGATCTTCCTTCTGTTTTTCATATCTGGTACTCTCATTTGCCTTTCTGACTTAAATGAAGGAATGAAAAAATTAAAAAAGTGCTTATTATAGGCCAAAAATTAAGACAAAAGCAATAATAATGATGGTGGGAAGTTTTGTTTGGTTTTGGTTTTGGTTTTATGACACTAGCTTGGGTTACCTAAATTCTGTTGGAAAGGACACCAGTTCCTTTCTTATCTGTCTCCATCTACAGTGAATAAAGTATAACCCTAGACTCCTAGCAGTTTTGTGACCTTGAACAATTCACTTAACTTCTTCTTGTCTCAAACTTTCCATCAGTAAAACTGGGATAACAATAGCACCTATCTCCCAGGGTCCTTGTGAAGATAAAATGAACTCACTTCTGTAAAGCACTTTACAAACTTTGAAATTCTATATAAATTCTAACAATTTGTTATCATTTTCATCATTATTAAACAACTGCCTGTCCCAACGTAGAAAAGGCAAAGGAGACAAAACCACACTATTGCTATTCTTTCTGGAAAAGGACAGGGCTGCCAACATTTAACACTGTTGTGTCTTTAAGTAGCATTTTGGATTTTTTGTTATACATTTGAAATTGTATTAAAAGCAGATAGCAATAGAGTCTGGACCAGATCTAATTATTTGGGTGCTTTTGGAGAGAATAAAAAGCAGAGAGGACAGACCTAGAAGGTATTTAAACTAAATTTTTGAGGTTTTGTGAATCTAATTTGAATTTCACCACTGTAAACTGGCTGGGGATTCATAGCCACATACTTAATAGAGATAGGAATTTATTAATTTGTTTTTTAAATTTCCCAGAAAGAGAAAGAACAGCACTCAAGAAGACACTCCTAATACATGAGTTGGTAGAGTCGCAGAGTAAGCTGAGGTAAGCAGCCATTTTTTTTCCTTTACTCTAAAGAAAATACTGGGTTTGAAAGGAAAATCACTGCCCTACAGGGGTAATAAATCACTAGAGTATAATTACTAATATATGCAGTGCCCTTCCCCCAACTCTACTCTTTAAAACATGCTTGCTCAACATTATTACATTCACATGATCATATGGAAGCTTGGAGAAGAGGGGTGCTCAACTTCCAATTATGTATAACATATCACTGGGTTGGATGCCCATGACACTGCTGAGCCATATCTTCATGCATATATTAAAGGGTGACTTACCTTTCCTTTGTCCCTCTTTCTTCTGAATTCAAAGCATGAATGAGTACATCTCTCTAAGATGGTAAAGAGTTGAGGCTGGGGCAAAATGCCCTCCCTTTGTATCCAGATGCAAGTCTTGAGAACAATTCCTATCTACTTTATCCCATGCCTGGGATGGGGCCAACTTCTTTTGTGTCTTCTTTCTTTGGTAGAGGAGCTTATGAGAACTCAAAGGGCATATAGGCTGATGATGACAAGGGCAACATCTCCCATGGGAAAAGCAGTGTCAATGGCAGAGGGATAGCCTGCATCAAGCAACTCCACCCCCATCAAGAGAAACTATCAAAGTAGAAGAAATAAAAGGTTGGCACCTATAGAAGAATTAGAGTCAGAAAGGAAGAAAAGATAATTAGAAAAAAAAACTGGTTGGTATTTTTTTCAGACTATTCTCAATAAAGGTGAAATAGGAAGTGGCATTTTAAGCCTTGCAAAAAACATTTTGTACCCCAGTAAGGCTAGAATGAGACCTTCTCAATGTATTGGGTTAGTAGCAATGTCACTGAATTCTGTTCTAATTTTTATCCAATATCTGCTGTTTCTTTTTTCAACTTAACATTCCCATTTCTATCTGGAAATACAGGCTCTATTCCATACCTAATTCATGTTTGTACATCAAGTACCTTAGAAAAAAACTGATTCCGCTTTTGCTCTAGAAGAAAATGACTAGCAGGTAGATTTCAGAAAAACCCAAAAAAAACTTACATAAGCTGATACTGAGTGAAGTGAGCAGAACCAAGGGAACACCACACACAGAAGCAAGCAGCAATGTGCTATGATCAATTTTGACAGACTTACCTCATCTCAGCAATACAATCCTCTAAGACAACTCCAAAGGACTTATGATAGAAAATGCTATCCACATCCAGAGAAAGAACTATGGAGCCTGAATGCAAATCAAAGCATACTATTTTCTTTGTTCTTTTTTTTCTTTTTCATGGTCTTTCCCTTTTGTTTTGATTTTTCTTTCACAACATGACTAAGGTGGAAATATGTTTAATATGATTGTACATGTATAGCTTATATCAGATTGCTTGCTGTCTTGTGGAGGGAGAGGGAAGGGAGGGAAGGAAAAAAATTGGAACTCAAATTCTTATAAAAGTGACTGTTGAAAACTATTCCATGTAAATGGAAGAAGATAAAATACCATTCAGTGGAGGAAAAAACTGATTCCCCCTTTTGGGAAAATTCAAGACTATATTTTAAATGGTATTGTCTCCAGATAGCCAGAATAGGAATGCTGAGTCAATGGATGAGAGTTGGGGAACCTACTTCCCCAGTTGAGATATCAAGCTTTTCCAGCAATGAACTTAAGTGCTATTTAGCTGAGTACAGAGCAGAAACCAGTGGATACCTCAAACCCTTGTGAGTCCCACTAACAGTTGCTTCTTTGTTCTATGCTGTTTAATATGTGCAAAATTTTTTACATATATTGTCTCATGATTTCCACAAAGTGAGTAAGATAAATGCTATTATTATTATTACCATTTTACAGATAATAAATTTGATTTTCAGAGAGATTAAGTCACTAGCCCAGGATCATGAAACAAATAAGTACCTGAGGTAAGATTGGATCTAGATCTTCCTGACTCCAGGATCAACACTCTGCCCACTAATACCATGCTGCCTCACAATCTTTTCCTACTTAAAAAGAGCTCAGAGTGAGTTCTCAGGAGCATTTACACAAAGGGTATCATCCCCAGGGCTGAGTGACAACTTTACCAACCTTGCTTGACAGCACCTCCTTGTGGTTTAGCTTAATTCTCCTGTCACAGCCATGGAATTGTTAGCAAGAGTTGCTATTTAAAGTCCTTCAGAATCTGCTTTACTAGCCCTCACTCCCATCTGGAGTCTGGGCTTAGAGAGGCAACCTAGATTTGTTTCTTTTTTTGGTGGGGAGGGGGGTTGTTGGTTTTTAGCAAAGAAAGATTTCCATCAAATATCTGGATAGTTGTAAACCCTCAACACAACCATAACCTATCTCCGGCTCAGACATGTGATATATATCTAGTTCCTTTAGCTGTCTCTGACATGGAACAGGCCATCATTACTCTACTCCTATCTTCCTCCTTTGATCCTCACCCAATTGCTCTGCATCACACTACCCCCACGTTTTACTTAGATTCTTAGATTTGCAGTGATAAGTATTTTATTGATGTTACCATCTCCCTCCTTCTGCTCTTTCTATTGCTGCATTCCATTTATGAGTCACATGTCAACAAATCTCAATAACACACAGTTGCATTTTCCTCGGTGAGTTTTTTAAAAATTCCTTAAATCACTTTGTTAATGAACTATTCATCATATACTAGCATATAGACACTATTGTTGTCTTCTGTGGAAATTTATTAGCCGTTTAAGTTTGGACATTGCCTGGGGAAAGGGCAGACTTTACACTTCAATGTCCCTTAGGACCACCCTCAGTGAGTAAGAGAACTGACCCTGAGCCAAGCAGTTCATGAAGATCATCTGCTAAAGATCATCTGCTGATTTCTGAACAGCTTAGCTAGAGAGCCAATATTTAAAAATTCTCAGTGGCTGCAAATCAAGAATTAATTTATTGATTTGTTAATTATCTAGATTTAATGAGGAAAATGCTAATGAAACAAATTAAACAGAAAAGTATGTCATGAATACATTGGTGGAGCGCTAATTTTTAAACATTTACCAGCACATCACTATGCTTATATAGATGAAAGCATGCATCTTTTGAGATACAGAACTGATTATTATATCCTCATTCTTCATTTATGTCAATATATTCCTTTGCAGATGCTTGTCAAAAAATTCTCAAGATATGTAACACTGTGGGGTGGGCTTCCCATTTGAGGGCCTTGTTAGCTGCTCATATTCTGACTTCTCAGGAATATTGCTAACCAGCAAGGAAGAACAAAAAGGAAGTGTGGTCTGTAAGTGGAAATTTCTTCTATGTTACTGAATATTATTATCCAAGACTTTTTTCCCTAGCTTGCTCTTCACTGTACTGAAAGTGAGCTGCTCTTTTGTTTCAGTAGATGTGGTAGCCCTTTCTTCTTAATCAGTCACTTAAAGCCATTTGGTTCCCCTACATCATGAATAAGTCATGGTAAGGAAGGAATGGGTGTATCAGCTTTCTTTGTTTATGTGCCTCTGGATCAAAAGTATTTTCTACAAAAAACTCCACTGATAAGTACCCACCAGGTGATATCATAAGATTGAGGAGAGACTTGAGGCTATAATAGAAAGTCTGAACTGTAGCGTACCATTCAGATACTTAGTGTATCAGAGAGTATTGCTCTGAAAAGATTGCATAATGTTTCTGTTAAGAAAAAATCTTATTTAGACTACAGCTATACTTGAAGTTCTATTAAAACTTGATTATGAAACTATACAAATAGTGTTGGTTTTACCACAAGAGCATCCCTGAAAATCATAAACCTTCTGACCAATTTTCAGCATACCTTATTTTCCTATCTTATACCAAAATCTTAAAAAAAATCCTGTCCTGTTGTAGAGGTAACCCTCAGTCCTAAAAACAAGCAAAAAAGATCCCCTTTTCTCACAATGGGTTTGCCACCAGAACGCAGATGTTGTGGAAAACATGATTAAACCTCCATGAAAACGGCCAAGGAAGAGTCGCATTAACATTGTCATCATTGGACGTGTAGAGTCTGGCAAGTCCATTACCACTGGCTCCCTCATGTACACATGTGGTGGAATTGATAAGAAAGGTTCAAGGAGGAGGCTGCTGAGATGGGAAAGGGCTCCTTCAAACATGCCTGGCTCTTAGATAAGCTAAAGGATGAAAGTGATCATGTATCACTATTGATATCTCCTTGTGGAAATTTGATACCAGCAAGCATTGTATGACCATTATTGATGCTCCAGGACATAGAGACTGAGAACATGATTATAGCACATCTCAGGCTGACTGTGCTATCCGGATTGTGGCTGATTGTGTTGGTGAATTTGAAGCTGGCATCTCAAAGAATGGGCAGACCCATGAGTACGCCCTTCTGGCCTACACAGTAAGTGTGAAATAACTGATCACCGATATGAACAAAGTGGTGTCCACTAAGCCCCACTACAATCAGAGGACAAATGAGGGATGTGTCAAGGAAGTCAGTACCTATATTAAGAAAATTGGCTACAACATTGACATAGTGGTTTTTGTGCCAATTTCTGGCTGGAATGGTGACATCATACTGAAGCTAAGTTCTAATATGCCTTGTTTCAAAGGATAGAAGTTCACTCATAAGCAATGATAATAGAACTACAATTGCTTGAAGTTTTGGATTGCATCTGGCCACCAACTCATCCAAATGACAAGCCCCCTTGTGTACCCTTCTAGGATGTCTACAAGATTGGTGGTATTGGTACTTTATCTGCTGACTGAGTGGAAGCTGGTGTTCTAGAACCAAGCATGGTGATCACCTTTGCCCCAATCAATGCTATAACCAAAGAAAAAGCTGTTGAAATGCACCAGAAGTTGGAAGCTGGCCCCAAATTCCTGAAATCTGGTAATACTGATACCATTGACCTGGTTCCAGGCAAGCCCATGTGTGTGGAGAGCTTCTCTGATTGTCCTCTTCTGGGTCATTTTGCTGTTCATGATATGAGGCAGAATGTTGTAGTTGGTGTCATCAAGGCAATTGACAAGAAGGCTGCAAGAGCTGGCAAGGTCATAAAATCTGCCCAGAAGGACCAGAAAGTTGTATAAATATTCTGTATAACACCTGCCACCCCAGTTTTAATCAGTGGTGGAAGAACAGCCTCAGAATTGTTTGTCCCAATTGACCATTTAAGTTTAATAGCAAAAGACTGTTAATGGTTATAATGTACCATAAAAACTTCAGGAGGAAAGGAATGTTTTTATGGATCATTTGTTTCAGGGCAGTTTTGAGCTAGTAATTTTTTAAAATCAGTAATTCTTAAATGGAAACAACTTAAGCAAAAATCTGTCGTGGAATTTTGAGACCATTGAAACAGTTAAACGCAAAACAAACAAGCAAACAAAAGCCCTGTACAAGCAGAGCTCAAACTCTGGGGGTACCATGAAAGCTAGAAAGGCTTAAAATATCAGCTTAGTTACAGCCCATATGTTCAACCTAGATAAAAGCAGAGAAACTCATCCTAGAAGGTTGGCCACTGGGGATCATAATTTTTATAGAATTTTAGAGTTGAAAGGTCATCTAATCCAACCTATCTTGAAATACTTACCGCATTACCATAATGTATCTGACAAGTGTCATCCAGAGGCTACTTTGAAGACTTCAAAGAAGTGAAAAGCCACCACCTACCAAGGCATCCCATTCCACTTTTGGACTGCTTGAATTGTTGGAAAGTTTTCTTTGCATCAAGCCTAAATTGGCTTTTTTACAATTTCCATCCATTTCACCTGGTTTTGTCCTCTAGGACCAAATAGAACAAGTCTAACCCTTCTTCCTTATCAGTCTTCAGGACTTATTTCTGGAAGCTGTATTCTGAACACAACTCAACATTTCAGTGGCTTTTTCTGAGGTTGTAATACAATAGTATTAACTCACATTGGGCTTGTAATCCAATAAAACTTCCCTTTTTTCAGATGAATGGCTGTTTCACTATGTCTTTCTCAACCAGTACTTGAAAAGTTATTTTTTAACCCAACCATGAGACATTACATTTAACTCTATTGAATTTCATTTCATATCATTAGATTCTGCCTAATACTCTGGCTATCAATATTCCTTTGAATCCAAACTATCATACAGTATGTTAGCTACCCTCTCTAGCCTGTGTTATCTTCAGATTTGATGAGCATACCATTTATATCCATGTCTGTGTTATTGGTAAAAATACTAAACAGTAAAGGGTCAAGAATAGATGATTCCTGAGTTCTCCATTGGACTTGCACCTGGATATACACCCATTAGCAACTTTTTTTTTAATCTAGTCATTCAACTATTTCTGAATTCATCTAATTGAAATAACATCTAGTTTATATCTATATTTATTTTTAGCAAAAATTGTAGCAACTAGGGGGCAGAGCCAAGATGACAGAGTAATAGCATGCGCTTTCTAGAGAACTCCCATCAAAGCCATGCCAAATACCTGTGAAAAATGGCTCTAAACAAATTCTGGAGCCACAGAACCCACAACTTGGCAGAGTGAAGCAAATCTTCAGTCCAAGACAGTCTGGAAGGTCGTGGGGAAGTGTGTATTGCACCACACTGGGAGCAGAGTGCAGTCCAGCTGGGGCCGCACCAGCACAGAAGGGACCCAAGCAGGCCTTGGGGGAGACTGAATCTCTCACATCTGTGGCAGTTTCCAGACTTCAGGACCCAAAAATGCAGAGAATAAATTGGAAGGTCAGTGGGAAAAGCCTGTGGGACCAGTGAAGGAAAGTGGAATGGTCCGGCCCCAGCCCCAGGGCATCAGAGAGGGAAGGGAATGAAGGAAACCCCAATAGCCACAGCAGCAGCCATGGCAGTTGCAGTCATTCTTTGTGGAGCTCTAGGCCCATAGATTGTGGAGAATTGAGCAGCTAACAGTACATCCCTCCCTACCCCCACTGGAAGCAGAGAACTACCTTGACAAAGAGCTCAAAAGTCAAGTAAATGTCTGGGGAAATAAGCAAAAACCAGAAAAAGAATCAGACTATAGAATTTTAATTTGGTGAGGAAAGAGGATCAAAGAATGCAGAGGGCACAGGATGAGTTGAATAGGAAGGGATGATATTTGAAAAAATAAAATTAAGGGGTGAGAGAGGAATATATTGAGAGGATAAAGAGAAAAATGGAATGGGGCAAATTATCTCTCATAAAAGAGGCAAGGAAAAGCTTTTGCAGTGGAGGGGAAAAGGGGGGAGAGAAAAAGTGAAGCTTACTCTCATCACATTTGGCTTAAGGAGGGAATAACACGCACACTCAATTTGATATGAAAATCTATCACACTATAGGAAAGTAGGGGAGAAGGGGATAAGTGGGGTGTGGAGGGATGATAGAATGGAGGGCAAATGGGAGGAGAAGCTAATCATAAGTAAACACTTTTAGGGAGGGACAAGGTCAAAAGAGAGTAGACTAGGCAGACTAGGATGGAGAGAAATATAGTCAGTCTTTCACAACATGACTATTATGGAAGTCTTTTGCATAACTATACATGTATAGCCTATATTGAGTTGCTTGCCTTCTCAGTGAGGATGGGATGGGAGAGAGGAAGGGGGAGAAATTAGAACTCAAAGTTTTAAAAACGAATGTTAAAAATCGTTTTTACATGCAACTGGGAAATAAGAAATACAGTTAATGGGGTATAGAAATCTATCTTGCCTTATAAGAAAATAGAGGAAATGCGGATAAGGTAAGGGAGGGATGTGATAGAATGGAGGGCAGATTGGGGGAAATGGGGCAATCAGAATGCACAATGTTTTGGGGGAGAGGGAGGGGAGAAATGGGGAGAAAATTTGGCAGTCAAAATCTTATGGAAACTAAAAATAAATTAATTAAAAAATAACAATTAAAAAAATAGTAGAAACTACTTTATTAAATGTTTCACTGAAATCTACACTAAACTATACCTGTAGCATTTTTCAGGCTAACTATTAAGTAAAAAAGGTTAGTCCATGTGGTTAGTCCATAGTGACATATCTGTTCCTGATGAAGTTGAATTTGCAAAAACTGCTTACTTTACTAAGGAAGTTCACTAAGTATCTTTTTCATGATCCATTTTAGAATTTTGCCAAGAATCAAAGTAAACTTTACCAAACTGAAGCTTTCAGGCTATTTTCCTTTTTTGACCACCATAGGTCATGAAATCATCTATTAATGTGTGATAAAGGCAGCAATCTGTATCAAATGAGTCTACTGATAAAATGACTGATCTTTTTTTATAATTAGAACATATTTATTTAGTATCTTAAGATTTGAATATTTGCAAGTATTAATATATTCTTACAGGTGAGGAAACTGAAACTCAGAGAAGTATGGGACTTGTAAGTGTCAGGGCTTGAATTCCAAGTCAAATGTCCCAATTCCAGTAAATTATTTACTAACTACAGCAGAAGACCTTAACATGAGTTCTGCTTTTTTGTATTTAGATAGTTGTATTTTAATATATTAGGATTCTCTTTTAATCTTACATATTTTATGTTCTAAATTACTACTGATTAGAGAAATTCCAATTAAAACAACTCTCAAGTACCACACCATACCCATCAGACTGTCTACCATGAAAAAACAGGAAAATGATAAATGCTGGAGAAGATGTGGGAAAATTGGAACGCTAATGCAGGGTTGGTAGAGTACTGAACTGATCTCACCATTGTGGAGAACAATTTGGAACTAGGCCCAAAGGGTTACAAAAATGTGCATACCCTTTGACCCAGCAATACCACTTCTAGGTCTGTATCCCAAAGAGATCATAAAAATGGGAAAATGTCCCATATGTACAAAAATATTTACAGCAACTCTTTTGTGTTGGCCAAGAATTGGAAATTGAAGAGATGCCCACCAATTATGGAATGACTGAACAAGTTATGGTACATGAATGCAATGAATACTATTGTTCCATATGAAATGATGAGTAGGTGGACTTCAGAAAAATCAGAAAGGACTTATATGAAGTGATACTGAGTGAAGACAGCAGAAGCAGAAGAACAATATACACAGTAACAGAAAAATTATTCTGTGGCCAACTATGATGGATTTAGCTCTTCTCAGGATTGCAATGATTTAAGACAATTCCAAAGGAGCCATGATGGAAAATGTTACCTACTTCCAGAGAAAGAACTATGGAGTCTAGATGCAGATCAAAGCATACTATTTTCTGTCTCTTTTTTGTTTCTTCTTTCTCATGGTTTTTCCCTTTGGTTCTAATTCTTCTTGATAATATGACTAACATAGAAATATGTTTAATATGATTGCACATAGACAGCCTATATCAGACTGCACACCATCTTGAGGAGGGGAAGGAGAGGGAGAAGAAAATATTTAGAACTTAAAATCTTATGGAAGTGAATGTTGAAAACTAAAAATAAACCAAAAAAATCTTACATATTTTATGCATTTAAAAATATTATTATGAAAGGAACCTGTAGGTTTCACTAGACTGCTGATGGGGTCTATGACACAAAAAAGGTTAAGAATCCCTGAGGCAAACTGTATGTTAACTAAAGTTTATTTTTTTTAAAAAATAACCATATTTGACAGTTGTCTGTCCACAGGTATTCTATGCAAGAATTTTTTTTCCTAAAAGGAAATTCAGGTGCAATCCAGCTGTTGTCTAGGAGATAAGAAAATACAAGTTCTTGTAGTTATGAACATTTCTCAGATTGCTAACATGTCACAAAAGTAACCAGACAAGATGTACTGCAACCTTTCTCTGGATCAGTTTCATGCTTATTAATCAGGCATGCTCCAAGAACTTAAAAGCCACTCATCTCTCTTGGATTGATATGGAGAGACTATTAACAGTCAAGCACCAGTGGTCTCTGAATAAATCAAATTACTTAAAAGCAGCAAAATAATTGCAAACACAAAGAGATAATATCTTTATAGTCACAGAACAAGGCTTTATTAAAATCATTTTGTAGTCTAACCCAAGGGATGTTAAGGGGGGAAATCAGGCTAGT